>NW_024429188.1:108961048-109561048 GCF_017639785.1 Mesocricetus auratus | reverse complement strand
CAACATCCAAAGCCACAGAGAAACCCTGTCTCAAAAAAAGAAATTCTAACTAATACAGAAGTCATGTTACTCCCCTACTTCACACTTGTAAGAAATGTGAAAGTTGGGGTTTTCCTTTCATTTGGATAGATTGCATCTTTGACTATTATGCTGATATTTCTCTTATTCAACTACAAACATTGTACTTAAAGTAAGGCTAGACTTGCCTGTAGAAACTAGACTCATATTTATATATGCTAAATGGAGTATCTGTCCAACAGAAAAATATTAACTACTGATATACAAGGTCAAGTTACGTCTCTGGAGATTTAATGCAATGATGTGAAGACTAAAAGTGTATATTAAATGACTTGGAACCATTTCTTTTTCTATTTCTAGAATGCACTTAGAATCTTAGACTGCCAAACCTAGATTAGTAAGATATTAGACGTCATCAAGTTCAGCCTTCTCATTTTACAAATTACAATTCAGGCAAGCACAGAGATTGTGGGTTTATATTTTTAAATATTCTTCTAAATTTCTTCTAAAATATTTTCTAATCACTTTTAGAAAATTGAACTACTTTGTGTACAATCTATATTTACACCCATAAATTACACATTAAGTGATTATTTCTATTTATGCCAAAATATACTAGCCCTATTCCCAATATTCTCTCTGATGACACAACGAATAAGCACAAATGGCTTCAGAAATGTGAATACAACATGGAAGGCTACATAGGGATCACAGCACCTGGGAATTACCTTGCTGTGCAGTTCCTAGGCTTTTCACTTCGTTTTCCATACATACTTTAATATCTACAGAAGAGACATAGGATTTAAAATAAGAGTGATCAAAATAATTCACACAGTGTTAACTATTGTTTGCTGTAGCTGAAGGATTTGAAAAGCAGGAAGTACAGATAATAGAAAACTTTATTAAATTTTATTTATATTTTAATTTTTGATATAATATAATTTGTTCAGATTCTTTTAATAATATACACCCATTGCATAAAGCACCAATATAAAAATTGATTTGTCACAATGGTTTTAACTGTACTGAGTGTGAAGCTAATATTATCTGTTTCCTGTGCCAACAAAGCCTTTGATTCAATTCCATTCATGTTTTCCGGCTTTCATGGGAACAAGCACAATGTTACTCTTCCAACACTCATGTGAATGTGTTCCTCTGATCCCTTTGCATATAGTGACTGTAGCATGTCTCTCACCCAGTACAAACAATCTGGGTTATGTACCTTCACGATAGCGTTTGTAGGATTCCCACTACTCTTGCTGGCACATTAGGACGCAGCCAAATACTAGAAATACTCCTAGTTTGAACACCACTTTTGATGTCAGTTGGACTCAAAGAGAAAATAAATCTCTACATACAATATCACTGTTTTTGAATGATATGGTAAGAAGAAAGAGTAATTAGCAGTCCACTTATTCATAAGCATAACATCAATCCTTAAACTGTAGTTTCTTTCCATTAGAGAAAACAAATTCATGATAACCTGTGTTGTCTCAAGTACCTAAATAGTGGCTTACAACCATCTCTGACTTCAGTTCTATGAAATCTGGCACCATCTTCTGCCCTATGAGTCCGGCAGGCACATGCATGGCACACATACATACAATCAGGCACACATGCATGCACATGGAATAAATGAAAGAAATCTCTTATTTTTTTAAAAAAAACAACTTATAAAGTTATGAAACAACAAGTTAAATAATTGTAAATTATATTTGAAAATACTATATAAGAACTATTATCTAGCATAAGTATTGTACATTGAAAACTGAGTCTTCAAAGCATAATGATTTATAATTATTTGTCCTACATGTAGGTGAATATATTAGAGTAATTTGATCTGTTGTTTTGTCTACTAAAATGTGGAACAAATTAAAAATGAACAATTTTTCCTAGACTCTTTAAGGTGCAAATCAGTGCCCCTTGAAAGAAGAATAGCAGTCACATAATGAGAGCTCAAAACCTTTCATAAGAGCCAGACACGATGGAAGAACTTCTGAACTGGAACTCACAAATTGCTGAACTAGTATGAGAGGAAATTAAAAATCAATGAATGACTCAGTTAAAAGTAGAGTCCTGTGCTTTGGTAACTTCTACATCCAGGAGTTGTCCCAGCACATCAGAATGAACACTGACAAATGCTTCTGGGCCAACAGACTATGAGTCAATTTGAAACATAACATTATATACTGTTCTTATCAAGGCTTGCCTTCAGAAGAATCTCATTTACCACATTCATATTTTCAAAGATTGGTGTCAGAATAATCTATCTAAATGGAGGACTGTAGTCCCTTCTAGCCATTATATAGAGTCATTTGACTGAAACACATATCAAGAGGTACATGCAAAGATCACAGGTCATAGGCTCATGCACAGAAATACAAGAGACCTGTATGAAACTACAGAGTGCTACTTTCCTCCCTCTAAGTTTTATAACTATATTACAAAAGGACTACTTGTTATATTTTTATGTAAAAGATCATATTTTCATTTTTAATTAATTTTAACTAACTTTTATTTAAATTAAAAGCAGAAGACTATTAAACAACCTGGAAGTTGACAACCAGTAAGACTACTCTCCAAACTGAAAGAAAAATAGACTTTTTCTGATGTTTTTAATAGACACACCATGAGGGAAATTTAAAAACTGATTTCATTAAAAATAAATTATTGGAAACATGACATTGACGTAAAGACAGGAATATTGTTACAAAGCATATTAAAGAAACATTTTAAGTACTCATTTACTGATTTAACTTAAACTAATTTATTGAATTATATAAATTATTAATGACAATTCATATCTATAAAACGTGTGATGTAAACAATGATAAGCACAATGGAAGAATTGGAAACAATTTTTATTTTATAAAATACCTAAAGAAGTAAGGAAGCAATACTAGGTATTTGAAAGTAATTATGTGTGCGCTGGTTAGTTTTTTTTTTTTTTTGTCAACTAGATACAAGCTAGAGTCATCTGGGAAGAGGGAACCTCAATTAAGAAAATGCCTTTATCAGATGGGCCTGTGGGTATGTCTGTGAGGTATTTTCTTGATTGATGTTTGATATGGTGGTGTCCATCTCACTGTTGGTAGTGTGACCCCTGGAGGAGTGGTCTTTGGGTATATAAGAAAGCAAGCTTAACAAGCCCTGGAGAGCAAGCTAGAATAAGAACGTGTCTCAAAGGCTGCTATTTCAGTTGCTGCATTCAAGTTGCTGTCCTGAGTTCCTGCCCTGAATTCCCCCAGCGAAAAAATGTGATCAGAAAATTGTAAGCTGAAAAAAATCCTTATTTCTCTTCTTCAAGTTACTTTTGTCATGCTGTTTAGTCACAGCAAAGGAAAACAAACTAGCACAATGGGTTCATTAAACATTTATATTGTGAGCTGGGCGTTGGTGGCGCACGCCTTTAATCCCAGCACTCGGGAGGCAGAGGCAGGCGGATCTCTGTGAGTTCGAGGCCAGCCTGGACTACAGAGTGAGTTCCAGGACAGCCTCCAAAGCCACAGAGAAACCTTGTCTCGGAAAAACCAAAAAAATAAAAAAATAAAATAAATAAAAATTTATGTTGTAAATATTAGTATGATAACAAAAAAACTCATGTATAGACAGTGAGATAGGAAATGGGAATTATTATCACAAATGGCCAGATTCACCAAGTAGAAAATCACTTTAGTCATAGTATAACTAAACAACAATATTAACCAACTGGACAGATACCCATCAATTATTCATCCAACAATGACAAATTACATAATCCTCTTAAACTCACATGGAACACTCACTGAGATACAACATATTCTGAATCATAAAACACACCTTCACAAATTTAAAATAATAGATACAAGATTCTTTCTTAGCACATACTGGAATTAAGGTATGAATTCATAACAGAAAGATGGAAATAAAAATATTTGGCTTTAAAAGACACATTTCTGCATAATATATGAATACAAGTAAAGTGATCTGAAAAGCATGCAGCCAATATAACATTTACTATTGAGAAATTCTGATCTTTCTAAAATTAGGAATTCGATATAGATTACATATGTTGCCCCTACATTTTCAATCATACTTGAATTTATTATGAATCACTAAGAAAGCAATGGAAACTTGTTCTTCCATGATTGAAGTACACACCCATCAATTACATTTTACAACTTGAAAAATGTTTAAGTGTAATTTTTAAACTTTTTATTAGTTTAATTTCTCCCCTCCCTTCATTCCCTTTCTTGTGTGTATGTGTGTGTGTGTGTGTGTGTGTGTGTGTGTATGTGTGTTTGTGTGTTGTGTACATACCCTGAGAGAACAGGGGTAAATGTCTAGTGTCTTCTTTTATTGCTCTCTCTTATTTCTTGTGACAATTGTTATTATCACAATGAACCTAAAGCTTGCTGTTTCAGCTACCCTGACTACCAAATGAGTCTCTGGGATCTGCTGGTCTTCAGCACCTGAACTCTTGCTTTATAGGTCCCTACTGCTTCTCTTTTCTTTGAACTGGGTTTGAGAAATCTGAATTCAGGTATGTATCTGTGTATTAAGCACTTTATCCCATGGACTGTCCTCTAGGTCCACAATTTCATTTTTGAATTATATATTTTTCTTGCTATTTACATTTTATATTAACTGTTGAGGTATAGTGTTTTAATATCTATCTCACCAGAAAGAATGGAAGAAAAAAAACAATCTTCATGAATTTCCTGTCTACACACATGTGGTAGTTTCAGTGATAATGCACTCCATAGGTTCATGTTTAAATAATTGACCACCAGTTGCTCAAACTGTATGGGAAGGATTAGAGGGTGTGGTCTTCTTTGAAGGAATGTGACACTGGAGGTGGGGTCTGAGGTTTCAAAAACCCATGCCATTTAAGTTGGCTATAACTGCCTTGTGGTTGTAGTTGTAGATCAAATGTAAGCTCTAAGATTTTTTCCAACATTATGCTTTCTTTTGCTGTCTGGTCATGATTGCTTTGTTACAGCAATAGAAAAATAACTGAGACAATATACATAACTCTTTATTTCCTCACATCTAAGCCAATAATATTCTATGCCTATAAAATTCTCTCTACAAGCTATCACGTATCTGACCCATATACTTACCTTCACATTCATGTATTATTTATTAGTTTCTCCTTTCTATAAATCTTACACTTTTTAACTCTTAAATGGTGAGGCCTTTTGCTCTAAAAATAAAATATACATAACATCTTACCAAAAGTACCCAAGTGGTATTGTCTCTGAATCTTAAGTGGAGCTACAGTGTGATACACAAGGGTCTCCTGTGGCTGAAAAAGAAAAAAAATACAATATTGGTGTTAAATTACTAGGGGTACTACTGTATGTCCTTCTTAAATAGCTGTAGAAAACAAAATGTACAGTGAATACACACTATAGACTCATATAAAACAAAATAAATCTATCCTACGCCATCAATCAAGCTTGAACAAATACAAGAGGATTATAATAATTCCATGCAGTATATTATACTACAGTGGAACAAAAGTAGAACTCCAAACCAAAACGATAGTTGATGGCTGTAAGGGCTCACAATAAAAACAAAATAAGATATTTCAGATAAATCAACTAATGATGCAATTTTGAGTATTAAAAAATAAAATCATTTCCAAGCACAGAAGAAAGGAAGAAATGGTAAATATTTGGACATTAATTCATAATTAGAGAAAAGAAAATAGAATAAATCAAACAAAGATTTGGTTCTTGTAGAAATTTAACAAAGCTGACCAAGCATTAGCCAAACCAACAAAGGGAGCAGATCTATATGACTAAAATTAGAGAAGAAAACTGATATGGTCAAGAGACTCTAATACACTGTAACAGATAAGTAGGAAATACTTTGAAATTTCATGCCCGAAACACTTGGAAAACCTTGAAGAAATAGAAAATTTTTAAATGCATATGGCATACCAAAATTAAAGCTAGAAGGTATAAATAATTAAAACACATTCATGACAAGCAATGAGACTGGAAAATAACATCTACATACCCCAACAAATATAAGGCCTAGACTAGGATTTACTGATGAATTCTAATCTAATATTAATGCTTTTCAAGCTTGTCCTTAAAGCAGAAAATAAAGGAAGCCTACCAAACTCATTCTATCAAATCCTTATGGAAAAATTGGATAAATGTAGAAGAAAATTGAATACATCAGACCAATTTTCCCATTGAACATAGATGAAAATATTTTCAATGAAACATTTGCAAACCAGTTTTAAGAACTCATTAAAGGAATCATATATCATAGTGTACTAGTGGGTTGCATCCCACAGATGCCAGGTTGATTCAGTACAACCTATAAATACATTTCTTAGGTCTGGAGAGACAGTCCTGCGATTAAGAGCATATACTACTTTTGTGGATGACACGAGTTCTGTTCACAGAATCCTTCTGCTCACAAGTTGCTGTAACTCTAGAACCAATGGGCCCAACACACTCTTCTGACCTCTTCAGGCACCTTCATGTTACTTGTGCACAAATCCACACATAAGCACATACATACATACACAGTTTCCAAAATAAAGAGCAAATCCTTTTAAGATAAAAAATATATAGGTGTAATGGCAAATCATATGATCATCTCAGTAGCTAGAGAAAATGCACTTGATGAAAAAGAACTGAGGGCAGGAAATAATTAGAGAATTTTCTTCTTTTCTTTAGCCAAAGTACATTTTATTGCAACCAAACACTTATAAAAAAGCTTAAGAAAATATTATTTGAAGAACAAAAACAAATAGTAAAATGTAATAAATGTTTCTCATGTTTGTGGATTTGTCTATAGGGATAAATAATTTTAAAGTTTCTGTATAACTAAAATTTTCTGATATTTATCTATAAGTACATTTGCAGTATATACTAAAGTTTATGATCTGTATCATTATACTTGTTGAACATGATTGTAAAATTTTGTAAGACTTAATTCTTTTACAGTGCTGTGATATCACCCATAATTCCTCATTCATCTATTCATTATTCATAGGCAAGAAGGTTAATTCTTTCATATAAATATGGTTATGAAAGCCATATGAAGGAACACTTGTAGACAAATGAAATCATGAGTAAGGACAGTGCTAAAGATTACTTCATTCAAATAAAAACTCAACTGCTACTGTGCATGACCCTAGTGGCCAACAAGAGTTTTTACAGTCACTTTTAATAAGCATACCTCATGTCAACCCAGGGTGTACAAGATGAAATAGCAAGGCATTTTATCCTAATAATTATGTCCTCTAATTCAACATTTATTGTGCACATTCCACATTCTTTGTATTACTAACCTTTATTGAAATAAATCACACAAGGCAGACAACATTCATGTTTGCTACTAAGTTAAATGACAGTTGAATTTTGAACTAATAGTTTAGGCATTTGTGATTTCTTTCACCAGTTGAAGTATGAATTATAATTTTTCATTTATTTTCTCTAATCTAATATTCATTAGTTTCTTTAATGTTGTGGAGTATCCACTTTGTTACACAAACAACTCTTGGTACTACAAAAACAGGAAGCCATTGCTGTCATGGATCTTAGAACCGGAGTCAAAGATTTAAAAAGTGAGTGAATATATGAAAATAAGTAATCATAAATGCTATCAAAACTAATAAATATTGAGTAAAAGACATAGAAACTGATATGGATACTTAGGAAATTCATCTTGTAAACAAATATTTGGAGGGTGAAAATCTAAGGGAAATGATGACAAGAAGTAGTAGTAAAATAAATAAAACAAAATCATGTTTGCCATGGTTCCCAAAGGGTAAAGAGAGCAGGTGGAACAAAATAAGAAAGGAGAAGTATGGCCAGCTTCAACTCAGGTCACATGCATGGAGGCACTCAGTCTGTGCAGAGCTTGTTCAAAATTGTATAGTAATTGGTCTTAATTCTAAGTGGACTTGGAAAGAATGAGATGGCATTGAACAGAGAAATTACATTATTTGCTTTAGATTTGAAAAGATCACAATGACTGCTATGAAGAGCCTATTTGCAGAGGAAAAGAGGTTGAATCAGACAAATGAGTTAGGAGGGTTTGGCAATAATTGAAATAAGGGTTGGATGTTGCCCTGGATAAAGATAGAAGGCATGCATCTGGTGAAAAATGATTGTATTAGGAAAAATTTTACCTGCTAAATGGGAAAGACTTTTGGAGTAGAAGTCTGGAAGAGAAACCCCAAGGCTTTAGCAATGCACATACTAGGTTGAAATGCAGGCATCTAAATGGAGATGTGGAATAAGTAGTTGATTATATGAGTCTCGAATTCAAATAACAGGTGTGGGCTAAAGATAAACATTTTAGAACACTCAATATGAATATAGCATTTGAAGACATTTCAGTAGATGAATTCATCAAGGAGATATGTGAGGAGCTCTAGAAGTTTAAAAATAAGTAGCTAGTAAGTGTAGAAGAGAAGCCAAACAAGAATGGATATTTAGGATGCCCATTTGAAAGCTGTTTAAATATGCCATGAGAAGCTATTCAAATTCTGCTTCATTTATTTAATCACTAAATACTCACCATTTTCTAGGCATGGGCTAAGTTTGAGATCCAAAGCTGAAAAGAATATGGTTCTTGTCTTGGGAGGGTTTTGTTATCCTGTAGCAAAGATAGACAAATTAACAGACCATGGTGATAGGCAGTGCTAGAGGTATTACATGTCAATCTACAGTGGGAATGTGTGCCTTCTCTTTTATATTATGCCCCTACGTAAACCTTAGAGGGAAGTGATTGGAATGAATAGATCTTGATCATTAATGTAGTTCACTGACTGATTATATTCTACTTCATTTTGTTTTTTGTTTTTGTTTTTTTTGTAAAGTGAGTTGTGTGCAAACCATATTTATTGGGGGCTATTTTTCATACTAGCAAAGGAAATACTACATCCCTGAAGGACATTGATACTCAGTTTTATAGCTTGCATTGTTGCTAGTAGTAAACAAGGAGGAAAGCATATAATGTTTTAAATATATGAAAGTACGAGATAACTCTTATTTATCTAAAGTAGTTGGTCTTTCTTAGGGGACCATGACTTTTATCTGAGTTAGAGAAATGATCAAATCATGTACTGTGGTCAGTCTACCTTGCTTCCAGCATTCACTGGCTTGAAGAACTTGAAATATTATATGATTTCTCTATCCTTTAGTGTTCTCCTCTGTAAAATGGAGATGATAAGAATAGAACATGGCTCACAGGGTTATTGTGAGTTCTAAATATGCTACTTACATACTTAGCAAGTTGTCCACAGCACAGTAGTACATTCAAAGAGTTTGCTATTATTATCTGGCTCTGTCTGGCCTTACCAGCTGCCACTTGGAAACATGCAGCCTTCCTCCAGCCAACCAAAATTGCTTAAAGGGAAGAGCGAAAAGAACAGCGAGAAGGTTGTTCCCTGTTGTAAGCAAGAGCTGATGGTGTCAGGGGAGATGGAGAAATGTTTACTGATAACATTATTTTGAAAGTTGAGGTGATATTATTTGCTAATGAGTTACATATGTAGTATGTACACAAAAGCAAGAATACTTGTGACTTTCCACCTGGAGTAATTGGATGAAATATACTTGGGAGAATATGAAATATTCCTCTGAAGATGCATAATAAATTTTGTTCATATCCAAGTGCACATGTCAAATGAGCAATTGGATAACACATCTAGTTTCAGTGGAAAAGCCACAGAGAATTTTGCAACTCAACAGTATATGAATATTATTTAAAGAGCGAAGCCATAGAAATAGGGCCAATCCTTCTGTAGCTATTCACACAAATAGTATATATTTGGAAATTGTTGCAAGATTTACATGAGCAACCTATGTGTTTCACACAATTGCTGGTATATAATATGTATGCACACAAATGGGAGTATATAATATGTGCACACAATTGCTGGTATATAATAAACATGCAATATTTAATTATTATTATTAATATTGCTAATAATATTAATACTGCAATTATGATAATTATCACAAACCTAGATTATTCTTTAGAGGTGTGCCTCCAAACCTTACCTCTACCCTGAATCACACAGAAAATGGAATTCTTTGAACAAAACCTGGGTTAAATTATTTTGCCTGAGACACCTGGCTCAGGTCTTGTCCAGGGACTACTAGGGCTTTTGACCTAAATATCCTCAGCACATTGCTGCAACAATCTGATTGGGACTGTCTAGCCTCTGCCCCTGATACTTAGAGAATGACTCATAGACTAGAAGTATGGCTATACTTGGGATCTTGGTATGTAATACAGCATTTTGAACCCACTGAGTCATAACATAATTTTATAAGATTACTCGGGTAAATACTATAGTCCTTTAAGAAAGATGGGCATTGATTTACATACTAAATTGTGTGAATCCTAAATAACCATTGTTTGTAGAGACTAACATGGCTTCCAAATTGAGGATGATCATGCTTCTTTTCTCTCTGATTTTCAACACAAGCTGTATTATTTCTGTTATGTACTGGCAACATAGGGAAATTTAGAGAATTTTTTGTTTGTTTATAGACATCTCAGTAATATGTGAACTCTCTCTGGTCCATATTTAATTAAGTGTGCTCCATTTTACAAGGACACTTTATACCTGTACTGTGACCATTCATGTGCATTATGGCTATCTTCAGACTATCATTTGAGCTTGAAGTTCTGGCATTTCATCTTCTGGATGGAGTTCATAGTAAGAAACTCAGCATCTCCCTGGGGACCATGTTAATGGCTGTTGAACTAAGCAAATCCCAAATTGGTTTTGTTCCATGAATTAGTCATATGTTAGTCTTCAAAATATTTCATAATACAGACAGTACCAAAGCTTCTCTAAATTATATGAAAAAGAAACATTCACATTTTAATAATAAAATGTACATTTTTTTGGTTTTATGAGGCAGGGTTTCTCTGTATTGTTTTGGAGGCTGTCGGCAGGCCGCACAGCAGGTGCGACACATTCACATTTTAATAATAAAATGTACATTTTTTTGGTTTTATGAGGCAGGGTTTCTCTGTATTGTTTTGGAGGCTGTCGGTCCAGCCTGGCCTTGAACTCACAGAGATCTGCCTGTCTCTGCCTCCCGAGTGCTGGGATTAAAGGCGTGCGCCACCACCACCCTGCCTAATAAAATGTACATTTTAAAGTGTTTGAGAATTTAATACATTAATATGATATGCTTTCATCAAGTCAACCACCATTGCTCTCTTTTCTTATTCTCCTCCTTACAACTATTCATTCCCATGTTTTGTTTCTCTCACTTTTTAAGCTCACTGAGTCCACTTACTGCTGCCAATATAAGCATGAGAGTAAGGCCATCTACTTGATCATGGGTTGCCTATTATAGACCTTATCCTAGAAGAAAGCTATTTCCACCCCAACATCCATCAATTGTCAATAGCTCCTCAGCTATCAGTGGAATGTTGTGGCTATCCCCTCACTCTATGTTTTGATTTCTGTCTGCCTTGATTTTGCAAAGATTTTATACATGCTACCACAACTCCTGTGAGTTCATGGGTGCAATTTTTCTCATAACATGAAAATAATGCTTCCATGTAGTTATCTATTATGTCAAGCTCTAACAATCATTTGACCTCTCTTCCTCAATCATTCATGAGCCTTGGGAGGTGGGGGTGTGATAGAAATGACCCAGGTAGAGCTAACAATTCTCTCGTCTCTTATTCTGTGCACCATGACCAGTTATGGCTTTCTGTGTTAATCACCATTTATTACAAAAAGAAGTTTCTCTAATTGGGGTTGGATTTATACTGTGTCCATTTAGCAGAACAATAATATTATGGGCCTAAATAGGACATGTGACTTATTTAGCCAGAGGTCCATTACATTAATTTCACGATTGTACTATGGAACTATCTGACCAGTCTAGTTGTTATTTTATTCCACAGGGCCAACTTCTGGGTAATATTGATGATTATATTTCCTCCATGGTAGCATTTATAGTACCTTCTAGCACTGCTGTGAAAAGCAGCCAGTCAAAAATGAAGCTCCCAGCAAGTATAGATGTGATTTCTGTATGTACTAAGACTCCAGTATGTGGTTTATTCATCAATAGGTTCTTATGGTGAAGTTATGGATGTTAACCACTTCCTATTGTGTAACAATCTTGAAGGAACTGGAGACCTTCCTTATGCTTTCACTATTAAAAGATAATATTTTATTACAGTGTCCACAGCCTTGGGCACATATAACACAGATTTCAGAGGACTGTGAAGATATTTGTGCATGAAGTAGAACTACTGCTTCTTTGTGTTCTATAATTATGAGAAACTATATATCTGTAAGTATCCAATTGTATGGCTATCTGTTGTATAATGTTGCTGACAAATGCTGCAATTGAAATGTTTAAAAGAACATGAAATACATAATATGTCTATCAATTCCTTGACATTTTGATATAGTATATGCAGGAGAATACTGCAATCTAAATAGACCTGTGAAAAAGTTGAATAGAGACTGATAAGTAAGGAAAAGCCAAGAGGATGAAACCCTAGATGTAGTCAAAGCCAGCTACAAGACCATCCTGTGATGGAAGATAAGAACATTTTTTGTGATTTCCCCCTCTCATTTAAAATATTTTTCAAAATGGTGTGGGTTAAATTAAGTCAAAGAACCCTACTAGCTCTCACTTTCTCTAATCCTAGCCAAGCTGGCAATGACAATTTGAATTTTAGTCAATATGTTGAAGATTTCTGAAAATAACTACATGCATTCTTTGTCCCATTCACCGACTGAAGCACTACAGATGGAAACCTGGAAAATGCAACAAATAATATGTAGAAAAAATATGACTTTTTCCATGCTTACTTTACAGTGCTCTGGAGACAACCTTCACTTACTATGACCAATCAAACATAGGCAAGGAATAGTCAGACCCTGTGAAAGGAGAAAAATCATTTGGTACACTGAAATTAAACAAAATGCAGTGAAAACATGCATTTTAAATTATCTCTGGGGATTTGAAGACAGTGGTTACCATGCTCTTTATTCACTATCTTTACTCACAGTGCTGTCTGAGGAAATACAACGACATGGCAGTAATTTCCACTTCTCTGAAAGATTGTTTTTCTTTTCAGGACATATCACTGTCACCCTAATTAGATTTTGTTACCCAAACACTTTAAAATCTCCATGCATTTGAATCACTGAGCACATTTCCTATTCTGATTAATATTCATACAAGTGAAAAATCATAAAATTGCAGTGTGAAATTGAATAACAATAAAATGGGTAAGACCAACGAAAATGAAATGTAAATATTGAACAAGCTTTGCTTTTTCATTTCAAGTAGTTAAAAACAGCAGTAACTCATAATTATAGTGCAAACTGTGGAAATCCATCGGCCAAACAGTAGACAAAACTTGGAATGTATCACATCTGCGCTTATATAACCTCCATTGCAGAAAGATGTTTGGGAATGCAAATTGCTGTATCAGCAGTTTTGATATTGGTCCTCCAAACTGGTCTCCTCTTAGTGTTGGACAACCTGGACAAAATAATTTGGAGCTTGGAATTGTAGGATATTTTGAGTGCCTGCTCTGCCTGTATTCATTGCTGTGTAACCTTTGGGAGATCATTGCAAGTCTCAGAACTTTTATCTCCTCAATATAAAAGAAATTAAAACATTTTTCATGAAGGTTGCTGTGTTAAATAAAATAACAATAAATGAGTCTGTCCACAAAACAGTACAATAAAATCTTAACATGCTGAATCTGTTACATAAACAACATCACTTTCCCATGGGAAGTCTTAATATGTTAATGACTTAAGTTTGTCTGAAAATTTTAACAAACTTTTTTGTGAGGAATGGAGAAAATAAAGTGAAGACTTGGAGGACAGTCTCATATTCTGTGAGATGAAAGACGATAGTGTCTTGTCTACTATGTATTGTTGTTACACAGGTATTTATGAGTGCTGTGCTGTATCTGTCAAAAAGCAATAGCACACAGCAAGTGTTCATTGTTTGCCCTCAACCTTTGTCACACAGAATGAGGAAAAAGTCACTATTTGCATACTTTCATTAATATAAGAAACACGGTATCCACGTTGGAAGAAAACAACTCACTTAATGCTAAATATGGTATGAAGTACTCTGTTACTTTGCAATGTAGTGACAGTAAATCTGTCTTGGCTACTTCTGCAATTATATTTTAGTGTGGATAAAATTTATCAATTGCACCAACCCCAGAGAAGCTTATAACTTGTGTAAGTTTCCATTTATTCAACTGCAAAATAGAATTGACCAACTTAGGAAGTTGAATTTAAGTATTTAACCCTGGCATACAAATGGAATTCGGGAGCCCATTCCACATAGAGGGATGCTGACTCAGCTTGGACACATGGGAGAGGGCCTAGGTCCTGCTAGGGATAATATGACAGATTCTGAAGATTCCCCATGGAGGGCCTCACCATCCCTGGGGAGCAGAGGGGGAATAGAGTGGGGGATTGGGAGAGTTGGTGTTGGGTGAGGGAGTAGGGGAGAGTGAAAGAGCAGGGATTGACATGTCAAGCAAACTTGTTTCTAATTTAAATGAAATAAAAAGTTGAAAAAAAGAGAAACATATAAACTATGAAATGTATTTTCCAAAATGTTATTAATTTGTTTTAAGTTTTTGCATATACATGTTCATGAGGGTGGAGCATGTGTATGGTGGGTACATGTGTTCATGTGCATATAGAAACTGGAAGACAACCTCGAGTGTCATTTCTCAGATGCCACACCCCTAGTTTTGAGACAGGGTATCTCACAGTCCTAAACTTTACCAAGTAAGCTAAGCTGGTGCTATGTGACACTGCTCCTGGAGAGACACCATTCCATATATCTCCATATTAGCTTTAATTAAATATCAAGGTTTCCCAATATTTTTTATTTTATATTGTTTATTTAAAGCATGTATGATTGTGGTTTCTTTTCATTTCTCTTAATAGCTATGAATTACATAGTTTAGTTCATTTTTCTAATAAATTATTCTGAAAATACATAATGTTGAACTCATCATAAGAGCTCTTTATATACAATTTAGTATATTCTTTGAGAATATTATATGTAAATATCAAAAATTTTTTCATATTCATCCCTTACTATGCCCTCTCTTTCTGCCAAGCAATTTTTCAACAAGTTCTTCTCTTAACTTCATATACTCTTTAATTTTGTTATAAACTATTGATTCCAACTAATATTGTTCATATGCACGTGTGCGTAGTGTCATCTTTTGTAGCACTGGGTACCTACTATAAACCACATCACTGAGGAAAAGGGGTTCCTTCTCCTTCAGCAACCAGCAATTACCTATCAACACTTGGTTCTACTAGGGGTGTGGCTTTGGGATCTCTTCTCTTGTCTGTGTTAAAATTTTGAACTGGCTTGTTTCTTTACAGGTCTTGTATGGTAATTACAGCTATCATGAAGTAATGGGTGTAAAAATCATGTCACATTCAGGGGACAGCATTTCACACACCTCCTCCCTATCCTTTGAATCTTATTATCTTTCCGCACCCTTTTCCTGGATGTTCCCCGAACCTTAAGGGAAAGGTTGATGGAGCTGTCCAGTCTATGACTGAGCACTCACAGATCTCTGGATTAACCACTACCTTCTGCAGTGAGAAGCTTCTGTAGTGAAGACTGTAAGTTGTACTACTCTGTGGATCTTACTAGGTAGGCTAATTTAAGTCAACTTTTCCTAGCTAATTTTCCCTTAAAACAATATGTGATCAAAACATTTTAAAATTGCTTTTAGGTTTACTGTTTATTTCCGAAAATGAAATCCATCAGCACATGTTTATGTAATATAATGTGCCCAGAAATAATGTCCTTCCAAGCTGCACATCTACTATGTGAAAGAACCAATATTCAAAGTTAGGTTTGCTGACTCCAATGTCACCACTCTTTTCCTGCTGCCTCTCTCATCTCCAAGTCATTAAAATGAAATATTTCCATATTAAAATACATTATGGCACTGCAAATATACTGCAGGTTTCTCACTCTCTGCATTATGACTTCTGAAATAAAATTAACAGTAATTGAGTCTTAGTCATAGATAGTTGAAACATAATGGTTAATCAAGGGGAATGTAAATCTTTGTGCATTTCAACCATAGTCTTTGAACATGACATCAATTAAACAACCTACAGTAGAGCTGGTCCAGCGGGACCAGGTAAAACAGGCCCTGCATCCAGACCTGCATTCCAGTGCCTGGGGATTGCCTGGGAACTTCCACAGGCTTCCTACCCCGTTGGGAGCCAAGCACCCCAGGTTCCAGGTCTTCTCTTCCATCAACATGACCAGGAAACAAGCAGATCCAGGTAAAGAAGGCCCCGCATCCCAGGCATGCCTTCCAGTGATTGGGGACAGCTACAGAGCTTCCCATCCCGGTGGGAGCACCCCAGTTGCCAAGGCTTCTCTTCTACCAAAGGGACCAG
This sequence comes from Mesocricetus auratus, assembly GCF_017639785.1. Lineage (NCBI taxonomy): Eukaryota > Metazoa > Chordata > Mammalia > Rodentia > Cricetidae > Mesocricetus > Mesocricetus auratus. Next base: position 109,544,604 of record NW_024429188.1, on the reverse strand, counting down.
GGGTCCAGGTGTGAGGCTAAGCACCCCAGATTCCTGGTTTTCTCCACTCAAGGGATGAGAACTAAGAGGAGGAATAGAAGAGCTACCAGAGCATTGGACTTGCTAACACCCACCTAAAGGGAACTCTGGTACCCTAACCACCAGACCAGTAAGGGGGTCTTTCTGCACCCAGTAGAAGACAAGATGGGAAAGAGACAAATACAAAAACACACTCAGCCACAGACAAAAATCTTGACACTGCCAGATTCTCGAGACCCCACACCAGCAAGACTCCAACATTCCAATACAAATGAAGCAGAAGAGAATGACATTAAAACCACCTTCATGAAAATGATAGAGGCCCTAAAAGAGGATATAGGAAAATGTCTCAAAGAAATGAAAAAACAAACCAAAAATATGGAAGAAAAAACGAAGTAAAAAATGCAAGAAATAGAAAAAAAACAAACCAAAATGGCAGGAAATGGAAGAAAAAGCAAACCAAAAAATGCAAGAAATTGAAGAAAAAAGAAACCAAAAATGCAAGAAATGGAAGAAAGAACAAACCAAAAAAGGCAGGAAATGGAAGAAAGAACAAACCAAAAAATTCATAAAATGCAACAAATGGACAAAAAGATAAACCCAAAATTGGAAGAAACAATTCAAACATTACAATGATTGAAAATTGAAATACAGACAATAAAAAAAACACAATCTGAAGAAAGGCTGGAAGTAGAAAAGCTAGGCAAATGGTCAGGTACTACTGATACAAGCATTACCAACAGAATACAAGAGATGAAACAGAGAATCTGAGGTATTGAAGATATACTAGGAGAAATGGATTCATCAACTCATGAAAATCTTAAGTCCAACAAATTCTTATCACAAAACATCCAGGAAATATGGGACACCATGAAAAGACCAAACCTAACAATAATAGGTATAGAAGAAGGTGAAGAAAACCACCTCAAAGGGGCAGAAAACATATTCAACAAAATCATAGAAGAAAACTTTCCCAACATAAAGAAAGACATGCCAGTGAAGGTACAAGAAGCTTATAGAACAACAAATAGAGTGGATCACAAATAAACTCCCCTCACCACATAATAATCAAGACCCAAAATATACAGAATAAAGAAATAATATTAAGAGCAGCTAAGGAAATAGGCCAAGTAACATATAAAGGCAAACCTATCAGAATTACACCTGACTTCTCCATGAAAACTCTGAAAACCAGAAGGTCTTAGTTGGATATTCTACCACAACTAAGAGACCATGGATGCCAGCCCAGACTACTATACCCACCAAAGCTCTAAATCATGATAGATGGAGCAAACAAAATATTCCATGACAAATCTAGATTCAAGCAATACGTATCCACTAACCCAGCCCTACAGAAAGTTCTGGAAGGAAAACTCCAACCAGAAAAACATAGGCATTAGATAATCCAACTTTACCAACAGCCAAAAGAACAAAGGGGTGGAATTCCACACATAATTCAACCAACAAAAACCATTCCAAATCAAAGAAGAATGAGCAATCAATGGTCATTAGTATCCCTCAATATTAATGGCCTTAACCCACCCATAAAAAGACGCAGGTTAACAGAATGGATTCGAAGACAGAACCCATGCTTCTGCTACATACAAGAAACACACCTCAGACTCAAAGACATACATTACCTCAGAGTTAAAGGTTGGGAAAAGATTCCCAATTAAATGGACCCAAGAAACAAGCAGGGGTAGCAATCCTAATATCTAACAAATTAGACTTCAAAATAAAATCAATCAAAAGAGATAAAGGAGGTCATTACATACTCATCACAGGCGAAATCCAACAAGATGAAGTATCTATTCTGAATATCTATGCCCCAAATACAAAGGAATCCATGTTCGTAAAAGAAATATTACTAAAACTTAAATCACATATAAAGCCCCACACACTTATAGTGGGAGATTTTAACACCCCACTCTCACGACTAGACAGGAATACCAGACAGAAACTCAACAAAAAAGCAAAGGGACTAATAGAAGTAATGACCCAACTGGGATTAACAGACATCTATAGAACATTTCATCCACATAAAAAAGAATATACCTTCTTCTCACCATCACATGGAACCTTCTCAAAAAATAGACCACATACTTGGCAACATATCAAACATCAGCAGCTACAAAAAATGGAATAACTCCATGTATCTTATCAGGCAACCATGCATTAAAATTAGAATTCAACAACAACACAAATTGCAGAAACTCTACAAACTCATGGAAATTGAATAATGCACAACTTCACCATTCCTGGGTCAAAGAAGAAATAAAAAAGTTAAAGCCTTCCTAGAATTCAATGGGAATGAAGACACAAAATACCCAAACCTATGGGACACTTTGAAAGCAGTGCTACAGGGGAAATTCATATCACTAAGTGCCCACATGAAGAAACTGGAGACTAGTTATAATAGAAAATTAACAACACAGCTGAAAGCTCCAGAAGAGAAAGAAGCAAATTCCCCCAGGAGGAGTAGAAGCCAGGAAATAATCAAACTGAGGGATGAAATCCATAAAGTAGAAACTAGGAAGACATTACAAAGAATCACTGCAACAAAGAGTTGGTTCTTTGAAAAAATCAACAAGACAGACAAACCTTTGTCCAAACTTACCAAACAGTGTAGCGTGAACACACAAATTAACAAAAATCAGAAATGAAAAGCGGGACATAACAAGGGACTCTGAAGAAATTCAGAGAATCATCAGGTCATACTTTGAAAACCTGTACTCCACAAAATTCGAAAATTTAAAGGAAATGGACTACTTCCTGGATAGCTATCACTTGTCAAAATTAAATCAAGAACAGATAAGTAATTTAAATAGACCTATAACCCCTACGGAAATAGAAGCCGTCATCAAAAGTCTCCCAACCAAAAAAAAGTCCAGGTCCAGAGGGCCTCAGTGCAGAATTCTATCAGAAATTCAAAGAAGAGCTAATTCCAATACTCCTCAAAGTATTCCATACAATAGAAGCAGGAGGCTCAGCTGCCAAACTCTTCTCATGAGTCTACAATTACCTTGATACCCAAGCCACAAAAAAGGCACAACTAAGAACAGGAAATATAGACCAATTTCCCTCATGAACATTGATGCAAAGTCCTGTTATTTGCCTGTTATTTGTCAATAAAGTACTGTTGAGCCTATAGGAATCTAGATAGGTGGGGCTAGGAGTCCAGGAGGATTCTGGGAGGGAGAAACACAAGAGAGTCAACATGTAACACCATGGGGGTAGGAAGCCTGGAACTATTCTCCAGTAAGAAACATACTTAGATTAACAATTATGCGGTAATTACTTAAGTCAGAGCTAGCCAGTAAGAAACAAGCAAGGCCAACAGCTTCATAATGAATATAGCCTCCTGTGTGTTTATTTGGGACTGATGCAGATCTAGAACCAGGCTGGTGGGAAAGCGGCTCTAGAACCAGGGTGGCGGGCTTCTCATTACAAAATGGTGATCAGGAGTGGGATCATGAATTTCCACACAAAATAACAAAAGCTTTAAAGGAATTTTAGAAACAGAAGAACGGAGAGAAGCACAGATTGTTGGTAGCAGCATTTTTCTCAGGTGTGCTCTGTTATGCTAGCTACAAGCCGAGATTCATGTGGCTCGCTTACCAGAGTCTTCCTGACTCGGCATTAAAAAAAAAAAAACCACCAAGGTTGTTTTAAGAGACTCTGCTAACGATTGAAAGGTGTGTACGTACAGCTGGAAGTGGCAGCTTTTGTTGGACGTCAGCATGGACTGAGGCAGTAAGCTGTACTCACGCTTTCGCCCACCATCTTGATGGAAAAACCGGCAGTTTAAAACAGCCACGGTTTTACAGATAAGACACGTGGCCAGAAAAACAAAGATTTACAGTAAAGTCAGACTTGGATGAACAAAACCTCTAAAGGTTTACAGTGTGTTTAAAAATATACGTGAGGTTGAGAGAGAAAATGAAATGGCAAAGTGGTATATAAATACAAAAGCCGGTTTTGTGGTGGCACACGCCGGTAGGATTTACTCCAGAGGCAGAGGCAGGCAGATTTCCAAAGAGAAATCCTGTCTCAAAGAAAAATAAATAAAAGTAAAATAAATAAAGTAATAAGAGATAAATAAATAAGCCACGTAAAGATGGAAAATACACAGAGAGTCTGGATACTGTACGGTATTGTGTTTTTCAGTTTTTTGATTACTCAGGAAGGAACTGCTAAAGTACACTTGATTATAAATGCTGCTAAATTAATTCAACTTATATCTTTTGAAAATGCCTTGACTTCAAAATTTAAGTATAAGGATATGTTACTCGGAAAAGGAGTTTTTGCTTATGTTTCTACAGAAAATGAAAAGCTGAGGATTCCTTCCAGGCTTCTGTGGTTTGACGAACCAAGACCCCCGGAAGTAGTGGACGAGGTGTTCCAACAATTGAGACAGCTAAGATGATGCAGCTGTACAGACCCCGAAAATATGGACTTACACAGGTTTCTGAGTTTTGTCATGATCCCCATGGTAAAATCAGCGCACCCTTCCAGCAGGAACCAGTTTGGAATGAGTGACGTCCCAATTCCCATCTTGTTTATAAATCTTTGTTTTCATTTAAATGGGATTGTTTATAATTGGATAATGATCACAACCAATCTCCTTTTAATGGTAAAATGGGGAATTATGGTATGGGTATTGTTTTTCATTTATTGATACAAATTCAAGGTCAATTTTGTAATATGTGTATATTTCTCCTCTTGTTTAAGTATTGTGCTTATACTGATCTTTTAAAACGTAATGCATAATTGAATACAGACTATAGATAGTTACTTATAATAGAATTTATAATTAGGTAAGTTAGGTTTTCTAGATATGCAGAAATATATTTAAGATACACAGACAGTCTTCAAACCTTTCAAAGACCTTCAGAAAATGGCATTTAAATATGGTTTAGGGTTTTTCTTGACAATGAGAAATGTCTGCTCCTGACAGTTGTTGTATAATCTGGACATGCAGGACCCACAGGAAAATGACTGCTGAACTCAGTCTTACAGGGTTCCTGTTTCATGGAAGGGTCTGAGAGACTTTCTGCAGGACAAAGAAAAATGACTGACAGACTGCTGATGCAGATGGATAGTTTGAAATTTCCTGCTTGGCTGAGAAATCTTCTGGATACTTTGTGGCCTATGGGCTGAAGATGGATGCCCCAACGTTACAGAGGAACTTCGGGTGACTGTCCAGGCAGTAAGATATCTCTGTCAATCCTAGTGTTTAAATATTATCCCTCTGTGGTCTTTGATGGAGTTGAAGACCAATAGTTATAGTTTTCCTTAGGTATGATAAAAGATAAGCTACATATAGGACTTTGGACTCACAAGAATGAGATAGATGATATTTTCTTTAAATCTTGCTGAATGTTGATAGACAAAATATTGTAACTGTATTCTTACTTGATAACTGTTCTGTTGTGTATAATTTGACTATGTTAAAGTTAAGACCTTTCTTTTGTTTAAACAGAAAAGAGGAGATGTTGGGGAAGTCCTGTTATTTGCCTGTTATTTGTCAATAAATTACTGTTGAGCCTATAGGAATCTAGATAGGTGGGGCTAGGAGTCCAGGAGGATTCTGGGAAGGAGAAACACAAGAGAGTCAACATGTAACGCCATGGGGGTAGGAAGCCTGGAACTATTCTCCGGTAAGAAACATACTTAGATTAACAATTATGGGGTAATTACTTAAGTCAGAGCTAGCCAGTAAGAAACAAGCAAGGCCAACAGCTTCATAATTAATATAGCCTCCTGTGTGTTTATTTGGGACTGATGCGGATCTAGAGCCAGGCTGGCGGGAAAGCGGCTCTAGAACCAGGCTGGCAGGCTTCTCTTTACCACTGGCAAATCAGATCCAAGAACATATCAAAACAATCATTCACCACTATCAAGTAGGTTTCTTCCCAGGGATGCAGGGATTTTTCAACATATGAAAATCCATCAATATAATCCACCATATAAACAAGCTGAAAAACAAAAATCACATGATCATCTCACTAGATGCTAAAAAAGCCTTTTACAAAATCCAACACCCCTTCATGATAAAGGTCATGGAGAGATCTGGGATAACAGGAACATACCTAAATATAATAATAGCTATATACAGCAAACCAACATCCAACATCAAACTAAATGGACAGAAACTCAACTCAATTCCTCTAAAATCAGGAACAAAACAAGGATGTCCACTTGCTCCGTACCTTCTCAACATGGTACATGAAGTTCCAGCCATTGTCATAGGACAACAAAAGGGAATCAAGGGGATATAAATTGGGAAGGAAGAGGTCAAAGTTTCACTGTTTGCAGATGATATGATAGTTTACATAAATGACCCAAAGAACTCTACCAGGGAACTCTTACAGCTGATTAACACCTTCAGCAAAGTGACAGGCTACAAGATCAACTCAAGAAAATCAGTAGCCCTACTATATACAGATGATAAAAGGGCTGAGAAAGAAATCAGAGAAACATCACCCTGTACAATTGCCACAAACAACATAAAATACCTTGGGGTAACGCTAAACAAACAAGTGAAAGACCTGTATCGCAAGAACTTTGAATCTTTAAAGAACGAAATTAAAAAAGCTTTCAGAAAATGGAAAGATTTCCCATGCTCTTGGATAGGTAGGATCAATGTAGTAATAATGGCAATTCTGCCAAAAGTAATCTACAGATTCAATACAATCCCCATTAAAATCCCAGCACAATTCTTCACAGACATTGAAAGAACAACAATCAATATTGTATGGAAAAACAAAAGACCCAGGATAGCCAAAACAACCCTGTTCAAAAAGGCAACGTCCATAGGCATCACCATCCCTGACTTCAAGCTCTATTATAGCGCTATAGTCCTGAAAACAGCTTGGTATTGGCACAAAAATAGACAGGAAGACTAATGGAATCGAATTGAAAATCCGGGTATTTACCCACACACTTACGAATATCTGATCTTTGACAAAGAAGCTAAAAATATACAATGGAATAAAGAAAGCATCTTAAACAAATGGTGCTGGCATAACTGGAGACTGGCATGTAGAAGAATGCAGATCGATCCATGTTTATCGCCATGCACAAAACTTAAGTTCAAATGAATCAAAGACCTCAACATAAATCCAGCCACACTGAACCTCTTAGAAGAGAAAGTGGGTGGTACCCTTGAACGAATTGGTACAGGAGACAGCTTCCATAACATAATAACAGTAGCACAGACAATGAGATCAACAATTAATAAATGGGACCTCCTGAAAATGTCAGAAAGCAAAAAGGCATCCCACAGAATGGGAAAAGATATTCACTAACCCCGTATCTGACAGAGGGATGATCTCCAAAATTTACAAAGGACTCAAGAAGCAAGTCTCCAAAACACCAAAGGATCCAATTAAAACGTGGGCTACAGAACTAATAGATTTTTCAATAGATTAGTCGAAAATGGCTGAGAAGCATTTGAGAAAGTGCTCAACATCCTTAGCCATCCGGGAAATGCAAATCAAAACAACTCTGAGATACCATCTCACTCCTGTCAAAATGGCTAAAATCAAAAACACAGAAGACAATTTATGCTGGAGAGGATGTGGTGAAAGGGAACACTACTCCATAGCTGGTGGGAGTGCCAACTTGTTCAGCCACTTTGGAAATCACTGTGGAGATTTCTCATGAAAATATGAATAAACCTACCACAAGACTCAGCAATTCCACTGTTAGGCATGTATCCAAAAGATGCACATTCATACAACAAGGAAGTCTGTTCCACTATGTTCTTTTTTTTGTTTTGTTTTGTTTTTTTTCGAGACAAGGTTTCTCTGTGGCTTTGGAGGCTGTCCTGGAACTCACTCTGTAGACCAGGCTGGCCTCGAACTCACAGAGATCTGCCTGCCTCTGCCTCCAGAGTGCTGGGATTAAAGGCGTGTGCCACCAACGCCCGGCTTCCACTATGTTCATAGCAGCATTATTTGTAATAGCCAGAACTTAGAAGCAACCTAGAGGCCCTCAACTGAAGAGTGGATAGAGAAAATGTGGTACATTTACACAATGGAGTACTATTCAGCAGAAAAAAACAATGGAATCCTGAAATTTGCAGGCAAATGGATGGCACTAGAAGACACCATCATGAGTGAGGTAACCCAGTGACAAAAAGAGAAACATGGCATGTACTCTCACGTATATGGATTTTGGATTTTAGACATAGATCTGGGGAGTGCCAGCCTACAATCCCATGGCCACAGAATCTGGGAAACAGAACCTTCATTCAGTGGCTGATGGAAGCAGAGGCAGACTCCCAGGGCTAAGGACTGAGCTGAACTCAAGAAATCCAGTGACTGAGTGGGAGGACTGATGAACAAAGGGGTTAAGACTGGGCTGGTTTAACCCCCAGAAACAGCTGACCTGACAAGGGTTAACTCTTGAATCCCAGACTGATGCCTGGGAATCCAGCATGGGACTGATCCAGATGTGCTGAATGTGGGTGTCAGTGACGAGTTCCTACTTAATCTATTGAGCCTTGGGGCAGTATTTATCTGGGGTATACAAATGGGCTTTGGGCTCCCATCCAACAATGAGACGTGCACTCTCACCCTGAACTTTTGGGGGAGGGTCTAGGCCCTGTCCTGAATGAAATGACAGACTATGGACACCCCTGGGGAAATGAGGGAATATTGTGGGGTTGGTGGGAGGGCGCCAGAGAAGAGGAGGGAAAGGGAGAGGGACCTGGAATTGACATGAGAAGCAACCTTGTTTCTAATTTAAATTTAAATTTAAAAATAATATATATATACATATATATTAAAAAAGAGCCTACTGTATCTTCTTCAATATCAGATACTCTATCTGTTTAATCAGCACAGGATATCCATACTGAATATTTCCAAAGCATGAAAGTTCTTTTCTTGAAGCAGAATGTCTGGAAAGGGATTTGACTACACATATATAATTCATTTCTAAGCTGTAGGGACTCAGTACCTAATTCCATAAAGAGTCTGGTAAGTGGGTAATTGATGGTAGATCATGAAGAGATAACATTATTAATAAGACTGATTCTTCCTAGACTAACTCACGAGAACAGTGGTTGAAACAGCCTGATGATAAAACATCAAGTGTGATGATACACAAAGGATGATAATTTTTGACAAAACAACTTATTAAGATTCATACTCGAGCCCCTCCAAGACCCCAACCCCAGCGAGTCCAGCTTCAGGTGAGATTGGGTCTCCGGCGGGGACCGCCCGCTCATCCCCCATCCCCCTTGATCTTCAGGGCCGCTCCTGGCATCCAGAAGACCCACCCACACAGTCAGCCTTTCCAAGACCCCAACCCCAGCGAGTCCACCTTCAGGAAAGACATCAGCCCTTCCAAGACCCCAACCCCAGCGAGTACAGCTTCAGGAGACCTGCCCACACAGCAAAGAAGTCAACAATTCCAAGACACCAACCCCAGTGAGACCAGCTTCAGGAAAGACATCAGCCCTACCAGGACCCAAACTCCGTGTCAGCATCCCCAGCTTCAGCTGCAGGAAGGAAGGAGACCAGTGGAGACGGAAAGACCCCACCAGCACCCACTGAAGAAGAGATGGGAAGAAGACAGAATAAGAGATAACTCAGCAATAGAAACACCAACATGACCCCACCAGAATCCAGGGATCCAACACCAGCAAGACCCGAAAAGCACTACATAGATGAAGAAGAGGAGACAGACCTTAAAATTTATTTCATTAAGATGATGGAGACCCTCAAAGAAGAAACGAGGAAATCCCTTAAAGAAATAGAAGAAAAAACAAATAAAAAATTCCATGAAATGGGGGAAAAATTCAAGAAATAAACAAATCTCTCAAAGAATCTAAAGAGCACCAAGAAAGAACAACCAAAAAAATTAAAGAATGAAGAGATGCTGGAAATAGAAAAGCTGGGTAAATGACCAGGAACTACAGATGCAAGTATCACCAATAGAATACAAGAGATAGAAGAGAGAATCTCAGGTGTTGAAGACTCATTAGAGGATATAGAGTCGTCAACCAAAGAAAATCTCAAAACCAACAAATCCTTAACACAAAATATCCAGGAAATATGGGACACCGTGAAGAAGTCAAACCTGAAAATAATAGGTATAGAAGAAGGTGAAGAACTTCAACTTAAAGGTACAGAAAATATATTCAACAAAATCATAGAAGAAAATTTCCCTAACCTAAAGAAAGATATGCCTATGAAAGTACAAGAATCTTACAGAACACCAAATAGGCTCGACCAGAAAAAGAAGTCACCTCGCCATATAATAAAGAAAACATCAAACCTACAGAGTAAAGAGAAAATATTAAGAACGGCTAAAGAAAAAGGCCAAGTAAATTACAAAGGCAGACCTATCCGAATTACACCTGACTTCTCAATGGAAACGATGAAAGCCAGAAGATCCTGGACAGATGTCCTACAAACGCTGAGGGAACAAGGATGCCAGCACAGACTACGATATCCAGCAAAGCTCTCAATTACCATAGATGGAGAAAACAAAATATTCCATGACAAAGCCAGATTTAAACAATACGTATCCATGAATCCAGCTCTACAGAAAATGCTAGAAGGAAAACCTAGAGCCAAGGAAGATAACTACATTCACAAGGACACAGGCAATATATAATCACACTTTACAAAACACCAAAAGAAAAAGGGAGGAGAAACTACACAAAATAACATAACTAACAATAAATCAAGCAAAAACAAGGATCACCAATCAATGGTCATTAATATCCCTCAATGTCAACGGACAAAAGAACTAATAGAAGTTATGACCCAACTGGTTTTAACAGACATCTATAGAACATTCCACCCAAATACAAACGGATATACCTTCTTCTCGGCACCACATGGAACCTTCTCTAAAATCGACCACATACTTGGCAACATATCAAACCTCAGCAGCTACAAAAAAATTGGAATAACTCCATGCATCTTATCTGACCACCATGCATTAAAATTAGAATTCAACAACAAATATTACAGAACCCTACAAACTCATGGAAATTGAATAATGCTCAACTGCACCATCCCTGGGTCAAAGAGGAAAATGGGAACCAATCTACCACAAGACCCAGCAATTCCACTCTTAGGCATATATCCAAATGAGGCAAATTCATACAACAAGGGCATCTGCTCCACTATGTTCATTGCAGCATTATTTGTAATAGCCAGAACCTGGAAGCAACCTAGATGCCCCTCAACTGAAGAGTGGATAGAGAAAATGTGGTACATTTACACAATAGAGTATTACTCAGCAGAAAAAAACAATGGAATCTTGAAATTCGCAGGGAAATGAATAGCACTGGAAGAAACCATCCTGAGTGAGGTAACCCAGTCGCAAAAAGACAAACATGGTATGTACTCACTCATGGATCAGGATAGTGCCAGTCTTCACTTCCACTGATAGAGAGTCTGGGAAACAGGAAAGAACCTAAAAGATATGCATATATGCATAGTACCCAAGAGAAGAGGATGGAGACAAGATCCCCTGAATGGATGGGGAACACGGCCAGGGGTGGGGGGGGAGTGGGAGCTGGGAAGAAGAGAGGGGGGTGAAGAGGAAGAGAGTTGGTCATGGGGGATCAGGAAGTTGAGTGGGTGGGGGAATAATAGGAGAAAGAGGGAATCATAGGATAGAAGACATATTAGGCACCAGAGTGACCTCGAGTGATCTAAAGGGATAACACCAATTGGCAAGCTAAGCAATAGTGGAGAGACCACCTCGAATGCCCATTCCTGATAATGAACTTGAGGTCTATAATCATCCGGGAGCCTTCATCCTGTGACTGATGGAAGCAGAGGCAAACACACAATTAATCACTGAACTGAACCCAAGGAACCCAGTGACAGAGAGGGAGGAGTGATGAGCAAATTGGCAAAGATTGGGCTGGCAAAACCAGCAGAGACAGCTGATCTGAACAGGGGAGAGCTCTTGCACCCCAGACCATCAGTGGGGAGGCCAGCATGGGACTGATATGTGAGTGTCAGCGAGAAGGCCTGGGCAACCTATGGGGCCCTGAGCTGTGGATCAGTGTCTATCCCTGGTATACAAACAGTCTTCCTGTGCCTATAGCACAAAGAGGGATGCTCTCTCAGCCTGGACTCTTAGGGGAGTGCCTGGACCCTACCCAGAGTAAAATGACAGACTCTAGATATCGCCTATGTGGAAGGATTTGGCAATAGGGCAGGAGGAGGGGAGGGAGAGGGAACTGGGATTGACATGTAAAACAAGCTATTTAAAATTAAAATAAAAATGATAAAAAAAGATTCACACTCACACTGAATTTCACAGGGATTTAAAGAAAACCCCAATATGAAACTAGCCAATCATAGGACTCAGAAAAGCCCAAAAATGGTTTTGTTCGAAGTAAAAAGTTTTTGTGGCTTTTCAACATCTCCTCCTTCTTATTATTCATAAATAGTTATGTAAAATATTACTTCTATTCCATATTATCCTGTTGATAAATTCCATCTTTATATCATCTCTGCTCCTTCATTACTCTTTTATCTCCATCTTATAGAGCATAACTGAGGTCATTCTTTGAAAACAACTCTTATCATGTCATCCTCACCTTTGCAATTAAAAGTTTTCTAATAATTTTCTAGTAAAAAACCAGTCCCTTCCAAATAATTCATTAAGATCAGACTTCTCAAAAGACTAACCAGTCAGTATCACATCTGTATACATCTTCTCACTGGGTACGCTTTTAGTCATCATTGCATCATCATTGCCTCTGATGGAATGAGACACAAATAGCATATCCCCTGCAAACAATTATATAGTGACTTAAAAAGAAAAACTGATTTTTACAATTCATCTACACAACATTTCTATCTTTGGTCATAGTAAAGCAACAAAATGAATCCTATCTCACCAACTGCCATGAAAGGCAGAAAAAGAAAGAAATTTGTTAATTTGCTCAAAGACATAATACATAAGGGGCTAACTCAAGATACCTTGAAAATTCTCAATTTTGAACATTGCTTGAAGATGTTTTGTTGCTGTCATTGTACTGCACAACTAAAAAGAAGTTCTTAAGTCAGGCTTGATTTGGAGTGCTATTTTTTATGGATCAAATTAGATTTGTGAGCAGGCTTCCAGACATTACTGGAAACTAGGCAGTATTTTCCACACCCTGAACTCTTCAACCAGGTAACCCAATCTACTGCCAGAAACATCATGCTCAGGATTTGTGCAGGGCGTCTTCCTCTCCCAGTCATGACTTTTGGTCCTTTGCATTAATCTTCTCCAGCAACCCGAAACCTTTGGCTTTGTAGTATAGTTAAGATTTTAGCTTCTGACCTTGTGTGTTCTTGTGACCCATTTGAAACCCTTTCCTCTGATTGGAGCTAGGAGGCTCTACTGAAACTTTGTTGCCACTGCCTTTTGGCTCCACATATGACAGCTGTGAGCTTTCTGGCTCAGCCCAGCTTGAGGCAGCTTAGCCCCTGCTGACAAGCACTAGTGAGTCTAACAGTGCTACTCTGAGAACGGGGATGGACAGATAACTGCAGCATCTTTACAATACTCAAGACTCTGCCTAAGTTAATTTATAACTGTGAAGATAAAATGGTCTTCGCTGAGTAGTACATCTGATGATATAACCATCAAATAATAATGAGCATCCCATTCGGCAGTATCAAGTTATTTAGTAACATATTTCATACCAAACTAAAGCACCATGGAAATCAGGCTAGTTAGAAATGATAACTGTCATTGATTGCCTCCCATTTTTAATTGTAATGATAACTAAAGCTACAAACATGTAGGTTCTTAAAAGAGCTCTGAATTAATGATATTAAGCAATATGTGTAACTTTCCACTTCTCTTATCTCTCAAGAATTCAAATATCCCCATAACTCAAGGTACTAGATTATCTCTACATTCTAACAAGTTCTATCAGGTATGCCCAAACTTTTGATATTGGGACATGATGTCATCTACAAAGCTCTTGTTCTAGACCTCAAAAATTTAGTTGAAAACAAATCAAACAAAAACAAAAAAAGACAGAATGTTTTAAATAAGTTTACATGTTTTAAGTCAGTACTCATTTCTATGTTAGGTCATAGTCATACCTATCCTGGCACACATATGGCCCAGTGATTACCCAGAACATTTTTGGCCTCAAGTTCATCAACATTCACATTAATCTTGAAATGGACTCCTTTACTTTGACCTTTGCATTTGTGGTCATTGGTTGGGAGACTCCTTAAATAAAGAAAGCACTAGAGAATATACTAGGTGATTGTACACATATAAGGTCTCTTGTTCTTGCCATCTAGTACCTTAAGACGAACTTTCTCAATAATATCAGAAATATTCTAACTTATATTGAGCCATCTCCTCAAATTTATTTTTACTAATTTCATATGCATATAGCAATGTAAAATATTCAGTATTTGAGTAATACTTCAACTATATATAGACAGTGACTGAAAAATCTTATAATCTAGATCCTAGTTTTTACTGTAATTGATTTATCCTGTATGCAGTCTTGTAGCCCTTCTTATGTCCTTATTATTATTGAGTGTATTTCAGATTAAATATTGATATTATTGCATTCTGGAAAAAATAATTTGTATTTAGTTCTACTAAATCCACTGAAACCATTAACAGATCACTTTCACGGGCAGTTTTAGATATCGTCCTTTGGCTCTGCTCTCTTTTCTGACAATCTGTAATTGTCTGATATTTGCCATTTTAATTGATTGACATGCTTGTGCAAAAATACCATCTTGTTGGATTTAAAAAGGATTAAGACTGAAAATGCATTTTGTTTACATATGGGTTATTTGTTTAGCCAATGTCAGGGTGGCTTAGAATAACCTTGCTTATCAGTCCATTGTGGTTTTTGAGCCAAAGCAGATGTTTTCACACAACTAGGGAAAAAGACAATATGTTAGATGTTTTCAAAGTTATGGGAAGAACCCTACCATATTGGAAAAAAACGAAAAGTGAATAAACATGAAATTGAAAATGATTGGTAATGAAACTTTTGGCCCAGTCCTTGGGAAAGGAGATCAAATATCTGATAATCTGAGGAGAGGTCAGAGGTCTAAGGCCACTGAACCTGAAAGCACTGTTCCTTGTTGTATGAATGTTGGGGCACTTTTGTCATGTAAAATTTTTAGATTGATGGTTTTGACAAACCGGGAAAATGACTTAAATAAAGCAAACAAAATATGTAAAGCTGATCAGAATAATAGGCAGCCTAAGAGGTCAATGTGGATGCTTCTAAAGACAAGTCAAAAGGAAGAAACCTCAAAGAATCAAGGCAAAGAAACGATAGTGCAAGTCTGCCTGGCTGTGGTCAGCCTACTTATCTGGGCTAGGCTATGCTGAAACAGGCCCTAGTTCCCATTTCCTTGGAAATCCCTGAAATAACACCTGCAGCAAGCATGCAACTTATCCACTCCTGTATTGGTGGGACAGAAGTATTTTCCTTGGATACAAGTGCCAACTCCAACCGAAACAATGCTATGTAGACAGAACCATGTCTTCACATCTCACTACAAAGAGATTATTTTCAGTAATCTCAGTGAGATTGAAACTATCAGTGGATTATTTTTTCATAATGGCCATAGCTTCCCAAAAATGCCTCTTTCAAGATACTTCCAGCACCGATGTGTGTCAAACAGAAGGATCACATAACTAGTACTATGTAAGGTAGAATATGAGGTATTCAGTAAGTTTAGTATCAAAGAATGTGTCAAAACATACGTTTTCTCTTTTTTGTTTTGTTTTTGGCACATTTCATGAGTTCCAGATCTAAACTAGGAAGGTGTAATGATTCACATGCTATTTGCATTAAATGAATAATATTGTGGAAAATCTAAAATTATTATGGAATACTGCATTTCAAATACTGTTTTCCTTTTTCTGTCTTAACAATATATTGCTTATGATGATGGCTCATTAGGCACTGTCAAACATTTCTAAATCTAATTCTCAAGCTTATTTGAAAATGACTACACTAATTTGGCATTCAAGTACCCAGTTACTATACGCATGGTAAATTTGTTAGCCTTATATGAGTTTGGATTAGGTATTCATCTTTTTTATAAAATCCTTATTGTTTCAACATTATGTATTTGTATATATCCCATATTTGCCTTTACAGTATTTATGACAATTGGAGACAGAAATGGAGGAATGTATGGTGCAACCATAACAAAAAGCTTTGCATTAGAGTTACATTCTATAATTGTGGTTAGAATATTCAGTATAGATCATGGAAATTAGCAGCTGTATGCCTTCTTCATTTATTTTTTCCTTATTAACAACATGTTTGATTAGTCCTCTACCCTTTTAAATTAAATTAAAAAATAATTATGAGTTCTGCTTCTAAAACTTTTTATTGAGAATGACAATAAACTGTTCAACACAGAAATCAGTGTATGATACATTTATGTGAATATTAAATGCCTTTATATTGCCAGTTAACCTGGCATGTGTTTATTACCTACTAAAATGAGTTTTGACCCAGCTATTAAACAACTGGGAAACATTCTTTGCTGAAGTCAATGGTAGAACATTCATCTTTGCTGAAGTCATTGTTTTATCTTGGTAAAATCCTGTTGAACATATCTACACCAGTCAGCCAGCCAGCCAGCCAGTCAGCCTGCCGGCCAGCACGCATATCATCTTACGTCTGCATTTATTAATGGCTTAGGATGTCCATCTGTTCTTCTTAGTAACTGCAACATTATGAAGAAAAGGATTCTTTGAGTCAATCTATATATAACTCCTCTTTTTATGGGGAAAAGCTCCTTGGAATGTTCTTCATAAATTGAAATCAAAGAACAAGTGTTGATCAGAGAGAGAGAGAGAAAGAGAGAGAGAGAGAGAAAGAGAGAGAGAGAGAGAAATCAGCATTTGCAGTTTGCAAAGTTGACAATGACACATATTAGAGTCTTCTCATCAAAGGAGAAGATAAATGGATTTGAATCATATCAAGAGAACACCTTCCTAAATGTCTTAAAATTACATTTGTTTAGATTTCCGGGATGGCTTGGGATGGTAGACAATATAACAAAGGGGACAACATAAAAAACAGCAGCAGCAACAGCAACAAAACCTTAGCAAGTGTTTCGTGAGTTATTTCTGCTTAAATAGCTTCACACACTGAATTTCATTTCTTTCTGCTTTAGGGTTACAGTTGGAATTGAAAAACCCCATGATTCTATCATTGCATTACAGTAATTTTCCCAAAATATTTGGCAGAATTATTTGTGGCCTTGCCAAAGTAAAAGTACCGCTGATAACCTTCTCATGGAGAGAACTAAAGGCCAGCACAATGGCTGCAAACTCATTCAACTAACTACAGTTGAAAGACTGACAACTTCATTTTCAGTGTTAATAATATAGTGCCCTAATATACTCATTGACAAGGGTAATTAATCTTGGAACTAAAGCAGCAATACCTTAAATTAGGTATAGGAATTAAGATTTATAGAAAAGTTTAATTTTACCAATGAATTCCATTGGATCATATACTTTAGGTATACAGCATGCAGGAAGAAGAAAAATAAAATTCTTCCTTTGGAGTCTTTAATAACATCACCCCAGTTTGATGCCATGGAGTCTAACAGCAATGTAATTAGCATACCCATGCTGATCAGGGTGGTGATATTAAGATATAGATTTCTGGGAAAGGAAACTGTTGGCGTGCTGCATGATATATAAATGGAAGAATAATATCTAGATATGAATAACATGGAAAACAAAGAACAGATAAAAATGCATCATTTCTTGTAGAAAAACAAATTTGATTTAGAGACATCTGTTAAAAGTTTAGCTTAATAAGATTCTCAATTCATGCTAAATGCAATAATTCAGTCTGAAGTATACCCAAGAAATTAGCAGTACTTCCACCTGGTTGTTTATTTGACATGGAAAGGGAATGTGATAAGTACATGTTTTTAATACAAATTATGAAGGGTTGGTGTTCACAAGTTGCCTACAAGTTACTTTCATCTTTTCTTCAATTCAAACTCCTTTAATCTCTTCTTCTGAAGGTGAAACAAAGAGAAAAGTAGGTCATGATAAAGAGGACATTTTATTTCACTTCAAGTCAGCTTTGCAAATACTTTCAGTTTCAGATAGGCTTTTCCTCCCAGACAGTGCTTTTACAATTGATGGTAAATAATGATGAAAATGCAAATCAAGATTCCTCTCTTTTTGATAAAGAACTGAAGGTGTTCTATTTGCATATAACTGGAGGGTATTTAAACTCAATATTGGTAAATATTTACACTTTGGCTATCACGATGAATCCTCATGTTCATAGCAAAACATATCATTGTATACATGGAAAGAGTACTTGAATTGCTGGTAATTTTATTTGCCTTAATCTCCTATCTTCCTTCACAGGTAACATTCATCATCACTGGCAGCCTTAGCTAACGTAGGAGACAATGAAATTAATTTTATGTCTCAACTAATAAAGTAATCTTTTAATAGATGTCTGTAGGCATCTTATAGATAGAGTAGCGCTGTTGCATCAGTAAATCAAGGAAATAACAAGGGAATAACAGAATGAATTTTTATCCTCACTATCTTTTTGCATGTTGTTCTTAAACGTTTTGCTTATTAAATATGTATCTCAACTTGGCTACCATGTGGAAGGTGCTGTGGCTGTAGAAGAAGGGATCAGATAACTACCCAATTGTCACTGGACCCAGAATTGCCCCTGACATTGTTTTATTTCCCCCTGAATGAGAATCATTATGCAGTATGGGCCTCACTCAGGAGTCCCAGTTTTCCATCAGAAAATCACATAGGATGAAAGACTCTGAATTGCTATTTCTCAACCAGATACTTGTTTTTTTTAACCTAAACTTGTGGCTATTAACTCAAGAATCAATCAGATTTGTTTGCTTTGTCATCCCTACGCAAGCTCAATCAATAAACCCTTTCCGTTCCATTTGACCAGTCAATGGCCTAGTGGAGGCCTCCTCTTCTCTCAGGTCTAACACTGCCATAGTCTCTTAAATGATTTTCCTACCTCTAATCCTGTCTAGCTCCAATTTGAACTCATAATGCCAGCGTGACATATGTTTTGACAACCCCCTCCTGTTGTGCATTACCTACAATAAAAAGAAGAGCTTTATTTTTCTATGAGGTTGTGTATTATTTGTTTGTCTCATTGCTGTGAAAAGCAAACAACAACAAAAAACACCTGTAGAAAACAATCTCATGACTGAGAGGTTTATTTTGGCTAACAGTCAGAAAGTATAGTTCATCACAGAAGGGAAAATATTGAGGTGAGAGTGTGAGGCAGCTGCTCACATGGCATTTCCAATGAGGACTCAGGGAGAAATGAAATCTGCTGCTCAGGTGTGTTTGCCTACATATATGTTTGTGCACCAGAGGCCTGGACAAGGCACTGGATCTGCTAGAACTGGAGATACAGATGGTTGTGTGTGGCCATATGGGTGCTGAGAATTAACTACTAAGCTCTCTGTCTCTCTTGCCCTGGTTTTACCTTTTGGTTTACCCTCAGACCCTAACCCGGGAATTTTGTGTGTGTGTGTGTGTGTGTGTGTGTGTGTGTGTGTGTGTTTTCCTTTAAGGCAGATTTTCCTACATAAATGAACCAATTCTACCAACTCCCTCATAGTCATGGCTTGAGGCTTGTTTGCATGATGATTTTAAATTATGTCAATCCCCCCCATCGAGCGTGTGGGATGAGGGGAGGGAGAGGGAGCTGGGATTGACATGTGAAACAACCTTGTTTCTAATTTAAATTTAAAAATAATAAAAGACAAAAAAGTTTATAAAAAATTCTCGCCTCCCAGTACTAGATGGAGAGACAAATATGGCCAACTAGAAATAAACATAAAGTGCTAAACTGTTTAACACTGTAAAAAAATTCCATCAAGATTAACCATCACAATGCAGTTGGAAGAAAAACACTAGAAATTAAATGGATCTGGCTTCAGTAAGAACTGATGAAAAGGAGATAACTACCACTGTGCTGGCAATGTGGACTACTAGTTTGCAAATTCTATCCTTAAAGTTAAATTCCAAATTGTTTAATGTGTTCTACAAAGTCCTTCATGAACACCTTAAGGCCTGTGTCTTGAGCCTCATTTATCATAGCTCTTATCAGTTCTATCTACAAAAACAGACTTCAAAATCCTATTTCTTTCTCTCTCTGGTGCCATTCTCCTGTTTTAGGGCATTATAATCTTTCCCCTGGATTACTATAATAGCCTCTTAACTGGTTTCTTCATTGAAAATAACTTTTAGTTCTAAACCATTTTTTTCCAAAAGGTGATCTTTATAAATGCAGTGGTGTGATTTATTGAGAATTTCATCTAATGGGGTGACCTATTGAGAAATTATCTTGTGTTGGCTTTCCTTGTCTACAACTCTTCTAGAAAAGATAAAAGACATTTTCAATCTCCCAGGAGGAAAAGAGATGGAGCAGAGTGACTTTCAACAGAATATTTTCCCAATATCTGGCTAGGGAACTTTACTTTGAGATTCCACTGGCACTCTAACCTCATAGAGAACAACTACTGATAGTTAATACCAAGTCAGTACTTTACAGAACAGAATGCTGCATGTCTCTGAACTCTGTTATGGTGGTAACGACTTTATAAGGATCTTTGAACCCAGATTTCATCATGGTGCCTATAATTCAGTATCTACTTAGTAAAAATACTGGGTTTCATCATGAATTCATTAAGAAAACTGGCATGGCTCTTTGAAGAGCTATGGCCCTTCTACTGGCATTTTAACATAGATTATATGACTTCATAGACATCTACAATATCAATGTTGGTGGAAAGCATTAATGGGAACAATATATTATTTATTATAAAGCCAAATATCACCAAGAAGATACTGAGAAATTGAATTTTGATTGTTCCCCGTACCATGTTTCAACATGGTAATGTTTTTTTGAGATGTTTATAGCTACAGAGGAAAGTAAAACCATAAATCTATGCATTTTTCAAATACATCTCTGAAAATGAAGTTAATGGGTTACAGCAAAGTGTGGAAATATATGATAGGTTTTAAATTCTGATGACCTTCTTAGCTTTTGCATCTGTTGGAAGCTAATGATCTGTTAATACACATGAAAGGTTTTCATCTGATACTCACAAGGACATTAGGTCAAAGGGCTAAAGACTACATAAAACTTGGCTCAGGATTTGCAATATGCCAGCTCTACACAACTGCAAAATTCCCTTTCATAAGCCTTGCAGAATTTCTAATGTGGGTATGGTGTTTTCTTTTTCCCTGCCTTCCTTTCTTTCTTCCTTTCTTCCTTATTTCCTCTTTCTTTCTTGTTTTATCTTTTTCTTCTGTTTTTTTATTTAAATAGAATCAAGCTTGTTTTATATGTCAATCCCAGTCCCCTCTCCCTCTCCTTCTCCCTTGTCCCCCACGAACTCCCTATTCTATTCCCTTTCTGGTTTCCAGGGAAGGTGAGGCCTTCCATGGGGATCTTCAAAGTCTGTCATATCCTTTGGAGCAGGACCCAGGCCCTCCCCCATGTGTCTCGGCCTAGAGAGTATCCCTTTATGTGGAATGGGATCCCAAAGTCCATTCATGTGCCAGGGATAAATACTGATCTAGTAACAGAGGCCCCATAGATTGCCGAAGCCTCGTTACTGACATCCACATTCAGGGGGTCTGCATCAGTCCTATGATGGTTTCCCAGCTATCAGTCTGGGGTCCATTGCTCCCCCTTGTTCAGGTCATCTGTTTCTGTGTGTTTCACTAGCCTGGTCTTGACCCCTTTGCTCATCACTCCTCCCTCTACTTTCTAGTGGAGTTGGACCTGAGGTCACATGGTCACATCATATATATGTGTGTGTGTGTGTGTGTGTGTGTGTGTGTGTGTGTGTGTGTGTGTGTGTGTGTGTGACAGGCTCTTAGTCATTATCTGGAAAGATAAAACCTTCATCCAGAAGACTTATTTCTAGCAAATGAGTTTTCTGTGTCTAAAAGGAATGAAACTAGGGAGACTACAGTGACCAAACAAATATACTTACATGCTTGATGCAAGATGACAAAGATCTAAAAATAATCTCTACATAAAAGAATGAAGAAAATCTGTGTTTCCCTTAGAAGAGCTTACTTCAGTTCTATTTTCTTAGCTTAATCACAGGTTTCATGAGTGCTTTGTTACTTACGGCATTCGCTTCTATCAAAGTGTCTTTGGTAAGCCTACTTTCAATATTTCAGTGCATTGTATAAAAGGGCAAATCATTTCATTTCATCTTGCATGTTAACTATGAAAGGAGAACGATATATATTGTAATATTGGTCTTACATTTAGATATTTTTTAACTGTAGGGCATTAGTCAGTAGGGGAATTTCAGTATGATAGCACACTGATGACAATAAACACAGTATTAGAAGTTGTCCAATGATACTTGATGCAGATACATACACCTTGGGCCACATAACTTCTTCCTTTGGGCATATATGTATTACACGAGTTTTGATAGCTATGCAGACTACTTAGTTGGGGGTTGTTTTGTAAAGATTATTTTGTATCCTAGTTACTTTTTTGTTTTCTTGGCAAAGCAACATGACCAAGTCAATTTATTTTTTGTGCTTTTATTTGCCTTTTTTATTATTTTAATTTTAAATAGCTTGTTTTACATGTCAATCCCTGTTCCCTCTACCTCACCTCCTCCCGTACCCATCCACCATCCCCCCAGCCTCCCACCCTATTGCCAATTCCTTCCACATAGGGATATCTAGAGTCTATCATTTCACTCAGGGTAGGGTCCAGGCACTCCCCTAAGAGTCCAGGCTTCGAGAGCATCCCTCTTTGTGTTGTGGACACACAATGTCTGCTTGTATTCCAGGGATAAACACTGATCCACATCTCAGGGCACCATAGGTTGCCCAGGCCTCCTCACTGACACTCACATTTGGGGGGTCCGGATCAGTCCCATGCTGGTCTCCCAGCTGTCAGTCTGGGGTCCAAGAGCTCTCCCCTGTTCAGATCAGCTTTTTCTGCTGGTTTTGCCAGCCCATTCTCTGCCAATTTGCTCATCGCCCCTCTCTCTGTGTCACTGGGCTCCTTGAGTTCAGTTCAGTGTTTAACTGTGGGTGTTTGCCTCTGCTTCCATCAGTCACTGGATGAAAGCTCCAGGATGGTTATAGACATCAAGTTCATTATCAGTAGGGGGCATTCGAGGTGGTCTCTCCACTATTGCTTAGCTTGCCAATTGGTGTCATCCCTTTAGATCACTAGAGGTCACACCGGTGTCTGATCTGTCTTCTAACCTATGATTCCCTTTCCCCCTATTATACGCCCCCACTCAACCTTCCTGTTCCCCCATGACCTACCCTCTCTTCCTTTTCTCCCCCTCTCTATTTCCCAGGTCCCCCTTCCCCCCACCCCTCGCCCTGTTCCCCATCTGTTCAGAGGATCTTGCCTCATTTCTCTTCTATTGGGTACCATGCATATCTCTTAGGTCCTTTCCTGTTTCCCAGACTCTCTATCAGTGGAACTGCAGACTGGCACTATCCTGATCCATGTCTAAAATACATATATGAGTGAGTACATACCATGTTTGTCTTTTTGTGACTGGGTTATCTCACTCAGGATGGTTTCTTCCAGTGCTATCAATTTGCCTGCGAATTTCAAGATTCCATTGTTTTTTTCTGCTGAGTAATACTCCATTGTGTAAATGTACCACATTTTCTCTATCCACTCTTCAGTTGAGGGGCATCTAGGTTGCTACCAAGTTCTGGCTATTACAAATAATGCTGCTATGAACATAGTGGAGCAGATGCCCTTGTTGTATGAAGTTGCCACATTTGGATATATGCCTAAGAGTGGAATTGCTGAATCTTGTGGAAGATTGATTCCCATTTTCCTGAGGAATCTCCATACTGATTTCCAAAGTGGCTGAACAAGTTGGCACTCCCACCAGCAGTGGAGGAGTGTTCCCCTATCTCCAATCCTCTCCAGTATAAATTGTCTTCTGTGTTTTTCATTTTAGACATTCTGACAGGAGTAAGATGGTATCTCAAAGTTGTTTTGATTTGCATTTCCCTGATGGCTAAGGCTGTTGAGCACTTTCTTTAGTGTCTCTTGGCCATTTTAGCATACTCTATTTAGTTCTGTACCCCAACTTTTAATTGGATCCTTTGGTGTTTTGGAGACATGCTTCTTGACTTCTTTGTAAATATTGGAGATTAGCCCTCTGTCAGATGTGGGGTTAGTGAATGACTTTTCCCATTCTGGGGACTGCCTTTTTGTCTTGTTGACTGTGTCCTTTCCTTTAAAGAAGCTTTTTAGTTTCAGGAGGTCCCATTTGTTAATTGTCGATCTCAGTGTCTGTGCCACTGGTGTAGTGTTCAGGAAGTGGTCTCCTGAACCAACTTGTTGAAGAGTATCTCGCACTTTCTCTTCTAAAAGTTTCAGTGTGGCTGGATTTATGTTGAGATCATTGATCCATTTGTACTTAAGTTTTGTACAAGGTGATAAACAATGATCTATCTGCAGTCTTCTGCATACCAGTACCCAGTTATGCCAGCACCATTTGTTGAAGATGCTTTCTTTTTCCATTGTATAGTTTTAGCTTCTTTGTCAAAAATCAAGTGTTCATAGATGTGTGGGTTAAAATCAGGGTTTTTAATTCAGTTCCATTGGTCTACCTGTATATTTTTGTGCCAATACCAAGCTGTTTTCAAGACTATAGCTCTATAATAGAGCTTGAAGTTAGGTATGATGATGCCTCCTGAAGTTCCTTTATTGTATAGGGTTGTTTCGGCTATCCTGGGCCTTCTGTTTTTCCATATAAAGTTGATTATTGTTCTTTTCAGGTTTGTGAAAAAATGTGCCGGCATTTTGATATGGATTGCATTGAATCTGCAGACTGCTTTTGGCAAGAGCCATTTTTATTATGTTGATCCTACCAATCCAAGAGCATGGGAGATCTTTCCATTTTCTGGTATCCTCTTTGATTTCTTTCTTTAAAGACTCAAACTTCTTGATATACAGGTCTTTCGCTTCCTTGGTTAACATTATTCCCAGATATTTGATACTGCTTATGGCTATTGTAAAGGGTGAGGTTTCTCTGATTTCTTTCTCAGTCACTTCATCATCTGTATATAATAGGGCCACTGATTTATTTGAGTTAACCTTGTATCCTGCCACTTTGCTGAAGGTGTTTATCAGCTCTAGGAGTTCCCTTGCGGAGTTTTTCGAGTAACTTATGTAAACTATCATATCATCTGCAAATAGGGAAAGCTTTACTTCTTCTTTTCATATTTGTATCCCCTTGGTCTCCTTTTGTTGTTTTATTGCTCTACCTAGAACTTCAAGTACAATATTGATGAGATATTGAGAGAGTGGACAGCCTAGTCTTCTTCCTGATTTTAGCGGAATTTCATTGAGTTTCTCTCCATTTAGTTTGATGTTAGCTGTTGGTTTACTGTATATTGCTTTTATTATATTCAGGTATGTTCCTGTTATCCCTGATCTCTCTAGGACCTTCATCATGAAGGGGTGCTGGATTTTTGTCAAAGGCTTTTTAAGCATCTAGTGAGATGATCATGTGGTTTTTCTTTCCCAGTTTGTTTATATGGTGGAATACACTGATAGATTTTCTAATATTGAACCATCCCTGCATTCCTGGGTTGAAGCCTACTTGATCATGGTAGATGATTTTTCTGATGTGTTCTTGAATCTGGTTTGTGAGTATTTTATTGAGTATTTATGCATCGATGTTCATGAGGGAAATTGGTCTAAAACTCTCTTTCTTAGTTGTGTCTTGGATATCAAGGTAATTGTAGCCTTATAAAAAGAGTTTGGCAGTGAGCCTCCTGTTTCTATTGTGTGGAATATTTGGAGGAGTATTGGAATTAGCTCTTCTTTGAATTTCTGGTAGAATTCTGCATTGAAGCCATCTGTGCCTGGGCTTCTTTTTGTTCGGGAGACTTTTGATGACTGCTTCTATTTCTTTAAGGTTGTAGGTCTGTTTAGATTATTTATCTGCTCTTGATTTAGTTTTGGCAAGTGATATCTATCCAGGAAATTGTCCATTTCCTTTAAATTTTCGAATTTTGTGGAGTACAGGTTTTCAAAGTATGCCCTGATGATTCTCTGGTTTTCCTCAGAGTCCGTTGTTATGTGCCCTTTTTCATTTCTGATTTTGTTAATTAGCATGCTCTCTCTGTGTCTTTTGGTTAGTTTGGATAGAGGTTTGTGTATTTTGTCGATTTTCTCAAAGAACCAGTCTTCCTTTCATTGATTCTTCTCAATGTTTTCCTCGATTCTACTTGATTGATTTCAGCCCTAAATTGTATTATTTCCTGGTGTCTGCTCTTCCTGGGTGAGTTTGCTTCTTTTTGTTCTAGAACATTCAGCTGTGCTATTAATTCTCTAGCATAGCTGTTCTCCAGTTTCTTCATGTGGGTACTTAGTGCTATGAACTTTCCTCTCAGCACTGCTTTCAAAGTGTCCCATAGGTTTTGGTATGTTTTGTCTTCATTGTCATTGAATTCCTGGAAGTCTTTAATTTCTTTTGTTATTTCTTCCTTTACCCAGGGATGGTGCAATTGTGCATTGTTCAATTTCCATGAGTTTGTAGGGTTTCTGCTATTTGTGTTATTGTTGAATTCCAATTTTAATGCATATTGATCTGATAAGGTATAGGAGGTTATTCCATTTTTTGTATCTGTGCAGATTTGCTGTGTTTCCTATTATGTGGTCAATTTTCGAGAAGATTCCATGTGGCACTGAGAGGAAGGTATATCCTATCATGTTTGGGTGGAATGTTCTATAGATGTCTGTTAAAACCAGTTGGGTCATAACTTCTATTAGTTCTTTTGTTTCTTTGTTAAGTTTCTGTCTGGAGGTCCTGTCTAGTGGTGAGAGCAGAGTGTTGAAGTCTCCTACTATTAGTGTGTGAGATTTTATGTGCAATTTGAACTTTAGTAATGTTTCTTTCACGAATGTAGGTACCATTTGGTTTGCGGCATGCATGTTTAAAATTGAGACTTCATCTTTATGGACTTTTCCTTTGATGAATACGAAATGTCCTTCTTCATCTCTTTTGATTGATTTTAATTTGAAGTCTAGTTTGTTAGATATTAGGATTGCTATACCAGCTTGTTTCTTGGGTCCGTTTGATTTTAAAATCTTTTCCTAACCCTTTACTCTGAGATAACATCTGTCTTTTATGTTGATATGTGTTTCTTGTATGCAGCAGAAGGATGGGTTCTGTCTTTGTATCCATTCTGCTAGTCTGTGTCTTTTTATAGGTAAGTTAAGGCCATTGACATTGAGCGATATTAATGGCCATTGACTGATGATTCTTGTTTGTGCTTGATGTATTGTTAGTGAAGTTATTTTGTGTAGTTTCTCCTCCCTTTTTCTTTTGGTGTTTTGTAAAGTGGGATTATATATTGCCTGTGTCTTTGTGAGTGTAGTTATCTTCCTTGGATCTAGGTTTTCCTTCTAGCACTTTCTGTAGAGCTGGATTCATGGATACGTATTGTTTAAATCTGGCTTTGTCATGGAATATTTTTTTCTCCATCTATGGTAATTGAAATCTTTGCTGGATATAATAGTCTGGGCTGGCATCCTTGTTCCCTTAGCGTTTGTAGGATATCTGTCCAGGATCTTCTGGCTTTCATCGTTTCCATTGAGAAGTCATGTGTAATTCGGATAGGTCTGCCTTTGTATGTTACTTGGCCTTTTTCTTTAGCTGCTCTTAATATTTTCTCATTATTCTGTAGGTTTGATGTTTTGATTATTATATGGCGAGGTGACTTCTTTTTCTGTTCCAGCCTATTTGGTGTTCTGTAAGATTCTTGTATTTTCATAGGCATATCCTTCTTTAGGTTAGGGAAGTTTTCTTCTGTGATTTTGTTGAATATGTTTTCTGTATATTTGAGTTGTATTTCTTTGCCTTCTTATATACCTATTATTCTCAGGTTTGGCTTCTTCACAGTGTCCCATATTTCCTGGATATTTTGTGTTAGGGATTTGTTGGTTTTGAGATTTTCTTTGGTTGACGACTGTATATTCTCTAATGAGCCTTCAGCACCTCAGATTCTCTCTTCTATCTCTTGTATTCTATTGGTGATACTTGCATCTGTAGTTCCTGATCATTTACCCAGCTTTTCTATTTCCAGTATCCCCTCGTTCTGTGTTTTCTTTTTTGTTTCTATTTCAGCTTTCAATCCTTCAACTGTTTTAGTTGTTTCCTTCATTTGTTTGGTTGTTTTTTCTTGGTACTCTTTAGATTCTTTGAGATATTTGTTTATTTCTTGAATTTTCCCCCATTTCATGGATTTTTTGTTTGTTTTTTCTTCTGTGTCTTTAAGTGATTTCCTCATTTCTTCTTTGAGGGTCTCTATCGTCTTCATAAAATAATTTTTAATGTCTGTCTCCTCTGCTTCGTATATGTAGTGCTTTTCAGGTCTTGCTGCCATTGGTTCCCTAGATTCTGGTGAAATCATGTTGGTCTTTCTATTGCTGAGTGAGCTCTTATTCTGTCTTCTTCCCATCTCTTCTTCCAATGGGTGCAGTTGGGGTCTTTCTGTCTCCACTGGTCTCCTTCCTTCCTGAAGCTGAAGCTGGGGACACTGACACTGAAGTTTAAGCTGAAGCTGGGATCGCCGGAGTTTGGGACCTGGAAGGGCTAATGTCTTTCCTGTGTGGGCAGGTCTTCTGCATGCCAAGGAGCGGCCCTGGAAGATCAAGGGGATAGGTGTTGGGGTGAGGATGCAGAGTGTCCCCCCAGAGACCCAAGCTCACTTGAACCTGGGATCACCCCAAGTCAATTTATAACAGAATGTGTTTGGTTAGAAGCTTGCTTTCAGTTTCAGAGGTTGAGCAAGTCTATGATCATCATGTCAGGTAGCATGACAGCAAACTGGCAGGTATGGCACTGATGCAGTAACTGAGATCTCACATCTTCAGAAAAATAACTACAAGATAGAGAGAGAACTAACTTGGAATGGTTTAAGCTTGAGAAACCTCACAACCCACTCCAAGTGACACACCTCCTTTAACAAGGCTGTACCTCTTAATCCTACATAAAAAGTTCTACCATTTCTGGACCAAGTATTCAAACATATATGGTTACGGAAACCATTCTTATTCAAGCCACTATATATTTAATTCTCTCTTAATTTTCATTTAGCTCTCTATCACTAATATATGTTTACTTTAGTATAAGATTGAACTTCCACCATCAACCCCAAGAAGTTGGCTAGATTTTGTATTTGTTTAAGAAACCAAGGTGTAAAGGGAAGCTTTTTCTTTGAGAGAAGCCTTCCTGCCAGCCTGGTTCTAGAGCCGCATCAGTCCCAAATAAACACACAACAGGCTATATTAATTATGAAGCTGTTGGCCTTGCTTGTTTCTTACTGACTATATCTGACTTAAGTAATTACCCCATAATTGTTAATCTAAGTATTTCTCTTACCAGAGAATAGTTCCGCGATTCCTTACACCATGGGGTTACATCTTGACTCTCTGTGTTTCTCCTTCCCAAAGTCCTCCTGGACTCCTAGTCCCCCCTATCTTGATTCCCTATTGGCCAGCAGTGCTTTATTGACATATGCACAGGACTTCCCCAACATTTCCTCTTTTCTGTCTAAGCAAAAAGAAAGGTCTTAACTTTAACATAGTCAAATTGTATATAACGGAACAGTTATCAAGTAAGAACACAGCTACAATATTTTGGCAACATTTAGCAAGATTTAAAGAAAATATCATCTATCTCATTCTTGTGAGTCCAAAGTCCTATATGTAGCTTATCTTTTATCATAACTAAGGAAAACTATAATTAAAACTATCTGCCTTCAACTCTATCAAAGACCACAGAAGGATAATATATAAACACTAGGACTGACAGAGACATCTTGCTACCTGGATAGTCACCCAAAGTTCCACTGTAACGTTGGGTCATCCATCTTCAGCCCATAGGCCACAATGTGTCCAGAAGATTTCTCAGCAAAACAGGAAATTTCATACTGTTCTTCTGCATTGGAAGTCTGTCAGTCATTTCTCTGTGTCCTGCAGAAATTCTCGCAAACTCTTCCATGAAGCAGGAACCCTGCAACACTGAGTTCTGAGTTCAGCAGTCACTTTCCTGTGGGTCCTGCATCAGTCAAACAATCTAGGCAAGAGCAGTTTCTTGCCCAAATGGCTAATCTTGCCATGTTGAAAGCAAACTCCATAACAAGTTTCTTCGATGCCCATCTTCCTCTCAGACATAATTGGTGCTGCCAGGAGCAGACATTTCTCATTGTCAAGAAAAACCCTAAACCATTTTAAATGCCATTTTCTGAAGGTCTTTGAGAGGTTTGAAGACTGTTTATCTATCTCAAATATATTTCTGTGTATCTAGAAAACCTAACTTACCTAACTATAAATTCAATTATAAGTAACTATCTATAGTCTGTATTCAATTATGCGTTACATTTTAAAAGATCAGTATAAGCACAATACTTAATCAAGAGGGGAAATATACACATATTACAAAATGGACATTGAATTTGTCAATAAATGAAAAACAATACCCATAACATAATTCCCCTTTTTACCATTAAAAGGAGATTGGTTGTGATCATTAACCAATTATAAACAACCCCATTTAAATGAAAACAAAGGTTTATAAACAAGATGGTAATTAAGACGTTGCTCATTCCAAACTGCTTCGTGCTGGAAGGGGGCGCTGCTTATACCATGGGGATCATGATAAAACTCAGAAACCTGTATAAGTCCTTATTTTCAGGGTCTGTAAGACTGCATCATCTTAGCTGTTTCAGTTGTTGGAACACTTGGCCCACTGCTTCTGGGGGTCTTGGTTCATCAAACCATAGAAGCCTGGAAGGAATCTTCAGATTTTCATTTTCTGTAGAAACATAAACAAAATCTCCTTTCCCAAGTAACATATCCTTATACTTAAATTTTGAAGTCAAGGCACTTTTAAAAGATATAAGGTGAATTAATTCATAAGCATTTATAATCAAGTGTACTTTAGCAGTTGTTCCTTCCTGAGCAATTAAAAAACTTAAAAACACAATAGCATATTGTATCCAGACTTTCTGTGTATTTTCCATTTTTACGTGGCTTATTTATTTATCTATTATTATTACTCTATTTCTTTTACTTTGATTTATTTATTTTTCTCTGAGTCAGGGTTTCTCTTTGAAAATCTGCCTGCCTCTGCCTCTGCTGCAAATCCTACCAGCGTGTGCCACCACAGCCAGCTTCTCTATTTATTTACCACTATGTCGTTTTTTTTTCTCTCTCCCTCAATCTTACGTATATTTTTAAACACACTGTAAACCTTTAGAGGTTTTTCTTCATCCAAGTCTGACTTTACTGTAAGTCTTTACATTTTTCTGGCCACGTGTCTTATCTGTTAAAAACGCGGCTATTTAAACTGCTGTTTTTCCAAGATGGCGGGCGTAAGCGTGACTCCAGCTGCTGGCTTGGAGATGTGGTCACTGCAACAATCAGCTGTACGTACACACCTTTCAATCGTTAGCAGGGTCTCTTAAAAGAACCTTGGTTTTTTTGTTTTGTTTTGTTTTGTTTTTTATGCTGAGCCAGGAAGACCCCTTAAGCCAGCTGCGTGAGTCTTTGCTTGTTGCTAGCAAAACAGAGCCCACCTGAGAAAATGCTGCTACCAAAATCTGTGCTTCTCTCTGTTCTTCTGTTTCTAAAATTCCTTTAAATCTTTTGTCATTCTATGTGGAAATTCATGACCCCACTCCTGGTACCATTATGTAAAGGGAAACCTTTTCCTTGCTAGCTGCTTTGGTTTATCAACCACCAGTCGCCTGGGCTCTGCCACGTTGTAGTCCCCAAATAACACACAAAACACTGTATTAATTATGAAGCTGTTGGCCTTGCTTGTTTCTTACTGGCTAGCTCTGACTTAAGTAATTATCCCATAATTGTTAATCTATGTATAGTTCCGGGCTTCCTTACCCCATGGAGTTACATCTTGACTCTGTGTGTTTCTCCTTCCCAGAGTCCTCCTGGACACCTATCTTGATTCCCTATTGGCCAGAAGTACTTTATTGACAAATGCATAGGACTTCCCCAACACCCGGGAGCATTTTTTAAATTAAAAATGTGTCAAACCTATAGATAAGTTAATGAAATTAATACTATTTTTTTCATCCTTTCCTTTTCCAAACTCATAAACTTGAGATTTTTTTTTCTGATTTGTACATGAGAACACATGAAAAAAGTTCGACTGTCCCTGATCTTTGTCTTTGATCCTTTGCACTGTCATAGTGATTCTAAAAATGTCAAACTCAGCAAATACTTAGTGCTAAGTGATGACGTGAGTGAACCAGATCTCTGAAAATACAGGTGGCTCTGTGCTGTGGAGATGTAAGTCTGACAGCGAGGAAATTTGATCTGTTTCCTGGTTTCTCATTAGGGCCATATTTAAATCTGTCCCTAATGACAATTCTCTTCTAATTAAGAAAACACAAAAGATGGCTTTCCTTTTCTTTTAATTATATATCCTAGAAAAAATAATGAGCTTTAAGAATACTAACAGTATTTTACCTGGAGTGAAAAAAGAATACTGTTTTTCTCCAGAAAGAAAGAAAATAAATTTTCTATTAGTACTGTTTTGAAACTTGAGACTCAGTTTCTCATCTACAAATTGAACATGATGCTCATAATTTTCCCAGATATATAATGTACATAAAAATATTCTAAAATACTTTTGTTTATAACATGGTATTATTCAATAAATATTAATTTGATTTCCTTAACATTTTGCTAAATAAAAAAGGGGAGAGGAATCAATTCATTTTCACTTATGGGGTAAAGTTTGTGTCTTATTAACATTTCAGAACTGTTTTTAGCAAATTGTTCATTTTGTCAATGTCCTAGTTACAGTTTTATTGCTGTGATGAACCACCATTGCAGCACGAATAATAAGAACCCACAGACAGATATTGGGGTTCAAGCTGAAGATCAGATAAGCAAAGCAGGCAGCCACTAGAGAGGTACCAATGTTCAGACTGAGTGGGTGATCCACCAAACCTCAGATTGCATCTCCAGACTGTACTGGTCTCTCCATCAAGTCTCAGAATCCTAGACTTTCTCTGAGACTTCACTAAGCTCCTTATATACTCTCTAGTGCTGGGATTTTAATGAGCTGTTTCTCTTTCAGACTGATTCACTATCACATAACCCAGGGTGGCCTTGAACTCACAGAGATCCATCTGCCTCTGTCCTCTGAGTCCTGGAATTAAAGGTGTGTGCCATCACTGCCCAGCTTTTCTAGCTAACTAGTGTATCTGGCTTTGCATTCTGATCCCCAGGCAAGCTTTACTAAATCATAAACAATATAACGCCACACACCATGACCAAAGAGACCAAAGAACTTTTTTCTCTTGGGAAAAAGGTTTATTGTGCTCATATTTCCACACCACTGTTCATCATTGAAGGAAGTCAGGAGAGAAACTCAAACATGGCAGGGAAATGGAGGCAGGAGCTGATGCAGAGGTCATGGAGGAGTGCTGCTTACTGGCTTGCTCACCTTTGCTTGCTCAGTCTGCCTTCATATAGAACCCAGAGCAACTAACTGGTGATGACACCACCCACACTGGAATGAGCGCTCTGATTTCAACAAGTAATTAAGAAAAGGTTTTAAGGCCGGCAGTGGTGGTGCATGCCTTTCATCCCAGCACTTGGGAGGCAGAGGCAGGCAGATCTCTGTGAGATCGAGGCTGGGCTGGTCCGAAAGCATCCAAAATAATTAATGCAGAGAAACCCTGTCTCATAAAACCAAAAAAAGAAAACAAAAAGGTTTTACAGTTAGATGTTAGCGGTGCATTTTCTTAATTAATATTCTCTTCTTTCAGATGACTTTGGCTTATATCAAGCTGACATCAAACTAGGTAGCACAATGTGTGTGTGGGTGAAGTGTTCATTTGCTCCTTTCACTATGTAGGTTCTGGGGATTTAACTCAGGTCATCAGGCTTGGCAGCAATTGCTTTTATCTGAGAAACCCTTTCACTTTCCTAGCTGTGAATATATTTTGAGTAGTTCAATCTGAAATCTCATGGAGACAATAGAACAAAAGATGGAACTGGTGTATATTTGAAACAAAGCAGAAAGCAGCAGTCCTTTGATACTGCAGCATCCATTTTGGTAATCAGTGGAGCCTTCAGAGACTTTACTAGTCCCAGTTCTCTGTTGAAATTGATCTCTACAAAATGAGCAAACCTTTGTTCCCTCAAACACACACACACACACACACACACACAGAGAGAGAGAGAGAGAGAGAGAGAGAGAGAGAGAGAGAGAGAGAGAAGCATGTATGCATGCATAACTATTAGGAAGTAGGTAGTTAACTCAAACAGACTATAAATATTTGTTTTGCAAACTCAGCTCTTTCCTATTGATAACTTTCATCATCATACTATGCTGCAAAATGCCTTCCATGATGCTTATTCATTTTTGGCAGCAGTTTTCAGAGGCTGCTGGATCCCTGGCAATATAAAGAGAGTTCTGGCCTCTTATACAAGATATTATAAGGCCTACATCATAACAGAGTTTAACACACACAGTCAGATGTCTTTCTATACAATGTACACACAGAATTTCTGTCTTGTTCTCAGAAGGAAAAACTGTCCCTTACTCCTCTGTGGTGTGTTGCAAAACTGCCATAATTATAGAGACTCACAGTCAAAATCAAAACAGACAATTCACATAAATATATTTCACAAACAACTTTCAAAATGAGTCTAATCAAATCAAAATGTACTGCTAATTACTTAGGTATATGCATGGAGACATACTCATTTTTATTGATTTAAGGAAATTTAGCTCTGTGCTACTTTAGTTGAAGTGGAGAGACCTTGCTTTAAAGTGATCTGACAGATAAACTCATATTTACAGCTTAAAATGAGTTGTTTGTTCTTTAAGTATTTTTATCACCTTGGAAGTCTGCTGATAAAAACTCACAGGACGATTATGACAATTTTTAAGTTCAAGGTCACGAATTACATTTTCTCATTAAGTCTTCCTTAAGCCCTTAAAGAAATCACATGAGGAAATAGGAAAAGCTTATCTTTTCAAACTTTTTTGTGTGCAAGAAATCAAGGGAAGTTTCTGGGTTGTCAGTTTTGTGAACGGTAAATTCAGAAAAAGACAGTTTGATGATTTACTCCTAGTCAAAGGTCATGAGTCCTTTGCTAGTGATTTTGGCATAGATTCAGCTGAATAAACACAAAACCAAGAGCATCTACAGCATTTAATCAAGCATGACTGCTTTTTGATGAATTGATCAGTGAAATGTTTAGGAAGAATATGGTTAATGATGACTTAGTCTGAGAGTGGTAGTCCATGGAATGAGCCTTATTTGAGGCTAAGGTTGTTGATGAAGGACAGAAATCTAAGAAGTACTATTTTCTATACCTTTTGAACTGTCATCTTCCTTAAAACATTCTTTCATGTTTCCATCATTTTCTGAAACCCACATACCATTCTTTAAACATCTTATTGAGATTGAACTGTATTAGTAATTTATCATATACTGTGACCAAGTACAAGACAAATATTTACTTTGGCTGACAGTGTGAGAGGGCATAGTCCATCATGGTGAGGGAATTTATGGCCCATGTTAGCATGCGTTTGGGATGTTTCACATCTCCATTGAGTAGGCATAAGAGATTTGGGATTGCTGGAACTCATGTGACTTTCTCTTTTCTTTTAACTCATTCTTAGTCCCTAGCCAGTGAATGGTTATCACTCATTTACACAAAGGGTCTTCTTGCCTCAGTTAGTCCTCTCTGCTGAAGGTCTCACTGACACACCAGAGATATTCCTCATAGCTGATTCTTACTACTCTAGTTAATTTCACAATAAGGATTAACAATCACATCAATTTTGATTTCCACTTCGCAGAAACATCTTAAATTCCTCTATTTACGTACAACATTATGAAAAATGTGTAGTGCTTGCTGTACTACACTAAAGCTGTGATTTGCATCCTGCTATATTCATGGTTATGCAAGTTCCTTGGCATTGAAGGCTCCAGGGATACTGCTTGGTTCATGGAAAGATCTTAAAAAAATCTTTGCTAAATAAATAAACAGTAATTTTCAAACTACTCAGTGAGACCTAGTACTCCCCCAATCCAAAATTCATTCCCTTACCTGACATTGTCTTTTGATATACAATCTGTCTATATATTTCAGGTGACAGTGGTTAGCTCATGAAATAGTTTAGTGTAGCCCCTAAAGAATGATTGTCCTGCTTCTTGTTTCCAATTTCTGGCATTAGCATTTTATATAAATACATACAGATCTTCTGTGGACTTGAAGACAAAATATAGTTTTAAAAAACTTATTTAAATTGTTTCTAGACTTTTAATGCCATAGAATATTGTACCAGTTAGGGTTTTTTGTTTTATTAATTAATTTACTTACTTATGTATTAATTTATCTTTGTCAACCTGACACCAATTAGTCTTATCTGGGAAGAGGAAACCTCAGCTGAAAGAATGCTTCCTTCATACTACCAATAGGCAATTTTGTCATGATATTTTTCTTGAATAGTGATTGATGTAGGAAGGCCAGGCCACTGTGGAAAGTTCTCCTCCTGGAAAGAAAAGTAACTAAACATTTTCCAGGAGAGCTCTCTAGTAAGTAGCACTCCTCCATGGTTCCTGACTACAGATTTCTGCACTGCTTGACTTCCTCATGCCTTGACTTCTTTCAATGATGAACTATGATTTGAGCACTTTGGCTAAATAACCTCTTCCCTTTCCAAAGTCTCCAAAATGTCCAAAGCTGGTTTTGGTTAGGCTTTCCTTTACCATAGCAGCAAAAACTATACTGGGGCTGATGTGTATTTGAATTCTGCTCTGAGTTCTATTTGAATTATTTTTTTAATTGCATAATACTTTGAATAATTTGTTCTTCTGTACATTTACTTTCTTGTGTGAAAAGTGGGGATATGGTTACAAATGATGCATGCAGAATGTTTAATTATGCATGTATATGTATATGTGTGTATATATATATGTATATATCCTGATCTTATAATCTGAGATTAGTCAATAGATGACTGTAAATAAATGGAAGCATTCATTATGTCTGTAATGGATTGTTTTCTTCTGTTAATTATTTTTTGGCAAAAGTCAGCATGCTGGTAAGTGTAACATAGAAGCAGTCATCAAATTAATTAATTCCTTACCATTTATGATTCAATTATTGCTCAACTGCATTATACGTTATTTTTCTCTTTGTAGTTTGGAGACAATGGAGGAAATTGGAATAGTATTAGCTTGTTTCGGGAAAGTGAAATCCAGTCAGTCTTCTATACTGTAAGTGCAAGGATCATCAGATCTTGAGTTTACTTTGAGAATTATGGGAATTTAGAAAACAGCATGGTGTCCATTCTTGCTCTTTTCTTACTAATGGTGGGGTAGCATCAATTTAGGCCATGTTCACTATGGAAACAAGCTAGATACAGGAGATGTTGAGCCTAAAATAAGCTATAATGTCCAGGACAAGTTGTTTCAAAACAGGTAAGTTTGCTGAGAATGAGAATAAGAATGTTTTCACAAGAGGCTTTGGGAAAGAAATGGAAGATATTGGTAACAAACTTCAGAGATCTATTGTCCTATAAGATGACCATAGTTAATAATATATTGCTTATTGCTGAGTTTCAAAGAAAAGGACAGATATAAAATTGATAGCATGATGTATATGCTACTTATCTTAACCAGATATTTTGCAATGCATACAATAGATCAAAACATCAAATTGTAAACTACAAATGAATAGTTTTCATTAACAAAATGAAAATTTAAATAAGAATTGCAAAGTCTATAGTGACCATCCTCACAAATTCAGAATATATTTAAAAACATTTGAATTGTATTACTTTCTTTTTCTTATTTGGTCTCAACAAAATATACATTTGTTATTCTTGGTGATGTGATTCAGGGTCGGATTTTAATGTTTGCACCCAGCACTAACTGACCAACTCAGGAGAGTTTCCATTTCCTTTTCTCTATCACCTCCTCTTTCCTCAGTCATCATAAAACAAAAGATGAGTTTTGGTGAACTGCTTCTATTCCACTGACCTCCAAAATAATAGAATGTCAAGCTCAGTACCTGATATCATGTTATTATGTGGTTCCCATGGAGGTCAGAAGAGAGTTATACTCACACTATTATTTAACGTTGCCTGAAGAAGAAATATTTCAAGAATAATTGTCTTAAAACCCAGGAATCTTCACAGTACACAGCTTGTTCGTTATCAGAAATCCAAATATTAGCAATAGTGATAGAAATTTCCAAGATTTTCTGAAAATTTGTTATTTGTCACATATAGTGATTATCTAATACCATAAGCAATATGAAGAATTACATTATCCTTACATTTATCATGTAAGATAATGATAAGCATTTTATAGCTGTGGGATGATAAAACTCAAACACACACACAAGCACACACTCATTTCATTCTGTGGACAACTTGAAGTGTAAGTCAAATAGGAATAATTGATTATGTGCAGTTGGCTTATGATCCTTTATAAGGAAAAGGGATTCTCAGAACAATTATCTATACAACAGGGTATGCATGGAAATAGTAACATATTTGGTACTGTATCAGTAAGGAGATTGAAAGAAGGCATTTTGAGATAATGCTCAAAAATATCATGGGAAGAAAAGTATAGTGGAGAAATACATGTATCTGTTCCTAGCTAGTTTATTTTACTAATGTATCTTGCAGTACCTGGTACACCAATGTACATAATAAAATCCTAGACAGAATTATAGGGTGAAATCCTGTTACCATGACTATATGATTAAATTAGATGTTGTGATCTCTAGCATTTTGTCTTGCTTCCAGACCTGCTACTTGAGAAAAAAAAACAAAATACATTGTTCTCAATAAGCATTTTTATATTGAAGTATGTTTGTCAACTTCCATTGCATGAGTGCCTGTGCATGAGTACAGCAGAAGTTAGTGCCTCAACTAAACTAGAAGGACAAAATAGGAGTCTCCATGGAGTTTCTCATGGCTGATCATCCTAAACTTGGCAATGACTGGGAAGGAGCATAAAATTGAATGAAGCTCATTTGATATGAAGAAACTGTCCTTTT
This sequence comes from Mesocricetus auratus, assembly GCF_017639785.1. Lineage (NCBI taxonomy): Eukaryota > Metazoa > Chordata > Mammalia > Rodentia > Cricetidae > Mesocricetus > Mesocricetus auratus. Next base: position 109,505,468 of record NW_024429188.1, on the reverse strand, counting down.
CATTCCAAATCTTCAGAAAGAGTAGGAAAGAGAGGAGAGAGACTAGTATTTACTAGTGGCCACTCATTCTGCTAAGATATTTGATACGTATCCATGCCTTTATGCCAATTTTAAAAAGCAGGTCCTTTGATCCTTTGCATTTTATCCCTTTAGCTCAGTGAAGCAGACAATGCTGGATTTGAAGCAGTTGGCCATGAAAGTGAATGTCAGCTTGGACTCTGGCCATATCATTACTAGCAGCCTTTACTGTTTGTCACTTTTTGTCCAACTTTGGACTTTGAATTAAACAAAACGCATATTTTCCTTGATTTGCTGTTCTAAGTATCATCCCCTTTAACTCAAGAGGTTACTTACTGGGGGTCTGAGCTACTTAATGAAAATGTCTCCATCTACTGGTTGCAAAAGAAATTGCAGAGATTTGCCCCAAAGGGGCTTCTTGAGTCAGAGCTAAGGTAAGGGAAAGTAGTTATGCTGACTGGTGCAAAGGCAATATTAGAGATAAGGGTGAATGAGGCAAATGACTGAGACATAATATATAAGAGGAGAACATCAGCAAAATACTGAAGATAAATGATAATCAATTAATACCCACAAAATGAAAAAAGTCCATAATTAACAAAATTCATGTCAGAATCCATCCAACTGAGTTTTACTTCACCATGGGCTTTATTATATCCCTATGAAATAGTGGAATTCTATGAATGATATGAAAAGTTTATGAGCATGCACTGTAACCATAGTGAATCCAAAATATTCTTCCCTGGCCTAGACACCTATGTCATCATACCCAACTCTATTTAATTACCTTGGGAAGTTCTCTTTCATGGTATACAGAGATTATTGAAAATGAAGATGAATGTTGACTATAAGTCAACAAAACTCAGTGATGTAAATGGCTGCAGTCATAATGACAAATATATTTATTTATGTTTGGAGGGTGGATTCACTTTAAGAACCCTTCATGAACTGGGAAGATGGCTCATCAGGTAAAAAGAGTTCTTGATGTGCAAACATGAGGACCTGATTCAGCATCTATATGCCAGAGAGTCTCGGAAAAATAACCTTCATCCAGAGACTGATAAAAGCAGATGCAGATATCCACTGATAAACACTGAAACGAACTCCTGGAATCCAGTGTCAGAAAGGGAGAATTGATGAGCAAAGGAGTTAAAACTGGGCTAGTTTAACCCACAGAAACAGTTGACCTGAACAAGGGAGAGCTCTTGGACACCAGATTGATGGCTGACCCAGACCCTCTGAATGTGGGTCTCAGTGAGGACGCCTAGGTAATCTATGGGGCCTTGGGTAGTAGATCGGTATTTATCCCTGGCATACAAATGGACTTTGTGTGTCCATCCCGGAATGAGATATGCTCTATTAGACTGGACTTTTGAAGGAGGGCCTAGACCCTACCCTGGATGACATGACAGACTCTGGAGATCCCCCATGGAAGGCCTCACCCTCCCTGGGGATCAGACTTTATAATGGGTGGGGGGCTAGGGGGCCTGGTGGAGATGGATGGGGAGGAAGGAAGGGAGAGGGTACTGGGATTGACTTGTGAAATAAATTTGTTTCTAACTTAAATAAAAAAAGGAAGAGAAGAAAAAAAAGTAAATTAAAAGAAAATTCAGGTGTGGTTGTATGTGCATACTTGTAACCGCAGAGCTAGGGATACTTGTGTGGAGTCAGGGGATTGCTGGAGCTTAATGGCTACCAGCCATGCTCCAGATGTATAAAAAAACCTTACTGAAGGTAATAAGACAGACATTGATAGAGTAGGCCACTCAATGTGCACCACGTACACACACAAACAAAAAGAAGATGCTTTGCTCTGACTCTTTTGTTGTCATGGAAAACATAGACAGATTGTCTGTTGCATTGAACTCAATTCAACCAACAACTGTAGTTTACAATTATCGCATAATTGAAAGTGCTTTTATACAAATATGCCCACTCTGGAGAACAATATAAAGGATATTCAATTAGTATCTGAATTTTTTATTGGATAGGAACCTACAATGCTTTAATTGACTCTTGTTAACTGCTTTTATTAGCATGGCATACAAATTCTTTTTCAAGATGACAAGTAAAAAGTACTTTTTCTGAGATCTGATTGGATCTGAGTTCTGGAATTGTTAAGCACCTATTAAAAATATCCACTAACCAACAGGAAGAAAAGTCAGCTGATCTTTTACATGTTTGCTTTTTTACCTAATAGCTATTCTTTTTTGAAAGAACCCAGTATGTAAGCTCTAAATGTTGTCTGGAAATCTCAGAGTACCACTAAATGTTTCTACCTGTATACCAGGAATAGTTTTAAATCAATGTGTGAGTAAAGCAATCTCACAACTTTGTGCTGTGCAATTTCAAAAAGTCAAGAGAACTTTTTCTACATTGGCATCTATTTACTACATCTGAACAATGGATAATGTGATTTATTTGGTGAGCATAATTAGACTGTTGATCATTTGAGGCTAATAATCCAATATTAATGAGCTTGTCTAATTGTGGATTTTACAAAGATAACTGACCCAACTAAGGCCATGTAGACTTAACTAAAACCTGGGGATTGTCTGAGAGACAAACTGCAAGGGAGGGTTGCCATGGTAACAGCAACAGTTAGACCCAGTCATCTTCATGTAGGCTTTACAGGAGAAGAGATGCGGGAGTAAGGAGAAACAGCTGCATCTTGGTAAAGGTTATACTTCTACTCAGATTGAGTTTGAAGGGAGAAAAAGTAAAGGAGCATAGCATTCTGCTAGTGCTTGATAGTGGGCAGAACATCTTTATGCTGAGCATCTTGTAGAACCAATTGAAGTAATCATTTTCCCCAGTTTCCCACTGAGAAGTTTTGTGGGATGAAAAGCATACCTGAAGTGGTGAAATCCTTGTTAAATTTAGGACACAAAGAACTAGTCTTCTCCACAGCTTATTTGTAAGCAGCACTTTATTACACAGACAATGACTGAATTTCCTTGGCACTTTGCCTCACTTCCCTTAGCTCAATAGCATAAATATAATTATATACAACAAGAATATACTTGCTAGCTACCTACAGCTACAAAATATCTGCACACAGTCAGGCCACACACACATGAGATGTGTCTACCTTCTGTGTTTTTAAATGAATCAAGGGCCGTAACATTGACTTACTCGGCCTTGCCTCTCATACCCTGGAATAGTGCTCTCTGTACTGTTTTCTGACAGAAAGAATCAATCTTAGTTAATACTCCTCTGTGTCATCTGCATTGCTGAGCTGATGTCAGTAGGTTCCATCTGAAAACTTAGAGGGGACTTAAACTACTTCCTGCTTAGGACTTGGTTTTCTCATTTAGAATGTATATACTTATTATTACTTACGGTGTTGTCCACTGTTATTTTAAAATGGATTTGCTGACAGATATAATTAATCCATAGTCCAAAGTATAACAGGGGAATTTTCTCTTTTGATATTTTTAGGAGTAGACCACGAAACAGCCACCTGCCAAATAAACACATCAGATTTAAAATGTTGGAATGTAAATTGAACTTAAACTGTGATTTTCATATTTATAGATTGTTAAGAGAAGCTTTTTCTTTTGCTAGCCGCTTTGGTTTATCCCCCACCAGTCGCCTGGGCTCTGCCACGCCAGCCTGCTTCTAGATCCGCATCAGTCCCAAATAAACACACAGGAGGCTATATTCATTATGAAGCTGTTGGCCTTGCTTGTTTCTAACTGGCTAGCTCTGACTTAAGTAATTACCCCATAATTGTTAATCTAAGTATGTCTCTTACTGGAGAATAGTTCCAGGCTTCCTACCCCAATGGCGGTTACATCTCGACTCTCTTGTGTTTCCCCTTCCCAGAATCCTCCTCGACTCCTAGTCCCTCCTATCTAGGTTTTCTATTGGCCAGACAGTACTTTATTGACAAATGCACAGGCAAATAACAGGACTTCCCCAACATCTCCTCTTTTCTGTTTAAACAAAAGAAAGGTCTTAATTTTAACATAGTCAAATTGTATATGACAGAACAGTTATCAAGTAAGAACATAGTTACAATATTTTAGCAAGATTTAAAGAAAATATCATCCATCCCATCCTTGTGAGTCAAAAGTTCTATATGTATCTTTTATCATAACTAAGGAAAACTATAATTATAACTATCTGTCTTCAACTCCATCAAAGACCACAGAAGGATAATATATAAACACTAGGATTGACTGAGACATCTTACTGCCTGGACAGTCACCCGAAGTTCCTCTGTAACGTTGGGGCATCCATCTTCAGCCCATAGGCCACAATGTGTCTGGAACACTTCTCAGCAAAGCAGGAAATTTCAAACTGTCCATCTGCGTTGGCAGTCTGTCAGTCATTTTTCTTTGTCCTGCAGAAAGTCTCGCGGACTCTTTCATGAAGCAGGAACCCTGTCAGACTGAGTTCAGTAGTCACTTTCCTGTGGGTCCTGCATGTCCAGATGATACAACAACAGTCAAACAATCTAGGCAAGAGCAGTTTCTTGCCCAAATGGCTAATCTTGCCATGTTGAAAGCAAACTTTATAACGAGTTTCTTCGATGCCCATCTTCCTCTCAGACGTAATTGGTGCTGCCAGGAGCAGACATTTCTCATTGTCAAGACAAACCCTAAACCATTTTAAATGCCATGTTCTGAAGGTATTTGAGAGGTTTGAAGACTGTCCATCTCAAATATATTTCTGTATATCTAGAAACCTAACTTATGTAACTAGAAATTCTATTATAAGTAACTATCTATAGTCTGTATTCAATTATGCATTACGTTGTAAAAGATCAGTATAAGCACAATACTTAATCAAGAGGAGAAATATAAGCATCACAAAATTGACCTTGATTTTGTCTCAATAAATGAAAAACAATACCCATACCATAATTCCCCTTTTTACCATTAAAAAGGTTGGCTGTGATCACTAGCCAATTATAAACAATCCCATTTAAATGAAAACAAAGATTTATAAACAAGATGGGAATTAGGACGTCGCTCATTCCAAACTGCTTCCTGCTGGAAGGGGGCGCTGTTCATACCATGGGGATCATGACAAAACTCAGAAACCTGTATAAGTCCGTATTTTCGGGATCTGTAAAGCTGCATCATCTTAGCTGTCTCAATAGTTGGAACACCTGGTCCACTGCTTCCGGGGGTCTTGGTTCGTCAAACCACAGAAGCCTGGAAGAAATCCTCAGCTTTTTATGTTCTGTGGAAACATAAATTAAAACTCCTTTTCCGAGTAACATATCCTTATACTTAAATTTTGAGGTCAAGGCATTTTCAAAAGATATAAGTTGAATTAATTTACTAGCATTTATAATCAAGTGTACTTTAGCATTTGTTCCTTCCTGAGCAAGGAAAAAACTGAAAAACACAATAGCATACAGTATCCAGACTCTCTGTGTATTTTCCATCTTTATATGGCTTTTTTATTTATCTATTATTACTTTATTTATTTTACTTTTATTTATTTTTCTTTGAGACAGGATTTCTCTTTGGAAATCCGCCTGCCTCTGCCTCTGGAGTAAATCCTACCGGCGTGTGCCACCACAACGCCGGCTTTTGTATTTATATACCACTTTGTCGTTTCATTTTCTCTCTCAATCTCACGTATATTTTTAAACACACTGTAAACCTTTAGAGATTTTCTTCATCCAAGTCTGACTTTACTGTAAATCTTTATGTTTTTCTGGCCACGTGTCTTATCTGTAAAACCGCTGCTGTTTTAAACTGCCGTTTCAAGATGGCGGGCGTAAGCGTGACTCCAGCTTGCCACCTCAGTCCATGCTGACCTAAAGCAAAAGCTGCCACTTCCAGCTGTACGTACACACCTTTCAATCGTTAGCAGAGTCTCTTAAAACAACCTTGCTGTTTTTTTTTTTATGCGGAGTCAGGAAGACTCCAGTAAGCGAGCCACGTGAATCTCGGCTTGTCGATAGCAAAACAGAGCACACCTGAGAAAATGCTGCTAGCAAAATCTATGCTTCTCTCTGTTCTTCTGTTTCTAAAATTCCTTTAAAGCTTTTGTTGTTTTGCGTGGAAATTCAATCCCACTCCTGACACCATTTTGTAGGCTTTACTGGATGCTGTAACGATACGCGACACACAATTACTGAAAGTGAAGCTAAGTATTTAATGTAGAAAATTACTCACAAGATACCAAACCCAGAGAAGCCCAGCAGATCTCAGCTAGCGGCTGGACCAGAAGCCGAACTCCAGGAAAAGAGAGGGAGACTTCCTGTTCGCTGTCTTTTATGCCTTCCCCCCGTAACGCCCCTAGCCATGCCCAAAAGTGGGCTTGGCTAGTGACGTAGTTCTGCCTACGTACGTATACGTCTTTACGTCCAGCCGTATACGTATTTAGTCCTGCCTAAAGTGGGTGTGGTTAGCGGTGTGGTAAACCGCCCTTTTATTACCTCATCTGTATACGCCTCTAGTAAGTCACATGTTTAATGGCGGCATAGACTTAGTAAGTCACATGTTTAATGGCGGCATCAGACTTCCTCCTACAGTAGATAATGAGAATGATATCCAGAGATGTTTTAAAAGATACAGTGATAGTCTTCTCTCTGGCCCTGACCTCACGGGAGTTTGCAAAGTCTACTTGGAAAGTATAATTCAATAACAAAATCCTAACTGATGTTAATATAAATTGCCAGCATCCAGTTGCGCTTAATAGTGTATTCAACAAAGCATGAAGGTTAAAATAACAGACTATGCTGAGATTTCTTTGGGTCTTCATTGTAGCTCCATCATTGACAATGTATGCCATTATGATTGAATTGATAAAATTATAAATTCTCTAGAGATAGCATTCTCAGGTGTTGGATGAGGCTAATCCTCAGTGCTTCATCATTGCATGGCAAAGGAAGATTTAAATGCTGTTGTCTTTTAGAAAAATTCCTTGCTTTCAATTAATTTTTCTTTTTAATCTTATTTACTATTATTTTCGAGATAAATTCCAGTAAGATCCAGCCAGGACTTGGGCTACTTATTCTCTGGATTATTTTCCTGAGTACTGGGATTGCAGGCATGTACAACCATGCTCACTTTTCTTTAGCAAGAATTTAGCAATTACTTATTACATAGTGATGACTTTTCTAGACCTTGTGGGTATGTAAGTGGACAGAAGGATCAGGGTGTAATGTCATGTAGCTCATATTCCACAGGTGAAGACACTGAGCAAACTATAAGAGGCAGTGTGTCACAGGGTGCTGAGCTCTGTGTAAAAGCATAAACAGGAAACAAAGAATACATTAACTGTGTCCCACTTCAAATAGCCTGGAGGAATAGGGGAAAGAATTTTTACCTATTAAAGCTGGAAATGAGAGGACAGGTCAGGGAGGCAGATGGAGGGCATCTGACAGAGTAAACAAGTACAAATATGGTCAGTTAAGAACATACTTAAGATTTTCAGTAAGTTCAACAAGGCTTCCAGAAATGGAGTAGATGAGGTCAAAATGTTTAGTGGAATTTGTTTCTAACAGACCATGTGATTGACTGCAAAAGATAGATTTTACTCTTAATGAGAGAGCATGCCACTAAGGTGTTGATGAAGAAAAATAGCATGTTTTAAGATATGTCATAGACTCACACCTGGATATTTGGTGATAATAGGTTATCACATGGCACATATAGAACGTGGAGGTAGTTAGAAACATCTGAACAAGATGGATATGAAACATACTGATCAGAGATGTGATAGAGGTAAACAAGTTAGAAAGAATGACACAACTCTATTGAAACACGCTCAAAAGCCTATTGTGATAATGGAAATTCTCACAGTAAGTTATACTAGCTAGAGATTACTAACATTTGTAAAAGAAAAAAATGGCTACATTTATAATGGAAAATATTAGGAATTTAACTTTTGGCAAATGAACATTCATGGTGGTACAAAGTAATGTCTTTGTATCTATGTCTTCAGACCTATAATAGCTATGTCTGTTTGATACCAAAATAACTAGTGGAAAAGTTTAAATTTTAGTTATCAGACAAAAAATAGTCTAATAGCCCTTCTATATACAACAGTGCTGATGCACATATGAACTCACAGAGGCTGTAGCAACATGCATAGAGCCTGCATGGTTCTGCAACAGACAAGGTCTTAGAGGTAAAAGGAGAAATAGACACATGTCCCCATCCTGACCCTAAAGTATGGCCAATTGATAACCACTCAGAAATGACATCTTAGTTTTCTTCAAGGGGGTTTCTTTTAGGAAATAAGCTACTCTTAAGGGTAGGCTGCATGCCCAGCAGTAGATAGGCAATGGAAAACGAGCCCAAGTATATCTTTGGAGGTTCTTTGTATCATAATGTGAAGTAACAACTTTTATTTATTTATTTATTTATTTGCTTATTTTTATGTTACAGACCCTTTTCATATATATTATGGCTTCTAGTTTCAAGTTTTGTTAGGTTATTCCTGTGCATGCAAATTGGTGAGTCTCAGCATCTACATATATATCTTGTGATTTTTTTTGGCTCTTTATCTTGTTAGGTTGTATGTCCTATTCTGATTTGTTTGTTTTATTTTACTTTATTTTTATTCCTTAGATTCCTATTTTCTTTCAGAGGAGAGACATAACATAAAGGGTATGGATCCAGATTGGAGGGGAGGTAGGGAGGCACTGAGGAGAGTAGAGAAAGGGGAAAGCATAATCAAGATATAGTGTATGAAAAAAACTCTATTTTCTTTTTAGAAAAAAATCTTATTTTACATATCAATCGCTCCATTCCCTCCCCCACCCATCCTCCCATGCCCCCCATCGACTCCTCCAATCCACCCCCTAAGTACTTCCTAAGGATAGTGAGGCCCTCCACAGGGGATCATCAAAGTTCTTCAGCTCATTTAGGCTAGGGCCTAGGCCCTCTTTTGTGTATCTGGGCTGTAATACTATCCCTTCATAAGGAATGGGCTCCCCAAATCCACTAGGAATAGTTCACAAGAATAAATACTGGCTCCACTGCTAGAGGTCCCATAGATTTCCCAGGCTTCCTAGCAGGCACCCAGATTCAGAGAGCTTGGTTTGGTCCAATGGTGGTTCCCCAGCTTTAAGACTAGGATCTCAGTGCTCTCACTAGGTCAGGTCAACTGTTTCTGAGATGGTAATGCCTCTGGAAGTTCCTTTATTGTACAGGGTTATTTTGCTTTTCCATATAACGTTGAGTGTTGTTCTTTCAAGGTCTGTGAAGGATTGTGTTGGGATTTTGATGGGGATTGCATTGAATCCGTAGATTGCTTTTGGCAACATTGTCACTTTAACTACCTATCCAAGAGTATGGGAGATCTTTCCATTTTCTGGTATCTCCTTTAATTTCTTTCTTGAAAGACCCAACGTTCTTGCTATGCATGTCTTTCACTTGTTTAGTTAGCATTACATCAAGATATTTTATATTGTTTGTGACTATTTTAAAGGATGATGTTTCTCTGATTTCTTTCTCAGCCCATTTATCATATGTATATAGTAGGGCTACTGATTTTTTTGAGGTAATCTTAAATCCTGCCACTTTGCTGAAGGTGTTTATCAACTATAGGAGTACCCTAGTAGAATTTCTAGTGTTACTTATGCAAACTATCATATCATCTGCAACTAGGGAAAGTTTGGCTTCTTCCTTTCCAATTTATATCCCCTTGATCTCCTTTTGCTGTCTTATTGCTCAAGCTAGAACTTCGAGTACAATATTGAAGAGGTATGTCGAGAGTGAACAGCCTAGTCTTGTTCCAGATTTCAGAGGAACTGCTTTGAGTTTCTCTACTTTTAGTTTGATGTTGACTGTTGGTTTGCTGTATATTGCTTTTATTATGTTTAGATATGGCCCTCTTATTCCCAGTTTCTCCAAGACCTTTATCATGAAGGGGTACTGGATATTGTCAAAGGCTTTTTCAGCATCTAGTGAGATGATCATGTGCTTATTTTTTTCTCAGCTTGTTTATATGGTGGATTACATTGATGGATTTTCCTTTGGTGAGCCATCCCTGCATCCCTGGGATGAAGTCTAATTGATCATGGTAGATGATTTTTCTGATGTCTTCTTGGATTTGATTTGCCAGTATTTTGTCAAGTATTTTTGCATCAATGTTCATGAGGGAAATAGTTGTGTCTTTGTGTGGCTTGTGTGCCAATGTAGTTGTAGCCTCATAAAAAGAGTTTAGCAATAACTCTTTTGCTTCTATTTTGTGGAAAACTTTGAGAAGTGTAGGAGGAAGTCTGATGCCGCCATTAAACATGTGACTTACTAGAGGCGCATACAGATGAGGTAATAAAAGGGCGGTTTACCACACCGCTAACCACACCCACTTTAGGCAGGACTAAAGACGTATACGGCTGGACGTAAAGACGTATACGTACGTAGGCGGAACTACGTCACTAGCCAAGCCCACTTTTGGGCATGGCTAGGGGCGTTATGGGGGAAGGCATAAAAGACCGTGCACAGGAAGTCTTGCTCTCTTTTCCTGGAGTTCGGCTTCCGGTCCAGTCGCTAGCTGAGATCTGCTGGGCTTCTCGGGGTTTGGTATCTTGTGAGTAATTTTCTACATTAAATACTTAGCTTCACTTTCCGTAATTGTGTGTCGCGTATCGTTACAGCGTCCGTAAAGCTAACAGAGAAGTACTGGTATTAGTTCTTCTTTGAATTTCTGGTACAATTCTGCACTGAAACCTTCTGGCCCTGGGCTTTATTTATTCAGAAGACTTGTGATGACTGCTTCTATTTCATTAGGGTTATATATAAGTCTAGCTAAATAACTTATCTGTTCTTGATTTAATTTTGGTATGTTATTTCTATCCAGAAAATTGTTCATTTCCTTTAAATTTTCCAATTTTATGGAATAGAGGTTTTCAAAGTATGATGTGATGATTCTCTGGATTTCTGCAGTGTCTGTTGTTATGCCCCCTTTTCATTTCTGGTTTTGTTCATTTGATGTGCTCTCTCTTCCTTTTGGTTGTGTTGGATAAAGTTTTTTTCTATCTTATTTATTTTTTTCAAAGAACCAATTCCTTGTTTCACTGATTCTTTGTATTGTTTTCTTTGTTTCTCCTTTATTGATTTCAGATCTCAATTTGATTATATCCAGGCGTCTACTCGTCTGGGCTGAGTTTGCTTCTGTTTGATCTAGAACTTTCAAGTGTTCTGTTAATTCTCTAGTGTGGCTATTCTCCAGTTCCTTCATGTGGGCAATTAGTGTTATAAACTTTCCTCTTAGCAGTGCTTTCAGAGTGTCCCATAAGTTTGGCTATGTTGTGCCTTCATTTTCATTGAATTCTAGGCAGTATTTGATTGCTTTCTTTATTTCTTACTTTACCCAGGAGTGAAGTATTTGAGCATTGTTCAATTTGTAAGGTTTTTATAATTTGTGTTGTTGCTGAATTCTAATTTCAACGTGGGGTGATACAATAAGGTACAGGGGATTATCCCATTTTTTTGTATCTGTTGAGGTTTGCTTTATTGACAAATATGAGGTCAATTTTAGAGAAGGTTCCAGGTGGTGCTGAGAAGACCGTATATTCTTTTGTGTTTGGATGGAATATTTTATAGATGTCTATTAAACCCAATTGGGTCATAACTTATGTTTCTTCCTTTGTTTCATTGTTAAGTTTCTGTCTGGTGGTCCTATACAGTGCTGAGAATGGGATGGTGAAGTCTCCCAATGTAAGTGTGTGGGGTTTAATGTGTGATTTGAGTTTTGATCATTTTTTTAGATTTTTTTATTATTTTAATTTTAAATAGCTTGTTTTACATGTCAACCCCAGTTCCTTCTCCCTCCCCTTCTCCAGCACCCCCCATCATACCCCCAGCCTCCCACCCTATTGCCAATTCCTTCCACATAGGGGATATCTAGCGTCTGTCATTTCTCTCAGGGTAGGGTCCAGGCACTCCCCTAAGAGTCCAGGCTGAGAAAGCATCCCTTTTTGTGTTATGGACACACGATGTCTGTTTGCATTCCAGGGATAAACACTGATCCACTGCTCAGGGCCCCATAGGTTACCCAGGACTCCTCACTGACACTCACATTCGGTGTGTCCGGATCAGTCCCATGATGGCCTCCCAGCTGTCAGTCGGGGGTCCAAGAGCTCTCCCCTGTTCAGATCAGCTGTCTCTGCTGGTTTTGCCAGCCCATTCTTTGCCAATTTGCTCATCACCCCTCTCTCTCTGTCACTGGGCTCCTTGGGTTTAGTTCACTGTTTAACTGTGGATGTGTGCCTCTGCTTCCATCAGTGACTAGATGAAGGTTCCCAGATGGTTATAGACATCAAGTTCATTATCAGGAATGGGCATTCGAGGTGGTAACTGCACTATTGCACAGCTTGCCAATTGGTGTCATGCCTTTAGATCACTAGAGGTCACACTGGTTTCTGATCTGTCTTCTAATCCATGATTCCATCTTCCTCCCATTCTATTTCCCCCACTCAACCCTCCTGTTCCCCCATGGCCTACTCTCTCTTCCTCTTCTCCCCCTCTCTTCTTCCCAGGTCCCCCTCCCCACCATCCCTCACCGTGTTCCCCATCTGTTCAGGGGATGTCGCCTCTTTCCTCTTCTCTTGGGTACTAAGTATATCTTTTAGGTTCTTTCCTGTTTCCGAGATTCTCTGTCAGTGGAAGTGCAGTCTGGCACTATCCTGATCCATGTCTAAAATACATATATGAGTGAGTACATACCATGTTTGTCTTTTTGTGACTGGGTTACCTCACTCAGGATTGTTTCTTCCAGTGCTATCCATTTACCTTCAAATTTGAAGATTCCATTGATTTTTTTCTGCTGAGTAACACTCCATTGTGTAAATGTACCATATTTTCTCTATCCACTCTAAAGTTGAGGGGCATCGAGGTTGCTTCCAGGTTCTGGCTATTACAAATAATGCTGCAATGAACATAGTGGAGCAGATGCCCTTGTTGTATGAATTTGCCTCATTTGGATATATGCCTAAGAGTGGAATTGCTGGGTCTTGTGGTAGATTGATTCCCATTTTCCTGAGGAATCTCCATACTGATTTCCAAAGAGGCTGTATGAGTTGGCACTCCCACCAGCAGTGGAGGAGTGTTCCCCTCTCTCCACATCCTCTCCAGCATAAATTGTCTTCGGTGTTTTTGATTTTAGCCATTCTGACAGGAGTAAGTTGGTATCTCACAGTTGTTTTGATTTGCATTTCCCAGATGACTAAGGATGTTGAGCACTTTCTTAAGTGTCTCTTGGCCATTTTACCCTCCTCTATTCTGAATTCTCTATTTAGTTCTGTACCCCACCTTTTAATTGGATCCTTTGGTGTTTTGGAGACTTGCTTCTTGAGTTCTTTAAATTTTGGAGATCAGCCCTATGTCAGATGTGGGGTTAGTGAATATCTTTTCCCATTCTTCTTTTTCTTTTTAAATTTTTTCAGTTTAAATTTAGATAAGAAACAAGGTTGCTTCACAAGTCAGTTCCAGATCCCTCTCCCTTTCCCTCCCCTACTCCCGTACCCTCCCCCAACCCCCCATTATCCCCTCATTTCCCCAGGGAAGGTGAAGCCCTCCATGGGGATGTACATAGTCTGTCATTTCATATAGGGCAGGGCCTAGACCCTTCCCCAAGATTTCAGGGTGAGAGTGCAACTCATATTGTTGGATGGGAGTCCAAAGTCCGTGTGTATACTCGGGATGGGTACTGATTTGCTGCCCAAGGCTCAATAGATTACCTAGGCCTCCTCACTGACACTCACATCCAGGGGGTCTTCATCAGTCCCATGCTGGATTCCCAGGCTGATGCCTGGGATTCAAGAGTTAACCTTTCTCAGGTCAGCTGTTTCTGGGGGTTAAACCAGCCCAGTCTTAATCCCTTTGGTCATCAGTCCTCCCTCTCTGTTACTGGCTTTCTTGAGTTCAGCTCAGTACTTAACCGAGGGAGTCTGTCTCTTCTTTGATCAGCCACTGAATGAAGTTTCTCTTTCCCAGACTCTCTGTCCATGGGATTGAAGACTGGCCCTCCCCAGATCTATGTCCAAAATCCATATATGAGAGAGTACATGCCATGTTTCTCTTTTTGTGACTGGGTTACCTCACTCAGGATGGTTTCTTCTAGTGTCATCCATTTGCCTGTGAATCTCAGTATTCCATTGTATTTTTCTGCTTAATACTACTGCATTGTGTAAATGTACCACATTTTCTCTATCCACACTTCGGTTGAGGGACATCTAGGTTGCTTCCAAGTAATGGCTATTACAAATAATGCTGCTATGAACATAGTGGAACAGACATCTTTGTTGTATGAATAGGCATCTTTTGGATATATGCCTAAGAGTGGAGTTGCTGGGTCTTGTGGTAGGTTTATTCCCATTTTCCTGAGGAAACTCCATACTGATTTACAAAGTGGCTGAACCAGTTGGCACTCCCACCAGCAATGGAGGAGTGTCCCCCTTTCACTACATCCTCTCCAGCATAAATCGTCATTGGTGTTTTTGATTTTAGCCATTCTGACAGGAGTGAGATGGTATCTCATAGTTGTTTTGATTTCCATTTCCCGGATGGCTAAGGATGTTGAGCACTTTCTCAAGTGCCTCTCAGCCATTTTAGACTCCTCTATTGAAAATTCTCTATTTAGTTCTGCAGCCAACTTTTTAATTGGATCCTTTGGTGTTTTGGAGACTTGCTTCTTGAGTTCTTTGTAAATTTTGGAGATCAACCCTCTGTCAGATGTGGGATTAGTGAATATTTTTTCCCATTCTGTGGGCTGCCTTTTTGTCTTGCTGACTGTGTCCTTTGCCTTACAGAAGCTTGTCAGTTTCAGGAGGCCCCATTTATTAATTGCTGATCTCACTGTCTGTGCTAGTGGTGTTATGTTCAGGAAGCTGTCTCCTGTACCAATTTGTTCAAGGGTACCACCCACTTTCTCTTCTAAGAGATTCAGTGTGGCTGGATTTATGTTGAGGTCTTTGATCCATTTGGACTTAAGTTTTGTGCATGGCAATAGACATGGATCCATCCGCAATCTTCTACATGCCAGGCTCCAGTTATGCCAGCACTATTTGTTGAAGATGCTTTCTTTATTCCATTGTATATTTTTAGATTCTTTGTCAAAGATCATATGATCATACGTGTTTGGGTTAATATCCGGGTTTTCAATTGGTCTACCTGTCTATTTTTGTGCCAATACCAAGCTGTTTTCAGGACTATAGGTCTATAATAGAGCTTGAGGTCAGGGATGGTGATGCATCTGGACTTTGCCTTGTTGAACAGGGTTGTTTTGGCTATCCTGGGGCTTTTATTTTTCCATACAAAATTGATAATTGTTCTTTCAAGGTCTGTGAAGAATTGTGCTGGGATTTTAATGGGGATTGCGTTGAATCTGTAGACTGCTTTTGGCAGGATTGCCATTTTTAATACATTGATCCTACCTATCCAAGAGCATGAGAGATCTTTCCATTTTCTGAGGGCTTCTTTAATTTCTTTCTTTACAGATTCAAAGTTCTGGTGATACAGGTCTTTCACTTGTTTGGTTAGTGTTACCCCAAGGTATTTTATGTTGCTTGTGGCAATTGTAAAGGGTGATGTTTCTCTGATTTTTTTTCAGCCCTTTTATCATCTGTGTATAGTAGGGCTACTGATTTTCTTGAGTTGATCTTGTAGCCTGCCACTTTGCTGAAGGTGTTAATCAGCTGCATGTGTTCCCTGGTAGAGTTCTTTGGGTCATTGATGTAAACTATCATATCATCTGCAAACAGTGAAAGTTTGACCTCTTCCTTCCCAATTTGTATCACCTTGATCCCCCTTTGTTGCCATATGGCAATGGCTAGAACTTCAAGTACCATGTTGAAAAGATATGGAGAGAGTGGACAGCCTTGTATTGTTCCTGATTTTAGAGGAATTGCTTTGAGTTTCTGTCTATTTAGTTTGATGTTGGCTGTTGGTTTACTGTATATAGCTTTTATTATGTTTAAGTATGTCCCTGTTATCCCAGATCTCTCCAAGACCTTTATCATGAAGGGGTATTGGATTTTGTCAAAGGCTTTTTCAGCTCTAGTGAGATGATCATGTGATTTTTGTTTTTCAGCTTGTTTATATGGTGGATTACGTTGATGGATTTTCGTATGCTGAACCATCCCTGCATCCCTGGGATGAAACCTACTTGATCGTGGTGAATGATGGATTTGATGTGTTCTTGGATCCAATTTGCCAGAATTTTATTGAGATTTTTTGCATCAATGTTCATGAGGGCTATTGGTCTGAAGTTCTCTTTCTTAGTTGTATGCTTGTGTGGCTTGGGGATCAAGGTTATTGATGCCTCATAGAAAGAGTTTGGCAAAGACCCTTCTGCTTCTATTGTGTGGAATACTTTGAGAAGTATTGGTATAAGCTGTTCTTTGAATTTCTGGTAGAATTCTGCACTGAGGCCACCTGGACCTGGACCTTTTTGTTTGGCAGACTTTTGATGACTACTTCTATTTCCATAGGGGTTATAGGTCTATTTAAATTGCTTATTTGTTCTTGATTTAGTTTTGACAAGGGATAGCTATCCAGGAAGTCATCCATTTCTTTTAAATTTTCAAATTTTGTGGAGTACAGGTTTTCAAAGTATGACCTGATGATTCTCTGGATTTCCTCAGAGTCCTTTGTTATGTCCCCCTTTTCATTTCTGATTTTGTTAATTTACATATTCACTCTCTGCTGTTTGGTAAATTTGGACAAAGGTTTGTCTATCTTGTTGATTTTCTCAAAGATTCTTTGTCTTGTTTTCCTATTTTCTACTTTATTGTTTTCAGCCCTCAACTTGATTATTTCCTGGCATCTACTCGTCCTGGGGGATTTTGCTTCTTTGTGTTCTAGAGCTTTCAGTTCTGCTGATAGACATGGGTCTATCTGCAGTCTTCTGCATACCAGTACCCTGTTATGCCAGCACCATTTGTTGAAAATGCTTTCATTTTTCCATCATCTAGTTTTAGCTTCTTTGTCAAAAATCAAGTGTTCATAGGTGTGTAGGTTAAAATCAGGGTTTTCAATTCGGTTCCATTGGTCTACCTGCCTATTTTTGTGCCAATACCAAGCTGTTTTCAGGACTATAGCTCTATAATAGAGCTTGAAATCAGATATGGTGATGACTCCTGAAGTTCCTTTATTGTATAGGGTTGTTTTGGCTGTCCTGGGCCTTTTGTTTTTTCATATAATCTTGATTATTGTTCTTTCCAGGTCCTTGAAGAATTGTCCTGGAATTTTAATAGGGATTGCAAATTAATCTGCAGGCTGCTTTTGGCAAGATCAGCATTTTTATTATGTTGATCCTACCAATCAAAGCACATGGAGATCTTTCCAGTTTCTGTTATCCTCTTTGATTTCTTTCTTTAAAGACTCAAAGTTCTTGATATACAGGTCTTTCATTTCCTTGGTTAACATTACCCCCAGATATTTGATGCTGTTTATGGCTATTGTAAAGGGTGATGTTTCTCTGATTTCTTTCTCAGTCACTTCATCATTTGTATATATTAGGGCTACTGATTTTTTTTTTAGTTTATTTGAATCCTGCCACTTTGCTGAAGGTGTTTATCCGCTCTAGGAGTTCCCTTACGGAGTTTTTCGGGCCACGTATGTAAACTATCATATCATCTGCCAATAGTGAAAGTGTGATTTCCTTTTTTCCTATTTGTATCCCCTTGATCTCCTTTTGTTGTCTTATTGCTGTAGCTAGAACTTCAAGGACAATATTGAAGAGATATGGAGAGAGTGGACAGCCTTGTCTTCTTCCTGATTTTAGAGGAATTGCTTTGAGTTTCTCTCCATTTACTTTGATGTTTGCTGTTGGTTTACTGTATATTGCTTTTATTATATTCAGGGATGTTCCTGTTATCCCTGATCTCTCTAGGACCTTTATCATGAAGGGGTGCTGGATTTTGTCAAAGGATTTTTCAGAATCTAGTGTGATGATCATGTGGTTTTTCTTTCACACTTTGTTTATATGGTGGAATACACTGATAGATTTTCTAATATTGAACCATCCCTGCATTCCTGGGATGAAGCCTACTTGATTACGGTGGATGATTTTTCTGATGTGTTCTTGAATCCGGTTTGTGAGTATTTTATTGAGTATTTTTGCATCAATGTTCAGGAGGGAAACTGGTCTATAGTTCTCTTTCTTTTTTTTTTTTTTTTTTTTTTTTTTTTGGTTTTTCGAGACAGGGTTTCTCTGTGGCTTTGGAGGCTGTCCTGGAACTCACTCTGTAGACCAGGCTGGCCTCGAACTCACAGAGATCCACCTGCCTCTGCCTCCTGAGTGCTGGGATTAAAGGCGTGCGCCACCAACGCCCGGCTTATAGTTCTCTTTCTTATTTGTGTCTTTGTGTGGCTTGTGTATCAAGGTAATTGTAGCCTCGTAAAAAGAGTTTGGCAGTGAGCCTCCTGTTTCTCTTGTGTGGAATAGTTAGAGGAGTATTGCAATTAGCTCTTCTTTGAATTTCTGGTAGAATTCTGCACTGAAGCCATGTGGGCCTGGGCTTTTTTTGTTCGGGAGACTTTTGATGACTGCTTCTATTTCTTTAAGTGTTATAGGTCTGTTTAGATTATTTATCTGCTCTTGATTTAGTTTTGGCAAGTGATATCTATCCAGGAAATTTTCCATTTCATTTAAATTTTCGAATTTTGTGGAGTAAAGATTTTCAAATTATGCCCTGATGATTCTCTGGATTTCCTCAGAGTCCGTTGTCACTGAAGCTTAAGCTGAAGCTGGGGTCGCTGGAGGTTGGGGCCTGGAAGGGCTGATGTCTTTCCTAAAGCTGGGCTTGCCTGAGTTTGGGGCCTGGAAGGGCTGATGTCTTTCCTGTGTGGGCAGGTCTTCTGGATGCCAGGAGCAGCCCCTGGAAGCTTGAGGGAATGGATGTTGGGCAGGGGATGGGGAGTGTCCCTCCGGAGACCCAAGCTCTCCTGAAGCTGGGCTCGCCAGAGTTTGGGGCCTCCTGGAAGCTGAGTTTTGGTCATTTTTCAATGAATACGTGTGACTTTGTATTTGATGCATAGATGTTGAGAATTGAGACTTCATCTTGATGGAATTTTCCTGTGATGAATATGAAATGACCTTCTTCATCTCTTTTGATTAACTTTAGTTTGAAGTTTAATTTGTTAGATATTAGGATAGCTACAGTACCTTGCTTCTTAGGGCCATTAGACTGGAAGATCGTTTCCCAATCCTTAACTATGAGGTAGCATCTGTTTTTGAAGGTGAGGTATATTTCTTGTGTACAGTAGAAGGATGGATTTTGCCTGCATATCCATTCTGTTAGCCTGTGTCTTTTTATAGGTGAGTTAATACCATTGATATTAAAGAATATTAATGACCATTGATTGTCGATTCTCATTTGTTTTGAATACATTTTTGATGGTGGTATTTTGTGTGAGTTTTTCCCCTATTTCTGGCTTTTGATAAAGTGTGATTTTCTATTGCCTATGTTCTTGTGAGTGTAGTTAGTTTCCTTGGGTTGGAGTTTTCCTCCAGAACTGTCTGTAGGGCTAAATTTGTGGATATGTATTGTGTAAATCTGGTTTTGTCGTGGAATATTTTGTTTTCTGCATCTATAGTGATTGACAGTTTTGCTGGGTAAAGTATTCTGGCCTGGCATCTGTGGTCTCTTAGTGTTTTTAGAACATGTATCCAGGACCTTCTGGCTTTCAGAGTTTCCATGAAGTCAGGTGTAATTCCTTTATATGTTACTTTGTTTTTTACTTTGCTACTCTTAATATTCTTTCTTTATTCTTTGTTTGGGGTTTTGACTATTATGTTGCAAGGGGACTTGTTTTTGGTTCAGTCTCTTTGGTGTTCAGTAAGCTTCTTATACTTTCATAGGCATCTCCTTCTTCAGTTTGGGAATGTTTTCTTCTATGATTTTATTGAATATGTTTTCTGTACCTTTGAGATGGGCTTCTTTGCCTATTATTCTTAGGTTTGCCCTTTTCATGGTGTCCCATATATCCTGAATATTTTGTGCTATGGATTTGTTGGATTTAAGATTTTATTTGGTCAATAAATCTATTTCCTCTAGTTTATCTTCAGCTTCTGAAATTCTCTCTTCCATCTCTTTAATTATGTTGGTTAATCTTGCATCTGTAGTTACTGATCCTTTACCCAGCTGTTCTGTTTCCAGCAATACCCCAGTTTGTGCATTCTTTATTGTCTCTATTTCAGTTTTGAGGTCTTGAACTGTTTAAATTGTTGCCTTCATCTGTTTTGTTTTTGTTTGTTTGTTTGTTTTTTGCTTTCCTTTCTTTCTTTAAGAGATTTGTTGATTTCTTCCATTTTTTATTTGTTTTTTTTCTTCCATTTTTTTAAGGTATTGTCTCATATCCTTTTTTAGGGCCTCTATCATTTTTGTGAAGTTGTTTTTAAAGTCATTCTCTTCTGCTTCATCTGTGTTGGGATGCTCAGGTCTTGCTGGTGTAGAATCGGTAGACTCTGGTGGAGTCATTTAAGTTTTTCTGTTGTTGGATGTGTTCTTATACTGTCATCTTCCCATCTCCTCTTCCAGTGGGTACAGCTTGGGTCCCTCCCTCTCTGTGTCCTCTCTCTCGGTCTCTCTTTATCTCTTTCTCTCTACTAGAGGGTGAAGGGGCAAGGAAGGAATGGTGACCAATGATGCTTGCTGTTTTGTAGTGCCTCCAGGTTCCTCTAGGGGATATGATGGCAGGAAGGGTCTGCTGTTGCAGGTCAGGGGACATGAAGATGGAAAGGTGACCTGGGGGATCCTCTGGCACTTACCTCTGGCACTCACCACTCTACTGGAAGGTGGAGGGGCAAGACATGAATGTCAGCCTGTGTTGCTGGCTGCTGTATTTGGCCTCCAGGTCCCTCTGGTGGAGTCAGTAGCAGGAAGGGTCGGGAGGCCACAGGTCAGGGGACTCAAAGAGAGAAAGGAGGCCTGGGAGAGCCCCTGGTATTCACCTCTCTTTTGGAGGGTAGAGGGACAAGCAGCAGGATGCTGACTGCTTTATAGTACCTCCAGATCCCTCTAGGGGATTTGGTGGCAGGAAGCCTCTGGCTGGAGGCTGCAGGTCAGGGAAGACAAATAGGGAAAAGTCCTATTTTCTTTTTTTTTCATTTTTTATTTTAATTTTAAATAGCTTGTTTTACATGTCAATGCCAGTTCCCTCTCCCTCCCCTCCTCCCGCACTCCCCTTACCCCCCACCCTCCCACACTATTGCCAAATCCTTCCACATAGGGGATATCTAGAGTCTGTCACTTCACTCTGGGTAGGGTCCAGGCACTCCCCTAAGAGTCCAGGCTAAGAGAGCATCCCTCTTTGTGCTATAGGCACATGATGACTGTTTGTATTCCAGGGATAGACACTGATCCACAGCTCAGGGCCCCATAGGTTGCCCAGGCCTTCTCGCTGACACTCACATTTGGGGGGTCCATATCAGTCCCATGCTGGCCTCCCCACTGATGGTCTGGGGTGCAAGAGCTCTCCCGTGTTCAGATCAGCTGTCTCTGCTGGTTTTGCCAGCCCAATCTTTGCCAATTTGCTCATCACTCCTCCCTCTCTGTCACTGGGTTCCTTGGGTTCAGTTCAGTGATTAATTGTGTGTTTGCCTCTGCTTCCATCAGTCACAGGATGAAGGCTCCCGGATGATTATAGACCTCAAGTTCATTATCAGGAATGGGCATTCGAGGTGGACTCTCCACTATTGCTTAGCTTGCCAATTGGTGTTATCCCTTTAGATCACTCGAGGTCACTCTGGTGCCTAATATGTCTTCTATCCTATGATTCCCTCTTTCTCCTATTATTCCCCCACCCACTCAAATTCCTGATCCCCCATGACCAACTCTCTTCCTCTTCACCCCCTCTCTTCTTCCCAGGTCCCACTACCCCCCCACCCCTCGCCGTGTTCCCCATCCATTCAGAGGATCTTGTCTCAAACCTCTTCTCTTGGGTACTATGCATATATGCATATCTTTTAGGTTCTTTCCTGTTTCCCAGACTCTCTATCAGTGGAAGTGCAGACTGGCACTATCCTGATCCATGTCTAAAATCCATATATTAGTGAGTACATACCATGTTTGTCTTTTTGCGACTGGGTTACCTCAATCAGGATGGTTTCTTCCAGTGCTATCCATTTACCTGCGAATTTCAAGATTCCATTGTTTTTTTTTCTGCTGAGTAATACTCCATTGTGTAAATGTACCATATTTTCTCTATCCACTCTTCAGTTGAGGGGCATCTAGGTTGCTTCCAGGTTCTGGCTATTACAAATAATGCTGCTATGACCATAGTGGAGCAGATGCCCTTGTTGTATGAATTTGCCTCATTTGGATATATGCCTAAGAGTGGAATTGCTGGGTCTAGTGGTAGATTAATTCCCATTTACCTGAGGAATCTCCATACTGATTTCCAAAGAGGCTGTATGAGTTGGCACTCCCACCAGCAGTGGAGGAGTGTTCCCCTCTCTCCACATCTTCTCCAGCATAAATTGTCTTCAGTGTTTTTAATTTTAGCCATTCTGACAGGAGTAAGATGGTATCTCAGAGTTGTTTTGATTTGCATTTCCCTGAAGGCTAAGAATGTTGAGCACTTTCTGAAGTGTCTCTTAGCCATTTTAGCCTCCTCTATTGAGAATTCTCTATTTAATTCTGTACCGCACCTTTTAATTGGATCCTTTGGTGTTTTGGAGACTTGTTTCTTGAGTTCTTTGTAAATTTTGGAGATTAGCCCTCTGTCAGATGTAGGGTTAGTGAATATCTTTTCCCATTCTGTGCCCTGCATTTTCATCTTTTTGACTGTGTCCTTTGCCTTACAGAAGCTTTTTAGTTTCAGAAGGTCCCATTTGTTAATTGTCGATCTCAGTGTCAGTGCCACTGGTGTTATGTTTAGGAAGTGGTCTCCTGTACCAACTCGTTGAAGAGTATCTCCCACTTTCTCTTCTAAAAGTTTCAGTGTGGCTGGATTTATGTTGAGATCTTTGATCCATTTGGACTTAAGTTTTGTACAAGGCGATAAACATGGGTCTATCTGCAGTCTTCTGCATACCAGTACCCAGTTATGCCAGCACCATTTGTTGAAGATTCTTTCTTTTTTCCATTGTAGAGTTTTAGCTTCTTTGTCAAAATTCAAGTGTTCATAGGTGTGTGGGTTAGAATTAGGGCTTTCAATTCAGTTCCATTGGTCTACCTGCCTATTTTTGTGCCAATACCAAGCTGTTTTCAGGACTATATCTCTATAATAGAACTTGAAGTCAGGTATGGTGATGCCTCCTGAAGTTCCTTTATTGTATAGGGTTATTTTGGCTATCCTGGGCCTTTTGTTTTTCCATATAAAGTTGATTAATGTTCTTTCCAGGTCCATGAAGAATTGTGATGGAATTTTGATAGGGATTGCATTGAATCTGTAGACTGCTTTTGGCAAGATTGCCATTTTATTATGTTGATCCTACCAATCCAAGAGCATGGGAGATCTTTCCAATTTCTGGTATCTTCTTTGATTTCTTTCTTTAAGGACACAAAGTTCTTGATATACAGGTCTTTCACTTCCTTGGTTAACATTATCACCAGATATTTGATGCTGTTTTTGGCTATTGTAAAGGGTGATGTTTCTCTGATTTCTTTCTCAGTCACTTCATCATCTGTATATAATAGGGCCACTGAATTTTTTGAGTTTACCTTGTATCCTGCCACATTGCTGAAGGTGTTTATCAGCTCTAGGAGTATCCTTGCAGAGTTTTTTGGGTCACTTATGTAAACTATCATATCATCTGCAAATAGTGAAAGTTTGACTTCTTCTTTTCCTATTTGTATCCCCTTTATCTCCTTTTGTTGTCTTATTGCTGTAGCTAGAACTTCAAGTACAATATTGAAGAGATATGGAGAGAGTGGACAGCCTTGTCCTGTTCATGATCTTAGAGGAATTGCTTTGAGTTTGTCTCCATTTAGTTTGATGTTAGCTGTTGGTTTACTGTATATTGCTTTTATTATATTCAGGTACGTCCCTGTTATCCCTGATCTCTCTAGGACCTTTATCATGAAGGGGTGCTGGGTTTTGTTAAAGGCTTTTTCCGCATCTAGTGAGATGACCATGTGGTTTTTCTTTCACAGTTTGTAAATATGATGGATTACATTGATAGATTTTCTAATGTTGAACCATCCCTGCATTCCTGGGATAAAGCCTACTTGATCATGGTGGATGATTTTTCTGATGTGTTCTTGAATCCGGTTTGCGAGTATTTTATTGAGTATTTTTGCATCGATCTTCATGAGAGAAATTGGTCTATAGTTCTCTTTCTTAGTTGTGTCTTTGTGTGGCTTGGGTATCAAGGTAATTGTAGCCTCGTAGAAAGAGTTTGGCAGTGAGCCTCCTGCTTCTATTGTGTGGAATACTTTGAGGAGTATTGGAATTAGCTCTTCTTTGAATTTCTGGTAGAATTCTGCACTGAAGCCATCTGGGCCTGGGCTTTTTTTGTTTGGGAGACTTTTGATGACTGCTTCTATTTCATTAGGGGTTATAGGTCTGTTTAGATTGTTTATCTGTTCTTGATTTAGTTTTGGCAAGTGATATCTATCCAGGAAATTGTCCATTTCCTTTAAATTTTCAAATTTTGTGGAGTACAGATTTTCAAAGTATGCCGTGATGATTCTCTGGATTTCCTCAGAGTCCGTTGTTATGTCCCCTTTTTCATCCCTGATTTTGTTAATTAGCATGCTCTCTCTCTGTCTTTTGGTTAGTTTGGACAGAGGTTTATCTATTTTGTTGATTTTCTCAAAGAACCAACTCTTTGTTTCATTGATTCTTGTCAGTGTTTTCCTGGTTTCTACTTGATTGATTTCAGCCCTCAATTTGATTATTTCCTGGTGTCTGCTCCTCCTGGGGGAGTTTGTTTCTTTTTGTTCTAGAACATTCAGCTGTGCTATTAATTCTCTAGTATGACTGTTCTCCAGTTTTTTCATGTGGGCACTTAGTGCTGGGAACTTCCCCCGTAGCACTGCTTTCAAAGTGTCCCATAGGTTTGGGTATGTTGTGTCTTCATTCTCATTGAAATCGAGGAAGTTTTTATTTTCATTTCTTTTTTTATTTCTTCTTTGACCCAGGGATGGTGCAGCTGAGCATTATTCAATTTCCATGAGTTTGTAGGTTTTCTGCAATTTGTGTTGTTGTTGAATTCTAATTTTAATGCATGGTGGTCACATAAGATGCATGGAGTTATTCCAATTTTTTTGTAGCTGCTGATGTTTGATATGTTGCCATGTATGTGGTCAATTTTAGATAAGGTTACATGTTGTGCCGAGAAGAAGGTATATCCCTTTGTATTTGGGTGCAATGTTCTATAGATGTCTGTTAAACCAAGTTGGTTCATAACTTCTATTAGTTCTTTTGTTTCTTTGTTAAGTTTCTGTCTGGAAGTCCTGTCTAGCAGTGAGAGTGGAGTGTTGAAGTCTCCTACTATTAGTGTGTGAGATTTTATGTGCATTTTGAGCTTTAGTAATGTTTCTTTCACGAATGTAAGTGCCTTTGTATTTGGGGCGTAGATGTTTAAAATTGAGACTTCGTCTTGATGTATTTTTCCTTTGATCAATATGAAGTGTCCTTCTTCATCTCTTTTGATTGATTTTAATTTGAAGTCTAATTTGTTAGATATTAGGATTGCTACACCAGCTTGTTTCTTGGGACCGTTTGATTGGAAGATCTTTTCCCAACCCTTTACTCTGAGATAACGTCTGTCTTTGATGTTGAGATGTGTTTCTTGTATGCAGCAGAAGGAAGGGTTCTGTCTTCGTATCCATTCTGCTAGTCTGTGTCTTTTTATAGGCAAGTTGAGGCCGTTGACATTGAGGGATATTAATGACCATTGATTGGTGATCCTTGTTTGTGCTTGATGTATTGTTAGTGAAGTTATTTTGTGTAGTTTCTCCTCCCTTTTTCTTTTGGTGTTTTGTAAAGTGGGATTATATATTGCCTGTGTCTTTTTGAATGTAGTTATCTTCCTTGGATCTTTTTAAAAGTACCTTATTTTGTTTATTTTTTTCTCATGCAGTATATCCCAACCATAGCTTACCCTTCCTTTGTATTCTCAATCCCCCTACCTTCATTGTCCCCCAGATCCACTTTCACTTTATTTGCTTTCAGAAAAAAAGACTCACCAGTCATTTCAAGTGAACTAGACATTAAAAATGCAGTAATATTATGTATAGACTCTCATTTCAAGGCTAGATGAGGCAACCCAATAGGAGGAAAAGGACCCAAGAAAAGGAAAAAGAGTCAAAGATAACACCATTCAGAAACCCCAAGCCAAAGAATCACAACACATATGTAGAGGACCTATCAAACAGCAATGCAGGCTCCATAGTTGGCACTTCAGTCTCTGTGAGCACCTGTGAGTCCTGCTTAGTTGATTCTGTGGGCTGTATTTTCTTGGTGTCCCTGACTCCTCTGACTCCTCTAATTCCTCTAATCCTTCCTCCTCCTCTTCTGTGGACTTTCCTAAGATCTGCTGAGTGTTTGACTGTCATTCTCTGCATCTGGAAGCCTCTCTGCTTATGGTTGGGCTAGGCACTCATCCAAAAAGTATAGAAAATATCATTAGGAATTATTTCATTAATTTGATTTTTTTGTGAGTTGTGTTAGGTTCCACATTAAGTCTCTGAGCCATTCAGATTCTAGATTCTGACCTGATTATAGAAGATGGCTAGTTCAGGCTCCATATTCTCCATTGTTTGGAGATCATCTTAGGGTGACTTCAAAGGTTCTAGAAAGTTTCCTCCTCACTATGTTTCCATATAGCCTCCTAAATGTCTACCTATTTCAGTTGTCTCTCTCCATATTCTCTCCCTCCATCCATCTCTCCCCAAACTGATCACTCCTATTCCCGCATCTCTCAACCAACCTGTTCTGTTTCCCCTTTCCAGGGAAATCCATGTTTCTCTCCTATACCTTTCCTTTTGTCTATCTTTATTTTATCTGTGGATTGTAGTGTGGTTTTCCTTTACTTAACAGGTAATATCCTATTATAAGGCAGTTCATTAGACAATGGGAGTAAGTCTATAACACTCCTGGGCATATACCAAAAGGATGGTCCAAGCTACCACAGGAACACTTGCTAAACTGTGTTCATAGAAGTTCTATTCATAATAGTAAGAAATTGGAAACAATCTAGATGGCCCTCAACTGAAGAATGTGTAAAGAAAATGTGGTACACTTATACAAAAGATTATTACTCAGCTTTTAAAATCAATGACATCAGGGAATTTGCAGGCAAATGAATGGAACTAGAAAAAAGCAACTTGATGAGGCAACGCAGACCAGAAAATAAGTATTTTCAATAGAAGAAAACAGAAGAAAAACAAAGATAATAGAATGTATTTTTTCCATGATTTGTGGCTTTTAATTGAAGGTAATATGAGTTTAATTTGAAGGAAAAAAGACAAAAAAGCTGAGAGAGAAGGTGTTTCATTTATTAAATTTATGGAAATAATAGGAATGAGTATTTCAGCAGTTAACTGTAGAATTACTATTACAGTAAATTGCAGGTTTTTATTCTATAATAAGACATCCTAAAGAATAAATTGAAATAAAAATAATAGGAAGCTAGGAATAAGTACCTTCTTAGACTATACATGGCATATTTCTTTCTGGTTTATTATGTTTGTTGCTATAATCATTACTTTAAATATTTGATATTACATGCTAATATAATACACAGATGTGTATTTCAAATTTCACAAATAATCAGTTAAATATTTTACCTACATTTTAAAATTCTCTATAATTTTATTGTATATGAACACTGTTATGACAGTATGATTTACTTGATTGTGATACAATTTCAAAGATTATTTTTGTACTGCAAATGATATCATAATGTTATCATTTTTCATAAAGTTTGGATTCTATATGTAAGATCATTAAAATAAGCACTCATAACTAACATCATTACAACACAGTAAACTTTTAAGTAGAAGCCATAAGAGAGTGTGTATGTTTGTATATCTGTGTGTGTATATGTGGGTATGAAAAGGTGATATATGCCATAATTGTTAAGTAATAAATATTATGAAAAACTAAACTAATTAAGATAAATTATTTTGTATTTTAAAGACTCTCTAGAGTTAAAATTTATTGATTAGTGTAAATTTAAAAAAAGGAAATAGCATGTAAATCCCAAGTCAAGCACCAAATCATAAGATAATAGGTCATTAAATATTAATGAAGAATTGATTGTTATTAAATACTGAATGAACTGAAAACAAATGATTTCAGGCTGTCTTTATGTAGTTATGCTTTTCTACATTATTAATAAAATTACAATTCCTGGCATTTTGTGATCAGATTAGTTCTGTTAGTCAATGCGAGTTAAATCATGAACCAAGATGCTAAGGGAGATTTTCTCTATTGTCTCAAAAATTTGTTTCAAGCTCCAAAAGTGAGAACAATGTACACCCACACATTTCAAAACATGACACTCGACACATTCATGTAAGAATTAGCAAATCCAACCACCACCCAACACTTCTCGTCTATTTCAGAGAAGTCAGGAGATTCTCATGAGATTTTTTTAGAGGAAATTCATAAAAATGGATTGAATTTGGTCAATTGACTTTCACCAAATGAAAACAAATATTTACTGACAGGCTAGAAACCTGTAAAACAAATGAAAAACAAACAAAAATCAACAAATCAAATCTCTTCCTGTCTGAAGCTTAGTTTGGTAGTAGAAACTTCAGAGAACTTCCACCATGAAGGTAACAATGCTGACAAACTTGTAAGAACAGGGTCAGTAGTGTTCTCTTGATTTTGAAGGCTTAGGTACAAATTAGAGTGAGGTGACAATGTCTGACTTGGAGGAGCCAATAATGGGGAGTGAGGGAGTGCTCTATTGGCCTTTCACTTCTTTACATGAAGAGTTGTACATATTCTATTATTTCTGGCTTCTGATGAGAAGTAACATATGTCATTTGAAAAATATGATAATGTAAAGGACATTGAGTTATAGGGAAGTTATCCAGGCTATTATAATAAATGCATTGTTATAAAACTTTAACTTATAAAATAAAAGTAGACCTTTTCATTTCAAAATATTAACTCTGGGTGAATTTCAAAGTCCTCTACCAATAAAATATTCTAGTTTTAATTGCTCCACGAAGAAAAAATATTCAGTAACTCGAATTTTGTCTAGAACTGAAGCCTATTTGAGTACTGTTTGATTTTGTTAAATAGGATTTCCAAAATCTGCCCAACAACAGCAATGCGTGTACTCATGAGCATAAATATTTGTATACACATATATATGCATACACATGTTAAACCTTGGTTGTTTAAATATAAAAATATTACTTGATTTCCCTAAGCTCCTTAATTCATAAAAATACTTTATTAATACTAATCTATTGCTTATGTAAACTCATTTACAAACTTGCTTATGTACCTTGTAGCATGAAAAATAAATGAAACAAGTTGCAGATATTGGGGTTCAAGCTTCAAGCTTAAGTTCAGAAAAGCAAAGCAGCTAGCCAGTAACTCTTACACTACCTCAGCTTAGACTAAAGGGGTGATCCTCAAACTGCTCCCAACTTCACTTCTCCTCAGATTCACTCAGACAGCTCTGCTCTCCTCAATGTGGATAGACACTAATCTCAGACTGAATGCCTTTAACTTTTTTTTTGATATTCACAATTTTTTATTTTATTTTCCAGTTTAAATTTAGATAAGAAACAAGGTTGCTTCACAAGTCAGGTCCAGGTCCCTCTCCCTTTCCCTCCCCTCCTCCCGTGCCCTCCCCCCAAACCCCCCCCATTATCCCCTCATTCCCCCAGCGAGGGTGAGGCCCTCCATTGGGGTGTCCATAGTCTGTCATTTCATATAGTGCAGGGCCTAGACCCTTCCCCAAGAGTTCAGGGTGAGAGTGCACCTCGCATTGTTCTATGGGAGTCCAAAGTCTGTGTGTATACTTGGGATGGGTACTGATCTGCTGCCCAAGGGTCAATAGACTACCTAGGCCTCCTCACTGACACCCAGATTCAGGGGATCTTGATCAGTCCCATGCTGGATTCCCAGGCTGATGCCTGGGATTCAAGAGTTAACCTTTGTCTGGTCAGCTGTTTCTAGGGGTTAAACCAGACCAGTCTTAATCTCTTTGATCATCAGTCCTCCCTCTCTGTTACTGGCTTTCCTGAGTTCAGCTCATTACTTAACCAAGGGAGTCTGCCTCTTCTTCGATCAGCCACTAAATGAAGTTTCTGTTTCCCAGACTCTCTGGGAATTCAATGAGAATGAAGACACAACATACCCAAACCTATGGGACACTTTGAAAGCAGTGCTATGGGGGAAGTTCATAGCACTAAGTGCTCACATGAAGAAACTACCAGAGAATTAACATCACAGCTGAAAGCTCTAGAACACAAAGAATAAAACTCCCCCAGGAGGAGTAGACGCCAGGAAATAATCAAATTGAGGGCTGAAATCAATAAAGTAGAAACCAGGAAAACAATACAAAGAATCAATGCAACGAAGAGCTGGTTCTTTGAGAAAATCAACAAGATAGACAAACCTTTGTCCAAACTTACCAAACAGCAGAGAGTGAACACGCAAATTAACAAAATCAGAAATGAAAAGGGGGACATAACAACAGACTCCGAGGAAATCCAGGAATCATCAGGTCATACTTTGAAAACCTGTACTCCACAAAATTCGAAAATTTAAAGGAAATGGATGACTTCCTGGATAGCTATCACTTGCCAAAACTAAATCAAGAGCAGATAAGCAATTTAAATAGACCTATAACCCCTATGGAAATAGAAGCAGTCATCAAAAGTCTCCCAACCAAAAAAAGTCCAGGTCCAGATGGCCTCAGTGCAGAATTCTACCAGAAATTCAAAGAACAGTTTATACCAATTCTTCTCAAAGTGTTCCACACAATAGAAGCAGAAGGGTCTTTGCCAAACTCTTTCTATGAGGCTTCAATAACCTTGATCCCCAAGCCACACAAAGATACAACTAAGAAAGAGGACTTCAGACCAATAGCCCTCATGAACATTGATGCAAAAATACTCAATAAAATACTCGCAAATTTGATCCAAGAACACATCAAAACCATCATTCACCACGATCAAGCAGGTTTCATCCCAGGGATGCAGGGATGGTTCAATATACGAAAAGCCTTTAACTTTTATACTGCTCAAATTCTGGGATTAAAGGTGTGAGCTCTGAATCACTCTCTGGTAGCCCAAGGGGACTTGGACTCAGAGATACCTCTACCTCTACCTCCCAAGTGGTGAGATTAAAGGTATGTACCACCATCACCCGATTTCTATAGTTTGAGGCTGGCTTTGCTTTCTGAATCCTCAGGTCAGCTTTAATAAATCATAAATAATTTATCACCACAACACATGTGTTGTTACTCCTTTGGAAGCATAACATGTTTTAAACATCACAACCACCCATGTCATATCCCCATATTTACAAAGGAAGAGATCATGGTTCAAGAAACAATAAAACCTAGTCAAGGTCACACTGCTAAGAAGATGTTAAAGGGAAATTCAGGCCAGGCTCGTGTAACTAAATTGGAATTCTTTTAACCTCTTATGCTCTACCCTTTTTCCTACAGTGTGAGCCAAAAAAATAAGAAAATAGCCTCATTAAAATGTCCCCCACAGGGCTGTTTTAAACAAGAAACAAGAGAAATGAAAGTACTTTTCATAAATAGAAACTCAAGTGTGATTTTAATTTGTGTTAGATACTATCTTTCTCACAGTGAAATATAAATAGAATAATGTCTCATAAGAACAAAAGGAAAACTAGAAGCTTTAACATTAATTATATATGATTAACAGTTCTAAGTATCTGATTAATGGAAACGACCTTTGTATATAGTCACATTTAAATTTCCTTTCTAAACAGGATTTCAAAACCATATCCTCAGGTGAAAGTTTCCTGTGAATGTGATAGGGTTCCTTCTTCAACAACAATTCAAAAAGAGTTGTGATTTGTACCTTAAACTTTGTTATACATGGCTTTCAAAAATTAATTAGAAATTTGCCATTTTGCCTGCAAACAGATGCAGTTGGTTGTATTTCACTAAAAGGGACCACACATAAGAGCTCCTATTTTCCTGAGAGCAACTTTATTCTTTATTTTTCTACCAAATATAATGGCATAATTGGTCTTTAATGGATATGAGATGAATATTACGAGAGAACAGTCAATTGAGATTGCCTTCATAATCATCAAATTATTCAGTCCCCAAAGATGTTATTTTAGCTACCCTCAAATAATTGAATGAAATAAATGAAACCCCTTTTATTTGCATCTCTAATTCACCAATCAAAAATGCATTAATCTTTGTCTTCTGATGGAAATGGTAATAATTCTCTCAAGAAATGTTTCTGTAAGTATGTACCTTTGGGGATTCTTTTCTCATCATTTTGATATTTCTATTCATTCGAGATAATTTTTGTCCTGGGGTGCTATTTTTTAAAGTTTCAAAATAATGACACAAATGCTATTGTATTCTTTCTGACTCCATGCAGTATTTTTCAAAATTTTCTGATGTGCTGTAGTATATTATTAAAGTACATGCCAAAATTTTAAAAGTCTGCCATTAACCAAATTATTCCTGGAATTATCTCCATTATTCTGGGTAGCTCTTCTTGCTTTTTAAAACAGATTACATTTTAAAAAGTGGTTTCATTGTGTTTCTGCCAATCACAGGGCATGATTTTGTTCCCAATGGCAAACATGGACATGTAGCTGCTTTAAACAAGGAAAATAAAGTGGAGAAAACTATGTTATTTATTGCTGATGAGATAATCAGTTTATATAGCTATTCATTGGTATCTGAGGGTGACTTGACACAGGACTGATTTTCTTTTTTCTTTTTTCTTTTTCTTCTTTTGGCTTTTATTTTTTTGGAAATAGTTTCTTCTCTCATACAATACAACCTGATCACAGTTGTCCTCCCTCACTTCTCCCAGATCCTCCCTCCCCCACAATGACATCCCCTGTACCCCAGATTTACTCCTTCTCACTTGCCCTTCAGAAAAGAACAAGACACAATCATGCACAACAAAACAAAATATCATAATACAAGGCAAATCCCCTCACACCAAGGTGGGACAAGGCAACTCAAAAGGAAGGAAAAGAGTACCAAGTATAGGCAAAAGAGTCAGAGACCGCCCCAACCTAAATCTGCAGATCCTCAAATTTTTCATATGAAATGGCTTATATGGTATCTATACTTTCTCCTATATGCTTGAAATCATTTCAAGATACATCTATTGTGGTGTAAATATTGTACAAATCATTATTAAATCATATTGTCTAAGGAATAAAACCAAGGAAAAAATCCGTATATGTCAAAAACTAATATAATCCTTTGCCCCAAATATTTTTGATGTGTTATGATTGATTCACAGGTGAAGAACTCATATATAGGGGAATATTAAATCTCTATCTACTTAAAGAATCACTTCTAGCAGCAATATACAGAAAACAGTACACAGTCACTTGTACTACCTCCATTGGACTTACCATCCACTTCTGCTTAAGTCTGTTAATTTGGACTGTATTTTTAAGTTGTCAGAATTGACCAAATATACTCATGTATGTTGTGGTTATTTCTTGTTGTCTATGTGAAGAATTGGTTGGGGGAAATGGTTAATTGTACAGAAGGTGGGGAGGGAGAAATAAATCTTAAGGGAAAAAGAAATATGTGAGGTTTTAAGGAATGTTGACTTCTTGTAGGTGTTCCATTATATAATACATGTAACATGAGTTTTTGTCTGCCCCAAAGAAACACAGAGATGCTGCATTTGTTATTAAATTGTTTGCCATTATCTAAGGTTTCTTACTTGCTAGCTCGGTCTTAATTATTCACCTATTTTCTAATAATCCATATATTTCATCGTGGTTTTATCTTACTGGAGAAAATGTCCAGTCCTCTTAATCCATTGGGGCCTACATCATATCTGTTCCATGTCTCTGCTTGTCCCTGCTTATATATTGATTCTGCCCTGCTATGCCACTTCCTGCATGGATCACATGGTGACTTCTCTTTACTACATTTCCCAGAATCCTCCTCAACTCCTAGTGCCACCTATCTTGCTTCCCCATTGGCCAACAGTGCTTTATTCAGCAATCAATAGTATAAACATATACAAAAGACTTATCCCATCAAATATATACCATATGTATTAGTGTATATTATGTTATTTAATGGTTATTATTATATATGGTAATAATTACACTGGTTGCATATATTATAAAATATTGTATATAACATTGTATTATATACAATATATAAGTATCATTATATATTATAATATATTGCATTATACATATGTAATCAATTGTACATATATAAGATGATATTATCTAACCCTGAAATCAGTCTTGTGAAGCTGGGCATATCACCATCAGGTAGGTAGATATATTTCTATAAGGTAAGCACATACTCTACGTTATAGAGCTGTAAAAAGCATAATCAGGGATAGAGGTTTGTTCTCTGTCAGGTCAGTAATCCAGTGATTACTTTTAACTAAGTAATGCTTACTCTAAGACTATCTGTTAAACTTCAATAGACGTACTCTAGACCTTTTGGTTCAATGATACACCATTGAATAAGCCTGGAAAAAATTAGACTCTTCTAGTTTATGTTAATGGGAATCAGCTCCCTAAGGTTTTCTTTAAAGTCCGTGGGTTTATAGATTCAGAGAATGCAATGGAAAATATAAAAGTTAATTAATTATCCTAGTACACACAAAATTCACAATAACTATGCTTCTCTGAGTCTGTGTCTGTTAATTTTGCCTGGGTATCAAAAGTGAATGCTGGTGGTTGTGAAAGCTGTACACCGTGGTCAGATACAAAACTTGCCAGGTTCCTACAATTTACTTGAGTGAGTTGTGGTGTATTTGTGCACTGTGTGAAGGTCCATTTTCATAATTGGTATAATAAAAAGTTGAATAGCCAATAACTAAGGAGGTGGCATAGGCAAGACCTCTGGGCAGAAAGGAAAGAGGAGGAGAAATCCAGGAATGAAATATACTAGGAGACATGGAGGAAGCAGGATGGGTAGTATGTGACAGAACATACAGTAATAGGTAAGACCAATGTAAGTTACAGGAGTTAGTTAAAAATAAGCCTAAACCAAGGCCAAGATCTCACAATTAATAAGTCTTGGTGTCACTATTTGTAGAAGCATGAAGTAATATCTGATTACATGCATGCATATCATTTTTAAAGAATATGTTAGTAAATGATATGTAGTCATGGTATTTTGAAACAGGTTGATTTCAGAGAGTAAATAATTTAGGTCTTGTCAACCCTAAAATTCTGAACTTTGCTACTGTACCCTAAATGAATCTAGGTAGCTTTGTTTCAATACAACTATATTATGAAAATAAGAAGTTATCTGACAATAATTTAACAAACTTATCTTTATAATATGATCTTATTTGATGTATATTTCGAAAATATACACACATTCATACCTCCTGCCTTTTCAATATAAGCAGACTACTTTGGAGATGTATTTTAAATAGCTATTGGAGCCTAAATCTTCTGGGAAACTACCGATAACTCACACTTAAAGGTTATTTAATTCTTTCCTTATGTTAGATTGTACTTCTGTATAAACTACTGGACACCAAAAGAGACAGTTGGTTACATTGTTGCAAAAGATTGTAGGCAGTAGATTACAGTTCTCTTCAGCTTTAATTGAAAACCAAGCTAAATTAGTGCTTCAATTGCTTGCTTCTGTAAAGGAGTTCATTAGAATTATTTGTAAATGTAATGCATAGTCTAGGGGCACTTTTCCACTTACACTCTTACCATAATTAAGATTATGCCCACATTTTATGGGATATTCTAAGCTTGGGCAATGTAACCTTATATATCCCCTTCACATTAAAATTTAGTAAATATTAAGTATCCTTTTGGAGGCCAGAAAAGGAGAAAGAATCTAGATACAATTTGTTTTAAAAGTAATCACATGAGCTGTGTAATTGATGTATATTTTGCTTTATGATTGAAATATTCAAAAACATGTTTGTAGGCCAGGTCAACTTAACCCTGGAGGATCAAACAAAGAGGAGCCTGCTGAGAGAGTCTCCTCCCGTCCCCACTCAGGGCAGAGGGCAGAGGGCAGAAGTGAGCTTCAGCCCCCAACTCAGGATGACTTCATTCCCTTGCCCTATCTGGGGTCTCCTGGCCTGGAGACTGCAGTCAGATCAACTTGGCCCTGACTCCAGAGGACCAAGCAACCAGAAGCCTGCTGAGAGTGCCTGTTTACTTCCAGTCCCACTCAGGGCAGAGGGCAGTGGTGAGCTCCAGACACCTTGGTCCTGACTTCCTTCCTCTTGCCCTCTCTGGGATCTCCTGGCCTGAGAACTGCAGGCAGGTCACATCGCCCCAGACTCAATAAGCATCCTCAAATCTGCTAATAGCACTGTGCTAATCAAGCTCCCACCCACCAGGAGAGGGAGTGCCTCAGACCTGTCTGCATGCATGTTGAGACATATCAGAGTATTGTACCTGCTTCCATCCCATGGAAGAGTACCTAGGACATGTACCCACCAGGAAAGGAAGAAACCTCCACCTGTACCCACTGGAAGAAGGGATGGGAATATGACAATATGAGAACACATTCAACAACAGAAAAAACAATATGAGGTCAGCAGAGTATATGGACTTACACCAGAAAGACCTGATCATCACAACACAGATGAAGCAGAGGTGAACAACCTTAAAAACAACTTCATGAAGATGACAGAGACCCTTAGAGGGGAAGTAAGAAAATATTTTAAACAAATGGAAGAAAAGACAAACCAAAAATTACAAGAAATAATTCAAACAGTACAAAGTTGGAAAGCTGAAATAAAGACTATAAGAAAAACACAGTCTGAATGAATGCTGGAATTAGAAAAAGTGAGTATACTTTCATCAGGAACTACAGATGAAAGTATAATCAACAGGATACAGGAATTGGAAGACAGAGTCTCAGGCATTGAATATTCACTAGGAGAAAGAGAATCATTGACTAAAGAAAATCTTAAGTCCAATAAATCCCTAACACAGAATGTCTAGGAACTATGGGACACTGTGTAAAGGCCAAATCTAAGAATAATAGGGATAGAAGAAGGTGAAGAAAATCAACTGAAAGGTGCAGAAAACATATTCAACAAAAGCATAGAAAAAACTATCCCAACCTAAAGAAGGACATGCCAATGGAAGTACAAGAAGACTACAAAACACTAAATAGAGTGGACCACAAAAATGTCTCCTCGCCACCTTATAATCAAAACCCCAAATATACAGAATAAAGAAAGAATATTAAGAGCAGCAAAGGAAAAAGGCTAAGTAACCTATAAAGGCAAATCTATCAGAATCACACTTGACTTCTTTATGGAAACTCTGAAAGCCAGAAGGTCCTGGATAGATATCCTAAAACACACTAAGAGACCACGGATGCCAGCCCACTCTACTATTACCAGCAAAGCTTTCACTATAGATAAAGAAAACAAGATATTCCATGACAAAACCAGATTTAAACAATTCATATCCATTAATTTAGTCCTATATTAAGTACTGGAAGGAAAACTTCGACCTAAGGAAGGTAACTACATTCACAAAAAAATAGGCAATAGATAATCCAACTTTACCAAAAGCCAAAATAAAAAGCAATGTACATCCACAAATAATATAACCACCAACACATCAAAAAACAAGAATAAACACTCAATGGTCCTTAATATCCCTCAATATTAATGGTCTTAATTTGCCCATAAAAAGGCACAAGCTGACAGAATGGATTCAAAGACAGAACCCATCCTTCTGCTACATAAAAGAAACACACCTCAGCTTCAAAGACAGACATTACCTCAGAGTTAAGGTTTGGGAAAAGATTTTGCAATCAAATGCACCCTAGAAACAAGCTGGTGTAGCAATCCTAATATCTAACATATTAAACTTTAAGCTGAAATCAATCAAAAGAATTGAAGGAGGTCATTTCATATTCATCACAGGAGAAATCCATCAAGTTGAAGTCTCAATTCTGAACATATCTGCACTAAATACAAAGGCAAAATAACATTACTAAAACTTACATCACACATAAGACCTCCCACACTAATAGTGGGAGGCTTCAACATCCCACTCTCACCACTATACAGGACCATCAGACAGAACTTTAACAAAGAAACAAAGGAGTTAATAGAAGTTAAGACCCAATTGGGTTTAACAGAACATTCCATCTAAACACAAATCAATGTATCTTCTTCTCAGATACACATGGAACCATCTCTAAAATTGATCACATACTCGGCAACATAGCAAACATCAACTGGTACAAAAAATTGAAATAACCCCTGTTTCTTATCAGACTACCATGCTTTACAGTTAGAATTCAACAATGATACAAATCTCAGAAAACCTATAAACTCATGGAAATTGAACAATGCACAATTGCACCATTCTTGAGTCAAGGAAGAAATTAAAGACTTCTTAGAATTCAATGAAAATGAACACACAGCATAACCAAACTTATGGGACACTTTGAAATCAGCATTAAGAGGAAAGTTCATAGCACTAAGTGCCCATATGAAGAAACAGGAGAATAATCACAATAGAGAATTAACAGCAAAACTGAAAGATCTAGATCAAAATAAAACAAACGCACCCTGGAGGAGTTGAGGTCAGGAAATAAACAAATTGAGGACTGAAATCAATAAAGTCGAAACAAAGAAAACAATACAAAGAATCAATGTAACAAAGAGTTGGTTCTTCAAGAAAATCAACAAGATAGACAAACTTCTATCAAAACTAACCAAAAGGCAGAGAAAGAACATGCAAATTAACAAAATCCGGAATGAAAAAGGGGACATAGCAACAGACATGAGGAAATCCAGAGAATCTTCAGGTCATAATTTGAAAACCTATACTCCATAAAATTAGAAAATTTAAAGGAATTGACAATTTTCTGGATAGATATCACTTAGCAAGATTAAATCATGAACCGATAAGCAATTTAAATAGACCTATAACCACTAATGAATTAGAAGCAGTCATCAAGTCTCCCAACTAAAAAAAGCCCAGGCCCAGATGGCCTCAGTGCAGAAATCTACCAGAAATTCCAAAATATAGCTAATTCCAATACTCCTGAAAATGTTCCACACAATAGAAGCAGAAGGTTCATTGCCAAACTCTTTTTACATGGCTACGAATACTTTAGTACCCAAGCTGCACAAAGACATAAATAAGAAAGAGAACTACAGAACTACATAGCTCATGAATATTGATATAAAAATATTCAATAAAATACGAGTAAATAGAATCCAAGACCATATCAGAAAAATCATCCACGATGATCAAGTAGGCTGAGAAACAAAAATCAAATGATCATCTCACTAAATGCTGAAGAAGCCTTTGACAAAAATCAAACACCCCTTCATTATAAAGGTCTTGGAAAGATCCGGGATAACAGGAACACACCTAAACATAATAAAGCTATATAAGGCAAAATAGCAGCCAACATCAAACTAACTGGATAGAAACTCAATGTGATTCTTCTAAAATCAGGAACAAGACAAGTCTGTCCACTCTATCCATACCTCTTCAATACTGTACTTGAAGATCTAGCTAGAGCAATAAGACAACAAAAGGAGAACAAGTGGATAGAAATTGGAGTGGAAAAGTTGAAACTTTCATTATTTGCAGATGATACAATAGTTTATATAAGTGACCCAAAAAACTCTACCAGGGAACTACTAGAGCTGATAAATACCTTCAGCAAAGTGGAAGGATACAAGATCAATTCAAGAAAATCAGTATCCCTACTATGTACAGACAACAATAGAGCATACAAAGAAATCAGAGAAACATCATACTTTACAACTGCCACAAACATCATAAAGTACCTCGTGGTAACACTAATCAAACAAGTGAAAGACCTGTATCACAGTTTTAAAGAAAGAGATTAAAGAAGAAAACAGAAAATGGAAAGATCTCCTATGCTATTAAATAGGTAAGATCAACATAGAAAAATGGCAATCTTGCCAAAAGCATTCTACAGACTCAATGCAATCCCCATTAAAATCCAAGCACAATTCTTCACAGACCTTGAAAGAATAATTCTCAACTTTATAGGGAAAAACAAAAGACCCAGGATAGCCAAAACAACCCTGTACAATAAAGGAACTTCAGGGCACATCACCATCCCTGACTTCAAGCTCTATTATAGAACTATAGTCCTGAAAACAGCTTGGCATTGATACAAAAATGGACAGGTTGACCAACAGAAACGAATTGAACACCCCGATATTAACCCATACAATCTGAAAATCTGATCTTTGACAAAGAAGCTAAAATTGTACATTGGAAAAAAGAAAGCATCTTCAACAAATGGTGCTGGCATAACTGGATGCTGGCATGCAGAAGACTACAGATAGACCCATGTCTACTGCCATGCAAAAAACTTAAGTCCAAATGGATCAAAGACCTCAACATAAATCCAGCCACACTGAACCTCTTAGAAGAGAAGGTGGGAGGTACCCTTGAACAAATTGGTACAGGAGACTGCTTCTTAAACATAACACCAGTAGCACAAACACTGAAATCGACAATTAACAAATGGGACTTCTTTAAACTAAGAAGCTTTTGTAAGGCAAAGGACACAGTCAACAAGAAAAAAAGGCAGTCCACAGAATGGGAAAAGATATTCACTAACCCCACATCTGACAGAGGGCTGATCTCCAAAATTTACAAAGAACTCAAGAAGCAAGTCTCCAAAACACCAAAGGATACAATTAAAAAGTGGGGTACAGAACTAAATAGAGAATTTAGAGGGGGACAAAATGGCTGAGAGGCACTTGACAAAGTATTCAAAATCCTTAGCCATCTGGGAAATGCAAATCAAAACAACTCTGAGATATCATCTTACTCCTGTCAGAATGACTAAAAGAAAAACACCAAAGACAGTTTGTGCTAGAGATGTTGTGGAGAAAGCAGAACACTGCTCCACTGCTGGTCAGAGTGCCAACTTGTACAGCCACTTTGGAAATCTGTGTGATGGTTCATCAGGAAAATGGGAATCGGTCTACCACAAGAGCCAGCAATTCCACTCTTAGGCATATATCCAAAAGATGCACATATGTACAAGAAGGACATCTGTTCAACCATGTTAATAGCAGCATTATTTGTAATAGCAAGAACCTGGAATCAACTAAGATGCCCCTCAAGTGAAGAATGGATGGAGAAAATGTGGTACATTTACACAATGGAGTACTACTCAGAGGGAAAAAAACCAATAACAATGGAAGAAGCCAACATGGAACTTATCCAGATCCCCTGAATGTGGGTGTCAGTGAGGAGGCTGAGGCAATCTATGGGGCCATGGGTAGTAGATCAATATTTATTCCTGGCATACAAATGAACTTTGGGTGCCCCTCCCACCATAAAATAAGTTGTTTCATCCTGGAATCCACGGGAAGGACATAGGCCCTTCCCTGAATGAAATGACAGACTCACCCTCTCTGGGGAATGGAATTGGTATTCAGTGCAGACCTTGGGGTGCTGAAGGGGCAAGGTAGGATCAGAGGGACAGGGATCTGGGATTGACATGTGAAGGAAGCTTGTTTCTAATTTAAATATTTAAAAATCTTTTAAAAAAGAACCAAAAAGAAAAAACACATGATCATCTCACTTGATTTTGAAAAAGCCGTTGACAAAGTCCAACACCCCTTCATGATAACGGTCCTGGAGAGATCAAGGATAACAGGAAAATACCTGAACACAATAAAAGCAATATACAGTAAACAAACAGCCAACATCAAACTAAAAGTAGAGAAACTCAAAACAATTCCTCTAAAATCAGGAACAAGACAAGGGTCTCTACTCTCTCCATATCTCTTCAATATTGTACTTGAAGTTCTATCTAGAGCAATAAGACAAGAAAAGGAGATCAAGGGAATCCAAATCGGAAAGGAATAAGTCAAATTTCATTATTTGCAGATGATATGATAGTTTATATAAGTGACCCAAAAAAACTCTACATGGGAATGCCTACAGCAGATAAAAACCTTCAGCAAACTCCAAAAGATCAGTAGACCTACTATATACAGACGATAAATGGGCTTAGAAAGAAATCAGAGAAACATCACCCTTTACAATAGGCACAAACAAAATATAAAATATCTTGGGATAACACCTATCAAACAAGTGAAAATCCAGAAAAGCAAGAAATTTGAGTCCTTCAAGAAAAAAATTAAAGAAGATACCAGAAAATGGAAAGATCTCCCATGTTCTTGGATAGGTAGGATTAACACAGTAAAAAAGGCAATCTTGCCAAAAGCAATCTATAGATTCAATGAAATCCCCATCAAAATACTGGCACAATTCTTCACAGACCTTGAAAGAAAAATAATTAACTTTATATGGAAAAATAAAAGCTCCAGGATAGTCAACAAACCTTGTACTATAAAGGAATTTCTGGAGGCATCACCACTCATTACTTCAAGCTCTACTATAGAGCTGTAGTCCTGAAAACATCTTTGTATTGACACAACAATAGACAGGTAGACCAATGGAATTGAGTTGAAAACCATGATATTAACCCACACACCTTTGAACACTTGATTTTTGACAAAGAAACTAAAATTATACAATGGAAAAAAGAAAGCAACTTCAACAAATGGTGCTGTCCTGAGTAGATGCTGGCATATAGAAGGCTACAGATAGATTCATGTCTATCACAATGCACAAATTTAAGTCTAAATGGATCAAAGACCTCAAAATAAATCCAGCCACACTGAACCTTTTAGAAAAGAAAGTGGGTGATACCCTTGAACGAATTGATACAAGAGACTGCTTCTTGAACATGACACCAGCAGCACAGACACTGAGATCCACAATTAATAAATGGGACCTCTTGAAACTGAGAAGCTTCTGCAAGGAAAAGGACAATGTCAACAAGACAAAATGGCAGCCCATGGAATGTGAAAAGATATTCACTAACCACACATCTGATAGAGGGCTGATCTCCAAAATTTACAATGAATTAAAGAAGCAAGTATCCAAAACACCA
This sequence comes from Mesocricetus auratus, assembly GCF_017639785.1. Classification (NCBI taxonomy): domain Eukaryota; kingdom Metazoa; phylum Chordata; class Mammalia; order Rodentia; family Cricetidae; genus Mesocricetus; species Mesocricetus auratus. Next base: position 109,462,460 of record NW_024429188.1, on the reverse strand, counting down.
AATGATCCAATTTAAAAGTGGGATACAGAATTAAATAGAGAGTCTATAATGGCTAAGAGACACTTTAAAATGTGCTCAACATTCTTAGCCATTAGGGAAATGCAAATCAAAACAAGTCTGAGATACCATCTCACTCCTGACAGAATGGCTAAAATAAAAAGCACCAATGACAGTTTATGCTGGAAAAGATGTTGGAAGAGACAGGAACACTCCTCCACCGCTGGTGGGAGTGCCCACTCGTACAGATTCTTAAGTAAAATGGTAATCACTCTACCACAAGAGCAAGCAAATCCACTCTTAAGCACATACCCTAAAGATGTGCATTTGTTCTACTGTGTTCATAGCAGCAGTATTTTAATAACCAGAACCTGGAAGCAACCTAGATGGCCCTCAACAGAAGAATGGATAGAGAAAATGTGATACATTTACATAATGGAGTATGTAAATCATTTTCCGCTGTAAAACTCAGCGGAAAAACACAATGGAATCTTGAAATTTTCAGGCAATTGGATGGCATTAGAAGAAACCATCCTGAGTAACCAGTCACAAAAAAACAAACATGGCATGTATTCTCTCATATATGGATTTTAGACATGGACTATGGGAGTGCCAACCTACAACCCCACTGCCAGTGAGTCTGGGAAACAGGGAGGACCCTAAGAGAGATATGCATGGTACCCCAGAGAATAGGAATGGGGCAGAATCTCCTGAGAGGACTGGGAGCATGGGGGAGGGGAGGGTGAGCTGGTGATAAGTGAGATGCAGAAGAGAAGGGTAGAGGAGTACGTGGGGAAGCAGGAAGTTTGAGTCAGGGGATGAATAGAGGAGAGCAGGATGAGAGGTAACATAATAGACGGAATTATTATAGGTTTGAGGAGAGATCTGGCACAAGTGAGATTTCCAGAGGTCTACAATGACAACACCAACTGACAATCTAAGCAATAGTGCAGAGGTTACCTTAAAAGTCCTTCCCTGATAATGAGATTAATGACTACCTTGTATGCTATCCTGTAGCCTTAATCTAGTGGTTGATGGAAACAGAGGCAGACACCCACAGATAAACACTGAACTGAACTCCTGGGAACCACTTGCAGACAGGGAGGTGTGAAGAGCAAATGGATCATGACGGGGGGAGGTGAAACACACAGAAACAGCTGACCTGAACAAGGGGGAGCTCAAGGACCCCAGAATGACGGCTGAGAGGCCAACATGGGACTGATCCAGATCTCCTGGAGGTGGATGTCAATGAGGAGGCCTTGGTAATCTTTAGAGTGTTGGTTACTAGATCAGTATTTATTCCTGGTATTCAAATAGACTTTGAAGCTCATTCCACATGGAGGGATGCTCTCTCAGCCTAGACATATGTGGGAGGTCCTAGACCCTGATATGACAGAATTTGGAGATTCCCTATGAAGGGCTGCACCCTCCCTGGAGTGTAGAGTGGGGATTAAGTGGGTGGTTGGGGGGGGTTGTTTTAGAGTGGGGGAGGAAGGGAGGGAGAGGGAGCTGGGATTGATATGTGTAGCAAGCTTATTTCTAATTTAAATTTAAAAAACAAAAAATGAACATATTTGTAGGTTTACCTACACCACACAAATGCACTTAAATTTAGTATTTAATTACAAATGAGAAATTTTGGATTTTTTTATTTTGTTTGGAAACAGAGTCTCAATATGTAGCTCAGACGGACCTTGAACTTACGATCCTCCTGCCTCAGTTCCCCGGATACAGGGACTGAATGCCCGATCTAACGCAATGTTTAAAATGGTTTTCCAAGGGAATTATCTGAAATGCTCTGACAGTGAATTGGGATTTCAGTAACAAAATGAGAGTAATATGTATAATGTGTGGAGAACACAGAAATTTTGAGTTGAAATGCATACGATGTTTAGGGACAATGTGAGAAGCTTTTAGATAAAATGCTTGTTTAGCCAGGAGGGTATGTATATGATATTTGCCTCTACTCATACAGCTGCCAGTTACAATGTAGAAAGCATGACTACCCCGGACCCATTTGCAAATTGAGTACAAGGAAACATATACTTCATTAAAAAAAGAGCATCACCATCTACAATGACTATCTTAGTATTCTATTGCTGCAAAATACACCATGACCATGGCAACTCTTATAAAGGAAAACATTTATTTGAGGTAGCAGCTTACAGTTTCAGAGGATTAGTCAGTTGTCACCATGTTATGGACATGTTGATGTGCACTCAAACGCGGTGCTGAAAAGTTCTACGTTTTGATCCAAAAGCAACATGAAGTGAATTGATTGTCACACTAAGCACAGTTTGAATAAAGCAGACCTCAAACCCAACCGCACAGTGACACATTTCCTCTAGAAAGGCCACAGCTACTCCAAAAAAGCCACACCTCCTAGTGGTGCCACTCCTTTTGTGGGCCATTTTCTTTCAAACTACCACCAAAAGACACGAACGGCCATTATCAAGTTTTCAATCATATAGGCTTCTAAAGTTATATGATGTAAAACATAATTAAAATCAAGCATTTCATATAAGCACCAATTCATAACAATCTCACAACATTTGAATAAATCTCAGCTTAAAACCTTAACAGTACAAGACCTTACATTCTGATTGCATTAATTATTATTATTATTATTATTATTATTATTATTATTATCATCATCATTATTACTTTACTAATTCTGTCTCCCTATCTCTACTATAAATAGCATTGATTGCCTTTTTATGAGTATAGTTGTTTTTTCTAACTTTTTACTTTCCCTCCACCAAGAAGGCATTTTAGAAGAAATATAAAATGGCAACCATCATAAGATATGTTTTGTTAATTTACACTACTGTAGGGTGAAAATCTTCTGTTGCAAGAATTGTATACATAATATATTTTTTGGTTTCGTCTCAGTTCCATGTGACTTTTGTGTGGTAGTTTGTTTAACAACAGCACATGATTCCATCTCCAGTGTACAGAAAAGAAAACTGAGTGAAATCATACCTGACTTGTGCATTTATACTTTTAATATCTTGTGTTAGTTAATTTGATGTCAATTTTATATAAGCTGGAGTCATCGGAGAGGTTGGAGCCTTAATTGCAAATATGTCCATTGTGGGTGGTGCCATATCTGGGCTAATAGTCCTGGGTTTTGTAAGACAGCAAGATGAACAATCCTTAAGGAGCAAACCAGAAAGCAACACCCCTCTTTGGCCTCTGTATCAGTGAGTGAAAGACCAATGGGCAAGGACTTTATCATTGTAGCCCTATTTGTGTTGAAATTCAAACTTTGTGTCACTTTTGCAGAACACATTTGTCTTGGCCTCAGGAGCTGCTTGCCATGTGCATTCATGCTTTATCTGCTTCTATTAAAGGTTAACTTAAATGAATGTTTTCCAAGAAAAACTATGAAAAAGCAAGAATGAATTTATTTTTAAAAATTTAAAATAAGACTTATAGAATGTGATCCATATTAAAATCACTTAGCATTTGTGACTTCGGTTATTTAGAAGCTGATTTCTAAACCACTGTTGTTTTCAAGTAATGCAATTGGGGGCTTTTTAATCAGGTTCCTACTGACAGGCCATCTGTTGGCTGTCAGTCACGGGTGTTTGCATTCTGTACTTACTGTCATTTTATAAACCATGCACTATTTTTATTTGTTGTTATATGAATGGCAATGAACACTTGAATGAAGTTTCCTTGTTATTGTACCTAAGGCACAACATTTCCTGATCACTAAGGCAGAAAATGTACTAACCCAAATACATAGCATGTTGAGAATATCTTTTTTCTCATATGCATTTCAATTTAAAAAGTGGAATATAGTCTGCAGTATTTTTCAACTCACATAGAATTAATTCATGATTTTAGTCAGCTCCAGGAGCATCTGGGCAATCATTTAGTAAAAATCAGAGTCCTCTGTACTTTGTCAACATGATGACACATTCTCAAAATCTTTAAATCATTCAAATCACAGCCAGTTTGTATGTAAGCACAGACAAGAACTACCAGAAGCAGCAACGAATATTTTAGAATAACATCATGAATAAAACTTCATTTTTATTCTTTAAGTGTAATAACTATATTGTTATGATTTTTTAATCATAAACATTTGAGCAGATCTTGTATAAATAAAAAAATACATTGGAAGTTTAGCAACATCTCACAGAACACACACACACACACAAATATATATGAGGGTGACAGGCAATAAGGTTTCATGGAAAACTGAAGTAGAAGAGTGCAGTTACAGACTTCCTATGGCTATGTGTGGCCTTCATATTTGGCCATTATTTGTATTGCCAAAGAGTTACCATGCCTTTTACCAGGCAAGGATTTGAGTGTAATTTTTATCTTTAAGTCCATTTAATCTCACATGAATCTATAGCTCTATGTTACCCAAACAGGTCACCTTTTGCTTTACTAAGTGGGCAGTGAGCCTCTAGAAAGATCTGTGTTAATTTTTATTTAATTGTGGTTTCATGAATGAAAAGCAGTATACATTTGAAATTTTTTAGAGACTCTTTTACCTTTGTCAACTCTGAGAGCTTCAGTAAGTAATATTTTTTCTCTTACAGTATCTATTGCATTTTATTGAAAATAGATTTTTTTCATATAATATATTCTGATTATGGTTTCCCAATTTCCAGTTTCTCTCAAATCTCCCCACCAAATGAATTTACCAATAATATATTTTGATTATGGTTTCCCAACTTCCCATTTCTCTCAAATCCTCCCCCACCAAAGGAATTTACTGAACTTCCTTAACCTCTGAGACTACAAATTATCTACCTTTAAAACAAGAATAATACCTCTTGTGCAATAATCCTGATAAAGCCATGTGGCATAATGAATTAGTCTAAGTTTATAGTAATTGCCACATAGCTCAAAAGATATTATCTCACATTACCAAATAATAATTGTAAGTAACTAGTTTTAGACACACAACTCATAAGTTAAATTCATGTCATTTCAGATTTTACAGCTCAAAATTTAAAATGGGAGTGTTTTGTTTACTCTCTAATTAATTAATTGAAATTTTCACTTTATCTAACTTTTATTACAGCATTTTATTTTTCTCTCTGAATTTTATATGGGCTTGAATGTAGTTGAGGAATAGCTTCATTGTATTGATTTACTGCTGATTTAGCTCATGAACAGTCTGTCTTAATAAACTCTCCAAGTGGAAAAACAAGGCATGATTTTAGCTTTGTGGGAGCAAATTATTGCAGGTATGATATGGAGCTTCCCTAGGACCTCAGAATGTTGAAGCTGGATGCATATTTCCTTTATTACTTTTTCTGACATTTTTAGATTTGAAGATGTGGAAATTAATGCAGATTTTAAGTATTGATTAATGAGATGATTCAACATTTCAAATTCAGAATTTGGAATTACCTAAAGGCTGAAGTACCCCTCTATATCATTTCTTTGTACTGACATAGTCTTCATTTCTCATGTAAGAACCTAGTCCATCCAATCTCACACAACTAATTAGCAGCTTAGAAATTGATGCCTGATTCCAATTTGTCTCATGATTTTGTATATTCTTTTCTGCATAAAGACTCTTATTTTCCATTGTTTTCTCATTTTTGCAGTTTCGTTATCAACAGTTCTGTGATTTAACACAAATGCTGTACCATGAAGAACATTATATATTATTCTAATAGGCATGATGTGCTCTGGGCAATACAAAATAAGGAATATTACCACTCAGATCACATTTTCATCAACCAAATATTTTCACAATATTGATAGTCAGGTGTATCATGTTGCAGACAAAAATAGCTTGAGTTTCACAGAGAGCTAGAGATAAACATTGAGTCACCTACCCTTTGCATTCATAATTATTGGAGATATATTACAAGTCTAAGTTTAAATTGGGAAATATTCAATGTCCGGTGGACTTCAGTGTGCTGTTTTATCACAAGTTTGGAAAGTAAGCAAAGCAGGATATTTTGATAAATATTTAACAAATGGCTTGGGAGTTAAGAGAAAAAGACCAATTCCAATATGTTTATTTTCATTATATGGCTATGTACAGTAAAACCAATTTCTAACTGTCAGAATGACATTGAGTGTGTGCCTGGACAAATGTACTGGTCACTAGATCCATAAAGCAGTACATGACTTTAGCACACCGCTGAATATATACTTAAGTCACTCCAATTTATATGAAACAAAAACTGCACATAGTACTAGAGCATCAAAGGTATCACCTATAGCATATATAAAGTACAAAAATTTAATGAAAACTCTCACACTAAAGCCATTATGAAGTTATTATGCTAAACAATCTATAGTTCAAAAGCTTTCAAGGAGATAAAACAAAAAGAAATACTTATGTTAAGAGTCTATTCTACGGAAAAGCCACTTACATTCTAATTACAGCACTGTAATTGTTACAAGCCAGATACTGTTTTATTCCAAATGAGAAAAGGTTAACAAGAAGATTAGATTTTTTTATGAGGTCCTTCCTTGCTTAAGATGACACAAAACTAGGATGTGTTTAAAAGTTTTATGAGAAGCTAGTCACTAGAGCTCTACGAAATGCTCAGACTGGAAACATACTGAGTTTCTGGTTCCTCCTGCATTATATTCCTCTGTCCATCCAGCCGTATCACTTCCTGTCTGTCTATAGAGACCTCCAGACCTATATGGTTAGCTAGTGGCTGGCTCCTACCTCTGATCTTCAGGCAAGTTTTATTTGTTAGAATATAAGCAAGGTATCACAATATTTTCCCCCTCTTGTCTAAAAATAAAAAGGTTTTCAATATAGGAAAAACTATATACAATAAGTGCAATAACTACATACATTATATACGGGAAATAAATACGTTGACAATGTCTACTTCATTAACAATTGACAAATTCAGATAAAATACTCTGTACCTATTCTAACTTGGTGACTCTAACATGTTGTACCTAATTCAATTTCTATCATAAATTGCATGACCATAACTATATTTTTGCCTTTTAAACTTATACACTTTATATTTCTTTAGCGAATTTCTTTTCTGAATCTAGAAACAAGGAAAACTGTAACTATAGCTATAAATTATTCAACTCCATTAGATACTCAAAAAAGAACATATTGCCCAAGTAAGCAGATGTACAGGCAAGCGACTTCCCAAAAATGTGAGAAAAATGACAGAAACAGCTGGCTGCCTGGTCAGTCACCCAAGGTTATTCTGCAATGTTCCGGAACTCATCTTCTGCCTACAGGCGTAGCATATCTGAAAGACTTTTTGTGAAGCAGGCTGTTCTTAATGGCTGTGCTACCTTTTCTTGACAAAGTTCAGCAGTCCCTTCTGTTGTGTCCTGCTTGTCCAATCGAGTCAAGAGCACTTTCTTGCCCAGTGGCTAACTTTTGCTAGAAAGAAAGTAAATTCCATGTAGAGTTTCTTCAATGATCATAATTATCTCTGAAACAGATTGGTGCTGCCCAGAGCAGACATGTCTCATTTTGATAAAATATATAAGAACCTATGCTATTAAAACATCTTGAATACCACACTCTGCAGATCTCTGAAGTATTTGAAGATGAAAAGTATATAGAATACATATTTTAAACACAAAAATAAAACCAGAGATTGATATTTGGGCTCAAGCTTCAAGCTAAAGATCAGAGAAGCAAAACAGCCAGACACTACCTTACCTCTACCTCAGGCTGAAAGTGCTGTCCTGTCTCCACAAATCTTCAGAAAAAATGCTATCTCCATGAATCCTCAGAGGCAAAAGCTTGGCAGAGGTAAGATCTACTGGCTCGGCTGCTTTGCTTCTTCTCTCTTTGTCTTGATGCTTGAACTCCAATATCTGTCTCTGGGTTTTCATTTTTCATGTTACATGTCTCTGTTTCCCTTGAAACCATAGCTAATATGACTACAAGTTCAATCGTAATAGGTGATTATTTGCTAACTTGTATTTCCTTATTATCCTAAATACTTGGTAATAATAACTTTCAGGGACTAAAAATTTGCATTACATTGTTAAGTGAGTTGCATAGATACCATAACTTGAAGATTAAAGATGTATGTACAATAGGTTCTAACAAAAATAACCTTAAATTTGTATCTATATACAAAGATCCATATCAATGTAAAATATTTAAAACTATTAGTTGCTCTTTTGTTTAACTGTAGATTACATAATGTACCCTTTTATCTTATTTCTATATCCCCCTTTTTTTATTTTCAGCATAGCCTCAATAATCTACACTTATATTCTATCATATATACATCCCCTTTTTTCTTTTCCAAATATGAACTATAAATCTATTCTCTGTTGTTCAAATTTTATCCTTACCATTACCAATAACAACACCTTTCAACTCCACCAATATTCCATTATTAACAGAAGACCATGCTGTTGAATATACTCTTAGCCACAACTCATTATCAACTTCTCATGGACTGCTCAATTTATGGTTGGTATGCAACATTCAGTTGGTTTCAGAGGAATTTAGAGTCACCTTAATGTGTTAGCATAAATTCCCTATGCTCTCACTTTTACTTAAGTATTTTCAGAGCCATTTATTTTATGAATATCATCTGCTTCTTTAAAATAAATTTTATTTAAATTAGAAACAACCTTATTTTATGTATCAATCCCAGTTCCCTCTCTCTGCCATCCTCCCATGGCCCCCTCAGAATCCCCTATCCCATGCCCCATCCATTTCCCAGGGAGGGTGAGGCCTTCCATGAGGGATCATTAAAATCTGTCACATCATTTGGGGCAGGGCCTAGACCCTCCCCTGTGTATCTAGGCTAAGAGTGTATCCCTTCATGGGAAATGGGCTCTTGAATTCCTTTTGTGCACTAGGGATACATCATGGTTCCACTGCCAGAGGCCCCATAATTGTTTTGCGATGTTTTTGCACCTAACCATAGTCATGTATGAGATTTTTTTGGTAGAATTTACTGAAAGAAACTTGAAATGTAATTATGTACATATAACAAAGGGAATCAAACTTTATTTCATTTTAGATAGCAATTTTAATTCCTTCAGTCACTTAAAACTCTAGTTACATTATGCAGTGCACAGCAATGAAATAGATTCCAAACAAGGTCGTTATAATAGATAGACAATATGTATCACAGAGCTTTACTGGCCAAACTCTAATTATAAGGGAATATATGAATAATGCCAATTTAAAGGGAAACCAGTGAATTTATCAAGAAAAAATATGTGAACTTTCTTTAGTAGAAAAAACTACAAGAGTATTTGAGAGTTCAAAGTAATTGTCTGTACTGGAAGCATGTCCATTTTCTGGGACACATTTGTTATTGTAGCTTGTTTACTTTGGACTGTCCTAGAATGCCATGGAACATAGTCATGGAACTCATTTTAATTTCTTGAAGTCTTTCACTGGGGAAATAATTGATGCCATCAAGGGCTATAGGAACAAAAATGGTTTTTAGTTGTTTTTGCCTTTGGTATAGTTATAAATGCTGCAAATACAGTGACATAATACCATCTACCCTGATTCATTGCCCTTGCATAAGATGCACAAGTCATTCTGGCTGTTCATTGCAGGCTCCTTTTAGGAAATACTAATTGTTAGCATTCAGACATTTACACTGGTCTTCCATGGGGACCTAGCAGGACACATCAGCAGCAGCACCCAAAATGTGACACTATGACTACTGCCACCACTTAGTAGAGCATTCTCTCTATGCACTAGCACTATTGTCCTTTATAAAAAGCAAGCCCTACTCACTTGCTCTCTCTTCCTTCTGCTTTCATCAGAGGACTCCTCTACATCTAACCCCCAACTTTGTGGTGCCCCTTGGCTCCAAATTGCCAAGATTACCTTCCAAAATTAAACTATTACACTAACGGGAAAGAAATGAGAGAAGCGAAGGTCAACTTTGTTTGTTTATTTAAAAGGCTCTTTAGGAAAATATACTATTGTTCATTTAGGTAGATTTGCAGGTCCAGTAAAGGAACATTTTCACCATATACCTTTTTATAACCTGTATTTGTTATGATTTAGTAGAAGTTCTGTTAATAATCCACCACTTGATAACACAAAGCTAAATATCATAAAATGTGAGGATTCCTAGCTAGCATTAACTGAACATAAAAATATTTCTCATACTATGTGATATTTTGATTTTTGTTTGTGAATTATTTTATATGAAATAAAGCGATGCCAATTACTGATCAATTACTGATTATACAAGAGTCCAAGTATGATTTCTATATATTATTTAAAGTCATACTATTTGAATTAGAGTTTTAAAAGAAAATTGCTGCTTGAAAATGTAAAATGCTTCACACAATGCTCTGTACCAGGCATAGGTTGTCAACTTTTTCTGAGTGTTAGAATAAATAAACCGTCTAGCCATGATATTTTTCCCATTTTCATCCAATGTCCCAGTATGTCTTCTTTTTTTACTAGTGGGATAACAAGACCCAAAAATATGGACTTACTTCATTGCAGAGCACCCAGTGACAAGGAAGGTTTAGTTACATACACAGTCTTAATCGCTTTTTCATTTAATCTCCAATGAGTAGAAAGGAAGTTATTTTACAAAGGTGATATAGATGAAAGCATAATAATTATTACTTTATAAACATTTTCCTAATCTTCAAAATAGTACTAAGTATTAAGAATAACCTGCTTGTTTTATAAGTGGTAAAATCCTACTTGGAAAAGAGCAAGTGGAGAAGGTAAAAACAGAAAATGTACAGTTTGTAGAATAGTAGGAGCACTAGGAAACTTACATTACAGCCAACGAATGTACTGGAAGAGAGGCTACAATTTTTAAGGAGATAAGCACCACTTAGTAGATGCTCTGTACTAAAACAAAGTGAAGGGTTATGTTAGGCAAGACACCACCCAGCTAAGCTTTTAATGTGTGAGAGTAGAAAGTCTAAGTCTTTGCTTGCTCTTAGAAAGCATTTGTTTCCACACATGAAAGTTGCTGCTAAGGTGAGTGTTCAAAGAGGTCAAGGGTTCATTCCAACCTGGCAGTCTAACTTGGCAGTGTTGTCCAAGGGTGCATGCTTCGGGGGCATTAAGGATACAAGAATGAAGGGTTGTGTGTTCTTCCTTCTAGGTTTCAGAGATATACTGAGGCCAGGCAAAGTGCAGCAATTCCAGAATTGCTGTGAGAATAAGGCTCTGAGGAACAGAAGGCCCTGAAAGTCCATTGTATGAAACTGTGAATATGAATCATATTTTGCAGTGGAGCTGCCATAACATTGGTGATGCATGAACTCTTAGAAAACTGCCAATGATAGCTGTATTCTGGGAGTAGAAATGAAGTCCCAGACATCAGAAATGGAGAATTTAATATTTTTCCTATTGGGTTTTTTATTACTCCAACTATTTCTGTTTTGAATGGGAATGTATATTCTGTATGTGCGTTGTAAGCATGAAATTTACCTTTTTACTTAATAGGGGGCATCTCAGTTAAGACCTTAAACCTCAGAAGAGGTTTTGGACTTTTGAGAACTGTTGAGACTGTGAAAGACTATGGAAACAATTGATGCCGAGCTTATTGATGCTGAACTAAAATCATTTTGCATTATAATGTGACCATAATCCTCTGTGAAGCAGGTAATGGAATATGGTGGCTTGAATGAGAATTGACCTCCATGGGCTATGGAATCTGAACACTTAGTCACCAGTTGAAGGTAATTTGAGTGGAAGGAACATGAATTTCAGGCCTGAAGATAGAAACATGTCACTAGGGGTGGGCTTTCAGAATTTATAGCCTGGCATAATTTCCAGCAAAAATAAATCTTCTCTGATATAAGTCACCTTTGGCAGTGGTGTTTTATAACAGCAACTGATGAACCAGCCTGTTTCCCTCTAAGGCATATAGGACACCTTACAGTAAAGACAAACTTAACTCATTCTTGTTAATGATTAAATCTCTGTTTCTCAAGGATTGAGATATGCCCCACCTGTAACCTTAACTACAAATTGTTCTACTCTGTCTGTGCCAGGAAACAGCAACATTGTCTTTGTTTCAAAACCATCTTGCAACTCTATCTTTGTTTCAAAGGTTGTTATGACTACCTGTTGTTACAATGACCATCTTATAAAAAGCTTGAAATCATTTCTTTCTTTTCAGGTATTCCTTCTGAATTGTTATGCTTATGTTTTCCTCCTATAGCCCACCTATTGTGCCTGCCAATTCCCCCATTTGGAAGCTCCCTGCCTACCCATGAGCTATAAAATCATTGTCTCCCTCATGGCCAATGCAGCTCTTTTGAACCCCACTTTCAAGGAGAGACAACTAGTGTAAACAAATAAAAAAGCTTGTCTTAATTAATTTGGATCTGGTCATTTTGGTCAGTGGTCATTGTCCTTTCATCTTTGGGATTAGCAAAACTGAATTAGATAATACACCACACTCATGTAAAATACAGCAACAGGCTGTATTTTAGAGGAAAACATTGAAAATGAATAAAAAAGAACTAATGATAAAAATTGACAAACTTAGTTAAAAGTGGAATTTTGTTGCTCATGTTCAGTGGTTTTAATTATACTTCAGCTACTATACTAATAAATGTTAGTTATCTTGTTGCTAAATAGTTTCTACAGTATAGGCAAAAAAAATTGAAATGAGAGAAGTGGTTAAGGGTTGGGACACTAAATAAGTTAACTAGTGGCACTTGTTAGAAAATGCAATGCATGCAAATTACAAAAGAGTACCTCAGATTTCTATGGGATGTATAATGTTAGATATGCATCAGTGGTCTTCAAGAGCTGAAATTAAATAACAAGTATCTATAATCACTATGGTAAATCAATGGAAATGATGAACTTCCATTAAACTTATTGAATGAACAGGGATGAAAGTAGTCTATTCCATAATTCTGTGTGCATTAAATGATCGTGAAAAAAACATATGTGTTTAAAGCAATACATTTTCAAGTATGTAGAAGACCACAAAATTTAGAACACCAAAATAACAAAGACTAAAATATTGCCACTACTAAGGTGGTAATAATTAAAAAGTAAATTAGGCAGTATGTAAATTATTTGTTATTATAGAAATTATTTATTTAGGAAAGAAAAAAACTTTCTTTTAGTCTGTATATGGCCACAGAATTGTCTTTTACCCAGAGTAATATTCAACAAAAACTGAAAAGGAGTCTGGATTTAGAAAAGCAAATGGGAGAAAATTAAAAGGCATGGATCCTCAAAACTGGAAAAGTCACAACTTATTTTTTTTGCATTAAACAGAAGCATTTGGACATCTTCTAGATGTTCAACAGCTGTTCCATCATATGCTCTTCAAATTACTGTTCAAACTTGGGGACAAGGGCTACTGTTCCCTCAGTGAAAAAATTGATGTTTCCCTCCTAGTTTACTGTCTGGCTCTAGAAGCATCATATAACCCTGTATCTTCTCACACAAACCTTATGCCTCTCTCAGTTGCGATCCACTAATTTGGTATTTGCTATGATTTGTAAACTCAACGTGCCACTGTTCTTTTTATCTACTTCAAAGGGGTTGTTATCTATAGTCAAATTATGTTTTTAAATTTCTAAAGAAGGGAAAGGGCAAAGTCCCTCATAAAACAGTGTGACTGTGATTGTAATTCACTTTATAAATTGCTAATGATCTTGAACATCAGCAGAGAGTTTGGTTTAAACAAAAGCATCAAGAAAAATGAACATTTTGCTATGAGAAGCTATGGGTAGGTAGTCATTAATCAAAGTGATCTTTTTGAAAGAAGCATATCAGGCTATTATTGTGGGGCTCTCAAAGATTAAAGGGAAGGAAAGTGTGGCCGTCAGAATGAACTTGTTCCAGGAGGAGGGCCACAGAGAACTATTGCTATTTCAATTTCCAGTCAAAGGACTAGTAAATAGCTAACAGTCTACTGGGAATCAAGGTTGTTACTGTGTTGTATTTAACCACTAATTCAAGTTGTCCATACCATTGCTATTTCTTAAAGGTTGTCATAGGGAATTTTTGTGTCATCTCACTGTTCAAAGAAGAGCTAGCTAGTCAATACCTGTAAGTATTTTAGCTGGACTAATGATTATATAGTAAGGCTTGAAAAACATGTCTACTTTTAGTTTTATTGTTGATTTCATCCATGGAAATATGAGTGATTTCTGAGTCCAGTTCTTATTCTCTGAAGACATTGATCATAGATTTAGTTAAGGATTGGTTGTTAGACCTTGAAATAAAGAGAATTAAAGGTGAATTAAACACAGATAATAAAGAAGCTGAGTTCAAAATGTAAGTTCCATTCTAAACACAAGAAGTGAAAAGAAAATGTCACCTTGTCTTATAAAATTATAGCAATAATATTGTAAAATGCTTGGATTGTAGTTAACTAAGGAAAGTTAAGCTTAGAACTGAGAAGAGACATGCTACTTAACCTGCAAAAGAAACCAGACTTTTTCTAGTGTCCTTAATCTTCTCCAAATAGTTCTTTGCATAAAATCATCTAACTAAAGAATTACCACTTAAAACTGTATATATTCACCAGGGGAACCACACAAGGCAACACTGTTTTTCTAATTTGAATTATGGTGAAGACCTGAAAATAACATTCTCCTGTTCCTTTTTTTTTTTTTTTTTAGGAGACAGGGTTTCTCTGTATTGTTTCGGAGGCTATCGGTCCAGCCTGGCCTCGAACTCACAGAGATCTGCCTGTCTCTGCCTCCTGAGTGCTGGGATTAAAGACGTGTGCCACCACCGCCCGGCTCTCCTGTTCATTTTTTTAAAGCATGGCTCAGAACACTAGTTTTTAAGATGTATTACATACTTCCCCAGGGGTCCACTGAGCTCCATTAGAGAAGAGGACAGGAAAGGTGAATTCTAGAACTGATGAGTACAAGGAAGAGAATTACATCATTTACATCTTATCCAGGCTTATGTTGACTATCAATTAAGTATGCAATTTGGTATACAAGAATTTGTCATTCACAAGTCAGATCATGGACAAAAATATAAACAATGTGTATTATCAAATTTCTGCGACTGTAGAAAAACATTCATTTTGAAATAAGCTTTTCTTATTTATGAAAACAAAAGAACAAGTATGAAAATGCCAAATTATCAATTTTGTACTAGTCCTAATCTATTTTTTAGTTAAAGGTTTTGTACTACCAAGCTTATTTATTTTCTTAATGTGTGAACATCAACCTGTTCCACTATTTACAAATGGTTCTCATAAGCACATGTTAAAACCATATGTAAATATAATGGGCCTGGGCTATTTTTTATTAAATGTTTAAAATGTGAAAAAAACTATAATTTAGAATCATTCTTTACATTTCCTACCACAAAAAGTTAGGACTCTTGAGCCACTACTTATGAGCCACTACTTATGTGCTGCTTCAAAAAAAATTTTAAATTTCAGTTTTAGTGAATTTATAGCCTAAATTACTCAAAATAATGTAAACTTTCTTTTATTTTTAACTAATTTTCAATTTAGACCTTTGCATACCAAAAAAAGAATTAAACTAATATACTCCAATTTCTTCTTTCATTTCATCTAAGTTCTAAGGAGATCATATTGTGACTATGCATGGTATGCATACTATGTATGGTATGCATGAGTTCTTGTTGTAATCCATGCAGTGCCATCTACTGACATACTCATGTCTATGTCTTCACCTCTGTTGTGGAAACTTGCTGATTCCCTAGTCTTGGATTTGGCTCTTCATTTACTGTATCTTTCTTCCTCAGGGATCATAGGCATCCTCCTCATAGTCCTGAGAGCAGGAGACAGTGAGCAGGGTACAGAAGGCTGTTGGAAACAGCTTTCTGTGATAAAGTTTCAGCTCAGTTTTATTCTAGAGCAAGGGAAGATACACAGGATTGGAAAAGTGATGGGGGCATCACCTAATTTGCATTTGGCAGCATGATGCTATCATACAGCTGAAGCATGATACTTAGTTATCATATGGGCATCAGGGGGAGAGCGTCTTCAGGAATCTGTGTCAAATATCACATATCCAGGCTTAGGGACAGCTCCAGATAAGGTCAGGTGTGGAACCTAGAGACACCATCCAGATAGGGAAGGAGAGATCCCTGTTGTAAAGGGAGTCTCCATTTTCTGCTTAGCCCAGAGCTGTTGGAATATGGTGGACTGCAAACTTAAGTCCAGAGTATTCCAACAGTTTACTAATCTCAGTTTGAGTTTTCATCGACTCACAATCTAGATAAACAGATATTTCTAACCAAGTTTCTGTCAAGCTCAATATCTTACTCTTGAAACCCCAAAGCTAAGAAATGTCTTCTGAGTGGTCTATGTTTACCCAGAGGTAGAACTGATAGGAGTATATCTGTACAGAACTACTGGGGAATATAAAGTCTAAAAAGGGGTTAAAAGCTCAAAGTAACTTTTCTACTTCATTTTTGGAGGGGAACATACGAAAAAAGTTATTTTGAGAAACCTTTGATGGTATATGGGATAGATGAATACATGTATCACAATATATTTTGTAAGGATAAACAATGCCCACCAATGAGATCATTCTGTGAAACATCAAGTTTCTTATTATTTTATGATTCAGTTGTCAAGTGAGTCCAGTTTTGATACATTTCTGAATGCTTCAAGGAACATTTTCCATCCCAATTTAAGCACAAGAAGCAAAAATGCATTTTTATGAGAATGCAGAAATCAAGAAACTTGACATTTATTATCCAAGTTCCAGAAGTTACGACAAAATTCATCAACATTCAAATTATGAATTAGCCATCATACAAGAACACATCAATAAACAAAGTAAGGTCTATTCTAAGCCTTAGATTCCTGTTTTTACTTCAGATATTTTGGCAAAACATTAGGTGGAGCATAGTATGGCAACATTTTCAAATATGTTCTAGGTAATTCCCAATCTATCTAATTAACTCATATATAATAGTATCCTAAAATAAATTGAATGAGAAACAGGACTCTATAAGGAAATGAAATAGTAAAAAGAAATTTGAATAAATTAAGGGATACAGTATTTTAGAATTCAATCCATTAAATACTGTTTTATTCTATTGTCCTTTTGACTTATTAAGATGACCTGCATTTTACTTTATATTATAATATATTATTCATAACTCCAACTTTAAAATTATTATAGCATTTATTTTGTAGTGCAGGGGTACAAACATGCCTTGATGTTTGTTGGGGCTCTGGCTACATCTGTCCCAGGGATCAATTTAAGTTTTCAGACATGGCAGCAAGTATTTACTCACTGAGTCACCTTACTCATTTTTATGTGCACTTAATTTTAAGAACAATTGTTGTGTGACACTATTTCTGGGGAGATGAGAACAAACATTAACTTACTTCAAATAGAGAACTAATGACAGATAAATGTAAGGATACCACTAGAGTTAAACATGGTGAAACATTAAATTTTATTGGGTTGTGGAACTGTCAATCTTGTTTGTCAACTTGGTTACATCTGGAATCAACTAAAAACCAAGCAATTGGGCATACCTATGAGGAATTTTCTTAATTGGATGATTTGAGGTGAAAAGACCCACCCTAAATTTGGCTCACAACTTCTGGTGACTGCCTGTATAAAAAGACATGGAAAAAATTAAACTTTTTATTTTTTTTCATGTTTGCCCAATGGTACTTTAGGTATCAGTGACATATAGGGACATTGCTTGGTACATTACCTGGCCCTGGAAGGTGAACCATAGAGAAAACCCTTTGGAACTTTAATCAAAATTCTACTGTCATCTGCTGACAACTACTTTACCTTTGAAAGATGGTTGTTTATTTGCTATTGACCTTAATGGAAACCAAATGTTTAGAGGAAGTACACAATGGGTAGTACAGGAAGGTAGTTATAAATACCAGTTAGTTAAGGTGACATTAGCATTAGCAGAAACAAGTATTGTAACTGATATGAACATTTCTGTGTTAAGTGTGTGTTTGTTTACATAAATAAACATATTACCAATTAAGAAATTATTTATGTCTTCTTTCCTATATTTCTTTATCATAAAATGTAACATAGACTGAGATAACCTCAGTGGTTTTTGCAACATTAAAATTATGAGACACTAAATGACTAAGCATTTCTCATAGGAAATTGGCACCTATTCTGAAATACACAATGCATTTGCAGTTGGACATAGAATGATGGCATTGTGTTAGGTGGAATTATGACCTGGTTATTATTTTCATTTGGAAATTAAACATGATATGAGAAAACGGGATTGTGTGTCAAGATGACAAGTAGTAGACTTTTGATGGCGTCAATTAAAACCAAATCAACTGGTCACATGTTAGAGGGAGTTTTTTGAATTGGATCATTTGAAGTGGGAAGACCCATCCTAAATCTGAATCATTAGTGTGAAGTTCCACCCTTAGTGGGGGTTGTTACCTTTTAGGTGGCAGCCTACATAAATGAACACAAAGGAAGGAAGCTTTTGCATTTTTTTCTGCTTGCTTTTACTCTTGCTGGTAAGTTCATCTATCCTATTGATGAGCCATTCCCTCATTCATGTTAGAAACTAATTCTTCAACATTTCTACATAGGTTGAATACTGGCTGAGACATCTAGCCTCATGGATTGAACAACTACTAGGCTCTAGGCCTTTTTATCACAAGACAGCCATTGTTGGACTGTCAGAACAACATCCTCTGTGTGTGTGTGTGTGTGTATATATATATATGTATAATAAATAGAAACAATATGTGATTAATATATATGAATTATGTATAATATATAATTGCATGTATATGATAATCATATATATATTATAATCATATATATTATATAGTATGCCATCATATGTATGATGTAAGACCATATATAGACAGATACTTGATTTTATTCTATCAGTTCCTTTCTTCTAGAGAACCCTGACTAATACTGTGTACCTCCAAGATTATAGGTGAGGTCACTTACAGGAGAAGAGATGACTCAAAATAGCTGCATTCTCAAAAGCCCCATCACAGCTTGAAGGGATATGGAAAAACAAACTTGGAAACCTTTCTTGTCTAGTTTTGTGTCAACAAGCTAGATTCATCTAGGAGGAGGGAACCTTGATTAAGATAATACTTCCTAAAGATAAAATCCAGCTGTAGGAAGACCTGTAGGACATTTCCTTTTCTTTCCTTTCCTTTTCTTTTTTTCAAGACAGGGTTTCTGTGTATAGCTATGGCATTTTCTTAATTAAGTAATTGATCATTAGTTGGGCCACATACCTGCCTTGGTGGGCCTGAGTTCTATAAGAAAGCAGACTAAATAAGCCATGGTGTGCAAGCCAGTAAGCAGCACTCCTCCATGGCCTCTGCATCAGCTCCTGCCTCCAGCTTCTGGCCCTGTTTGAGTTCTTATCCTAACTTCCTTCAATAATTGTTTATGATATGGATGTGTAAGTCAAATAAAGCCTTTCCTCCCCAAGTTGCTTTGGTCACGGTATTTTATCACAGCAATAGTAACTGTCACTGAAGCTTAAGCCCACCTGCACAAGCTGAAAAGAGGTTTGAGAGTGTCTTTTCTAGGTAACTCATTTGGTATGAGCCTCTTGAAAGCAGTGAAGCTAATCTGTTTCTTCTAGGCAGCTCAGCTTATTTGAGAGTGCCTTTCAGCAATCCTTACAGATTATCTATGACTGGAGAATTAGGGAGCTAGTGTACAATTTCAGGGTCTTTCTACAACCTTGGAGTAGTTTGCTTCCTGAGCTGGAGGATGGGCTGTTTTACTTCCTTTTAGAGCATCCTATTATTCTTTATCATTCTAACATCCTTCATCTTAGGGAGCTTTCCTCAAAGATGGAAGGTTTTAAGCTTGGGGAAAACTGTTATTCATCTAACAATTTATACATATATTCACTTATCTGTGTGTATGTAATTGTCTAAGAAGTATCAAATATACTTGTGAATATTCATACTATTAATAATTATGAGATTTAATTGGATATTATTATTATTGGGAGAAGAGGAGACATGCATACAGCTACTAATGGGATAAGTGCAAGGTATTCTAAATGTGATGGACACATTGGATACATTATGGTAACAATAGCAAATTTTCCAGGGAATCCTAAATGTGCTGAAGACTTTGTGTGCTCAGTTTTATTCAGTTTCCACCACATTCCACTGATTTGGAAGCTTTTATTATCCTTTTCATATAAAAGCAAAACCTGGCACTTTTACAGGACTCTTGGTTCACCAGAGTAATTTATCTCCTAATTGTTTGGAAGTTAGTGTCTCTGCACTATTTACTGAGAATACACCCATACCAATATCAGTAGGTCATAAAACAGTGAATATTTGTTAAGTGACTGCAGCATCTTAAGCACTGAACTAAGTCTTATGTATTTGTTACATTTTATCTTCCTTAGTTCAACATTATGTGGTAGATGTTGACTGAATCCTTAACACTGTAGGTGTAGAGAGAGGCTCACAGAGGTTCAATTAATTTACTTAAAGAGGTAATGCTATGAGAGGATACATATAAACTCAATTAAATTTTTTCCAAATAACATCTTTGTCCCTTGTTCTTTCCTTTCCCCCTTTCTTTTCTCCATGATTCTGTTCATTTTTTTAAATTTATTATTATTATTTATTACATTTTTAATTAGAAACAAGCTTGCTTCACAAGTCAATCCTAGCTCCCTCTCCCTCCTCTCCTCCAGCACCCCACCACCACCCACCCCCAGCCTCCCACCCTAACCTCACTCCCTTTCCCATAGGGATATCCAGAGTCTGTCATTTCGTTCAGGGCAGGGCTTAGGCCTGCCCCCAAGAGTCCCGGGTGAGAGATCATCCCTCTTTGTGGTATGGACACACAATGTCCATTTGTAGCCATGGATAAATACTGATCTACTGCCCAAGGCCCCATAGGTTTTCCAGGTGACTTCACTGACACCCACATTCAGGGTGTCTGGATCAGTCCCATGCTGGCCTCCCAGCTGTCAGTCTGGGGTCCTAGAGCTGCCCCTTGTTCAGGTCAGCTGTTTTTGTTGGTTCCACCAGCCCATTCTTGACCCCTTTGCTCATCACTCCTCCTTCTCTGTCACTGGATTCCAGGGGCTCAGTTCAGTGTTTAGCTGTGGATATCTGTCCCTGCTTCCATCAGTCACTGGATGAAGGTTCTAGGATGACATATAAGGTAGTCATCAAACTCATTATCAGGGATGGGCATTTAAGGTAGTCTCTCCACTATTGCTTAGTTTTCTAGGTGGTGTCATACTTGTAAATATCTAGAGATCTCACTAGTGCCAGATCTCTTATGAAACCTACAATGACTCCCTCTATTATGGTATTTCTCATCCTTTTCTCCCCTATTTTTCCCAACTTAACCTTCTTGCTTCCCCCAACCTCCTTCTCTTTTCCCCAGGGCCCACTCCCCCCCCCTTGCCTCGTCTCCCAATATGCTCATGAGATCTTGCCTCATTCCCCATCTCTTAGACATGGATCAGGGGAGTGCCAGCCTAAAATCCCACTGCCAGGGAGTCTGGGAAACAGGAAAGGACCTAAGAGAGATATGAATAATTCTGTTAATTTTTTCCTTTCCTCTTGCTTGCAAACATTATTCCTGTATGTGTATTTAAGTTGCATTTTCTTCATTAAAAAATAAACGACAAAAAACCACTTCCTTCATCCTTGCTAGTTTTTCAGAGCTTGTTTCTTCTCATTTTATCCTCTTAAAGATTATTCTAACTGCTTTCGTTTCCCTTCCTCACTTATATTCTGCAATTGGGAGTCAACCTTCATCAATTTCTAATGCTGTTCCCTCCAAGGCCACAAAACCCTGCTTAATTATACATCGAAGGAAGTTTTCTTTGTTCTCATCATCTTGGACTTTGCTTAGAGTGATCAGCAAAGACTACTGAGCAGAAAAGAATTGGCTAGTAACTTGGTTGTTTAAATGCATTAGTAACATTTTTATTTGTTTTCTTTTGTTTTTTTCAGAGTTTTGTTCGCTTTTGTGTTTTCACCCCTCAGAGGCCAAGACTTGGAAATAGTGGTCCATGTTCTGAAGCAGAGATGCACCTGAACAGTAGCTCTAAGAATTTTCATTTGGTGATTGTGAGATGAAATAGAGCATCTGCATTCTTAACATTTTACCACATAATTCTATCTAGCACAAGATATTGGGATTAGCTACTGAAAATTCGGCTTTCTTTGAAAAATGCACTGGAAGATAGGTACATCCTATTTGTATTTTGCTCAATGAAAGCATTTCATTACCTATATTTCTTATTTAAGTTTTTTGAGTCTATGTCTCAGACCATGCTGACCTTGAGCATGCTATGGAGTTCAGACTTATATTTCTCAAGTATGTTTACATTAGTGCTGGGATCACTAGTATTCATCACAACAGTTTTCAGTTGTTCACTTTTCATTTCTTTAGGATCTCCCTTTTCTTCTTTTTCCTATTTGACTCAAAATTATGAAATTTATTTAACTGTTGTAGGCATGTTTGTTTATGTACGGGCACACGACGCTCTTATTCCAGTGAGCCAACTTGTTGGTCCTCTTTATTTTTAAACCTTAGGCACATACTTTTTAATTTCCTCACTTTTTAAATATTCTGGAATTGTGACACTGGTGTGGAAAACAAAAATTATGGATATTTGTCCAATTATGTTTGGAGTTTAAAATAGTAAATAGGATAATGTAAATATTATTTACTTCAGACCAACAGCTGGGAGGCCAGCATGGGACCGATCCAGCCCCCCCTGAATGTGAGAGTCAATGTGGAGGCCTGGGCTACCTATGGGGTCCTGAGCAGTGGATAGTGTCTATCCCTGGCATACAAACAGACATCGTGTGTCCATAACACAAAGAGGGATGCTCTCTCAGCCTGGACTCTTAGGGAAGTGCCTGGACCCTACCCTGAGTGAAATGATAGACTCTAGATATCCCCTATGCGGAAGGAATTGGCAATAGGGTGGGAGGATGGGGGCTTGGGGGGGTGCGGGAGGAGGGGAGCGGGAGGGAACTGGGATTGACATGTAAAACAAGCTATTTAAAATTAAAATAAAAATAAATAAAAAATTCTTAAAAAGTTTATTAAATCACATTGCAATCGTTGAATTTTTCAATGACAGCTTTTAAGAATTACCATGTGACCCAAAACACAACTTTTTCTTGACAGCTTAGTTATGGAGCAAAAATAAAACTACTTATATATTTTCACCGTACAAATGGTCTTCTATATGCCTCATTTATTTTTATAAGTTATATAATTATATTTCAGCATTTTCATATAACTGATCTGGTTCTTCAATATAGGCCAAAATTCTATTGATCATATCATATGCTACTTATTGCAGAAAATTAAAAAAATTATCCATTGCCTCAAGTAATACTTTCTCTAGTAACATATAGGTAATTTCAAATGAATTAACTATTATGGGTCAAGATTAATTGAGTCAATATCAGAGAATATGCCTCAGGGTAAGTATTGTCATCCTCTGAGAACTTGTAGAGTTAGAAAATGTCTTTGAATTTAAAATTATCACTTATTTTTATATATTGTTATCAAATGATTGTTCTAGAGAAATATTTGTAAATAGTGACCTGTGTAGATTTTTTATAGAATACAAAACCTATTACCTTCTGAGTTATGTTAACAATTTTTTTTGTTTTTAAAAGTATTTCTTACATGAGTTCTATAGTTACATCAATTCTAAATTGCCCCTTTCTCTGCCATCTCCAACTCTAACCTGTGGCGCTCATTCAGTGTTGTCATTTGTATATGTGTTCAAGGATGAGCACTTGTGATTTTATAGTCTATCCGGGGGCTTACCCTTGGAGAAGACTGATTCTTATCCTCTCAGCAGCCATTGTCTGAACCATGTCATCTAGGAATGAGGCACTGTGAGATTTCCCCCATTCATGTCAGCATTTCACCTGGTGTTGTCAGTGTGCATGTCTTGTTTAGGTTAGCATATTCCTAGGATTTCATGAATACAGATTTTCTGTTATACAGAGACGATACTATCTCACAGCATACGTCCTGGTTCTCTGGCACTTATAATATTTCTGTGCTGCTTCAGTAATGTTACCTAACCTTCAGATGAATGGGTTTGTTTTCTAAATATACAGATTGGCTTTGAGCATTGCAGCCTCAGCTGCTCTCTACATTTGCGCAATGTTGCTTTCTGTAGTGGTCTCTATTAACTGCAAACAGATGATTTTTTTGAGGAAGAGGGAAAGCAACATGTACCTGGGTTTATTAAGATAAATACTTGGAAGTCATATTTATTTAAGAAACTGGCAGTTATAGGTTCTTCTCTAGGGTCCATGGCCTTATTACTCACAGGTGGTTGCCTAGGTTTATAGTACACTGAGCTGGCCTTAAGTTCAGTTAGAGCTCTTTTGGCTACCCACAAGATATAAGTGACACTATTGTACTTTTTGGGATATTTCTTCTTTTTTATTTTTTTACGAGACAGTGTTTCTCTGCATTGTTTTGGAGGCTGTCGAACCAGCCTGGCCTCGAACTCACAGAGATCCGCCTGCCTCTGCCTCCTGAATGCTGGCATTAAAGGCGTGCGCCACCACTGCCCGGCAGGATATTTCCTATTCCTGGTTGTTTTTTGTGGCTATTGGGCTTTATAGCTGGGTAGGACGATTTATTGCTTTCCTCTTTGTCAGCTTGCATATTTTCTTATACTATGCTAGATAGATGCCAGAGGGTAAGCTTTGAGGCCAGTTCTATCTGGATTCTCCAAATATTGTGTTTAAAGCACATGGGTCTTCAGCAGTAGGGTCTTATCTTCAAGGCTCAGAAGGCAAACAAGGGCAATACAAATTCTTTATATTGTTTTGGGTGTCTCTCATATGCCAATGACCAAAAAATCTAAAGTATGTTTTCCATGCCTGACAATGAGGTTCTTGTTACTTAGCTTGAGTCGTCAGGGAGCATTGTTACCTCAAGAGGCATAAATTCATTTAAAGATATATATATATATATATTTTTTTTTTTTTTCAGTAAGGTGATAATATTTCTCTATGGACTTTTCAAGCATACTTAGTGCTAGTTAGCCCTCTTCCTATCCCGTCTCATTCTGAATTGACCTCCCTCACCATTACTGCATTAAAGGCATTTATGCCATCCTGAGCAAAGGAGTCAAAACTAGGACGGTGAAACCCACAAAAACAGCTGACCTGAACAATGAGGAGCTCATGGACACCAGACTGATGGTTGAAAGGCCAGCGTGGGACTGATCCAGATGCCCTGAATGTGGGTGTTAGCGAGGAGGCCTTGGCAATCTTTGGGGTCACTGGTATTAGTTCAGTATTTATCCCTGGCATCCAAATGGACTTTGAGAGCTCATTCCACATGGAGGGATGCTCTCTTAGCCTGGACACATGGGGGAGGGCCTAGGCCCTGTCCAGGATGATATGGCATACTTGGAGATCCCCTCCCTGGTGGAAGGTTAGTGGGACTGGTGGGGGGAGGGAGAGGGAGCTGGGATTGACATGTGAAGCAAGCTTGTTTCTAGTTTAAATAAAAAGGAAATCTTCTCATTTTTCTTATTTTATGCTTTGTAACACCCATGTCTATTTCCCTCTTTATAATTTCTTGCGTTTCCACCATGATTCTTTTTTATTTTATGGTTTCTATGGTTACTCCAGTTTATATGCTCATGTCTTTAGATTTGGAGCAAATTTTCTCCATGTTTGGTCTTAGATCAAGATGAAAAGAACTAGGTTTAACTCCAGTATTAAGAAACACGTGTTAAAAAATATTAATTATAATTCAGCAGAATCTATAAAGGATTGATTAAATTAAGTATGGTAACATGTACCTTCAATGTAGGTCTTGGGAGGCTGACCAAAGTAAAAATAGGTATTTGGATCCTACCCTAGGAAACCTGGAGATACTATATTCCAGAAAAACACATAGGAAGAATTGAAGAGATATTGAGAATGAGGAAGGAAAAGCGAGCAATAAAGAGAGACACAGAATATTGATGTCAATTGATTAGAGCATTCATGATTAATATAATCAAAATAAATCATGTGCATGCATATAAAAGTCACAATAAAATCTTTGTAAAATGAATGCATGCTAATAAAATGTATGCTATTAAATAAGAAACATTATGGTTAGGCTTTTTGGCGTTGTTAGTTTAGTTTTACACAGAAATTTCTCTACAAATTCTCAATGACTACTCAATATTTGATCTCTAAAAATTCCAAAATAATTTTATGGGTGACCTGCTCATTTCAGATCATCTGGGACTCCTCCAAATTTAAAGCAGAAAAAACACATTCTGTAATCCTAATCATTAAGAAAATCAGAATAATTTTCACCAGGTTTTTTGTTTTGTTTTCTGTTTGATTTGTGTGTGTGTGTGTGTGTGTGTGTGTGTGTGTGTGTGTGTGTGTGTGTGTGTTCCCAGTTCTTCTACTTCACTTCCTTCTGTAAAGAGAAGCTTTTTCCTTGAGAGAAGCCTTTCCGCTAGCCTGGTTCTAGATCCGCATCAGTCCCAAATAAACACACGGGAGGCTGTATTAATTATGAAGCTGTTGGCCTTGCTTGTTTCTTACTGGCTAGCTCTGACTTAAGTAATTACCCCATAATTGTTACTCTAAGTATTTCTCTTACCAGAGAATGGTTCCGGGATTCATACCCCCATGGCATATACATCTTGACTCTGTGTTTCTCTTTCCCAGAGTTCTCCTGGACTCCTAGTCCCTCATATCTAGATTCCCTATAGGCCAGACAGTGCTTTATTGACAAATGCACAGGACCTCCCCAACATCTGCTCTTTTCTGTGTAAACAAAAAGAAAGGTCTTAACTTTAGCATAGTCAAATTATATATAACATAGCAGTTATCAAATAAGAACATAGTTACAATATTTTAGGAAGATTTAAAGAAAATATCATCCATCCCATCCTTGTGAGTCCAAAGTTCTATGTAGCTTATTTTTATCATAACTAGGGAAAACTATAACTATCTGTCTTCAACTCCATCAAAGACCACAGAAGGATAATATATAAACACTAGGATTGACAGAGACATCTTACTGCCTGGAAGTCCCCCGAAGTTCCTCTGTAACGTTGGGGCATCCATCTTCAGCCCATAGGCCACAATGTGTCCAGAAGATTTCTCAGCAAAGCAGGAAATTTCAAACTGTCCATCTGCATTGGCAGTCTGTCAGTCATTTTTCTGTGTCCTGCAGAAAGTCTTGTAGACTCTTCCATGAAGCAGGAACCCTGTAGGACTGAGTTCAGCAGTCACTTTTCTGTGGGTCCTGCATGTTCAGTTTATACAGCAACAGTCAAACAGTACAAGCAAGAGCAGTTTCTTGCCCAAATGGCTAATCTTGCCATGTTGAAAGTAAACTCCATAACGAGCTTCTTCGATGCCCATCTTCCTCTCAGACATACTTGGTGCTGTCAGGAGCAGACATTTCTCATTGTAAAGAAAAACCCTAAACCATTTTAAATGCCATATTCTGAAGGTCTTTGAGAGGTTTGAAGACTGTTTATCTCAAATATATTTCTGTATATCTAGAAAACCTAACTTACCTAACTATAAGTTCTCACATTATAAGTAACTATCTATGATCTGTATTTAATTACGCATTACATTTTAAAAGATCAGTATAAGCACAATACTTAATCAAAAGGAGAAATATACAAATCACAAAATTGACCTTGAATTTGTATCAATAAATGAAAAACAATACCCATACCATAATTCCCTTTTTTACCATTAAAAAATATTGGCTGTGATCATTAGCCAATTATAAACAATCCCATGTAAATGTAAACAAAGATTTATAAACAAGATGGGAATTAGGACGTCGCTCATTCCAAACTGCTTCATGCTGGAAGGGGGCACTGTTCATACCATGGGGATCATAACAAAACTCAGAAACCTGTATAAGTCCTTATTTTCAGGGTCTGTAAAGCTCCATCATCTTAGCTGTTTCAGTTGTTGGAACACCTTGTCCACTGCTTCCGGGGGTCTTGGTTCTTCAAACCACAGAAGCCTGGAAGGAATCCTCAGCTTTTCATTTTCTGTAGAAACATAAGTAAAATCTCCTTTTCCAAGTAACATATCCTTATACTTAAATTTTGAAGTCAAGGCATTTTCAAAAGATGGAAGTTGGATTAATTTAGCAGAATTTATAATCAAGTGTACTTTAGTAGCAGTTCCTTCCTGAGCAAGGAAAAAACTGAAAAACACAATAGCATACAGTATCCAGACTCTCTGTGTATTTTCCATCTTTACGTGGCTTATTTATTTATCTATTATTATTATTACTCTATTTCTTTAACTTTTATTTATTTTTCTCTGAGACACGGTTTCTCTTTGGAAATCTGCCTGCCTCTGCCTCTGGAGCAATTCCTACTGGCATGAGGCACCACAGCCGGCTTTTTTATTTTCTCTCTTAATCTTACATATATTTTTAAATACATTGTAAACCTTTAGAGGTTTTTCTTCATCCAAGTCTGACTTTACTGTAAATATTTATGTTTTTCTGGCCACGTGTCTTATCTGTAAAACCGCAGCTGTTTTAAACTGCCGGTTTTTTTTCAAGATGGTGGGGGTAAGCATGACTCCAGCTTACCGCCTCAGTCCATGCTGACCTCCAGCGAAAGCTGCCACTTCCAGCTGTACTTACAACTTTTCAATTGTTAGCAGAGTCTCTTAAAACAACCTTGCTGTTTTTTTTTTCTTTTTATGCCGAGTCAGGAAGACCCCGGTAAGCGAGCCACGTGAATCTTGGCTTGTCGATACCAAAACAGAGCACACCTGAGAAAAATGCTGCTACCAAAAATCTGTGCTTCTCTCCGTTCTTCTGTTTCTAAAATTCCTATAAAGCTTTTGTTATTTTGCGTGGAAATTCATGATCCCACTCCTGATCACCATTCCTGCTTTGCTGAGAACTGTTCCAGACACATTGTGGCCTATGGGCTGTAGATGGAAGCCCCAACGTTACAGAGGAACTTTGGGTGACTGTCCAGGTAGCAAGATGTCTTTGTCAATCCTAGTGATTATATATTATCCTTCTGTGGTCTTTGATGGAGTTGAAGACAGATAGTTATAATTATAGTTTTCCTTAGTTATGATAAAAGATAAGCTACATATAGGACTTTGGACTCACAAGGATGGGATGGATGGTATTTTCTTTAAATCTTGCTAAATGTTAATAGACAAAATGTTGTACCTGTGTTCTTACTTGATAACTGTTCTGTTATATACAATTTGACTGTGTTAAAGTTAAGACCTTTCTTTTTGTTTAAACAGAAAAGAGGAGATGTTGGGGAAGTCTTATGCCAATAAAGCACTGTCTGGCCAATAGGGAATCTAGATAGGAGGGACTAGGAGTCCAGGAAGACTCTGGGAAGGAGAAAGAAGAGAGAGTCAACATGTAGCCACCATGGGGTAGGAGCCCAGAACTATTCTCCAGTAAGAGACATACTTAGATTAACAATTATGGCGTAATTACTTAAAGTAGAGCTAGCCAGTAAGAGACAAGCAAGGCCAACAGCTTCATAATTAATACAGCGTCTTGTGTGTTATTTGGGGACTACAAGGTGGCAGAGCCCAGGCGACCGGCTGGTGATAAACCAAAGCGGCTAGCAAAGAAAAAGCTTCTCTTAACAACTTCCTTATGAAAGCCTCTATTCACAAATGGAATCAAAAATATTTAACAACAGGTGCTAGTTCCTAAGATCTTTACATGCTGCTAAGTAAAAACAATGATAACAAATGCATTTCTGTCTATAAGCAAGTTACATTGCAGTAGAAGAGATGTATATAAAATTTTACTGCAATAATATTGCATATGAGAAAGTCAAACATTATATATGATGTTAAGTTACATAAGAGCGGATGCTGGGAATTCTAAGAAAGGATTTTCTTTTTGATTTAAATTAGAAACGAGCTTGCTTGACATGTCAATCCCAGTTCCCTCTCTCTCCCCTTCTCCCCTCCCCCCAGCTCCCCTAACACTCTCCCTAATTCCCACTTTACTCTCCATGGAGGGTGATACACTTCATGGGGGATCTCCAAGTATGTCACATCATCCTGGTCAGGGCCTAGGCTTTCCCCCATGTGTCCAGGCTAAGAGAGCATCCCTCCATGTGGAATGGACTCGCAATTCCATTTGGATGCCTGGGATAAATACTGATCTAGTACCTGAGGCCCCAAAGAATGTGTAGGCCTCCTCACTGACACCCATGTTCAGGGGGTGTGGATCAGTCACATTCTGACCTCTCAGACATCACTCTGGGGTCTATGAGTTCCCCCTTGTTCCAGTCAGCTATTTCTGTGGGTTTCACTTGCCTGTCCATGACCCCTTTGCTCATTACTCCTCCCTGTCTGCACCTGGGTTCCAGGAGTTCAGTTCAGTGTTTAGCTATGGATGTCTGTGTCTGCTTCCATCAGCCACTGGGATGTAATACAAGATAGTTGTTAGTCTCATTATCAGGGAAGGGCATTTAGGTGACCTAAGAGAGGATTTTCTATAGTTGTAAGTGAATGGAAACATCAAACCCATGAAATAAATGGAGGCAGAAAAATTGAATTAAGTTTGGATAATATTACTATCTGTAAGTCAGGAAGAGTTTAACTTTTATTACAAAAGCAAGTTAAGCAATACATATCCACTAACCTAGCCCTACAGAAAGTTCTGGAAGGAAAACTCCAAACCAAAGAAGTTAACTACAACCAGAATATCATAGGCATTAGATAATTCCACCTGACCCACAGCCAAAAGAAAAAGAGGGGTGGAATTCCACACATAATTCCACCAATAAAAACCATTCCAAATCAAAGAATAATGAGCAATCAATGGTCATTAATATCCCTCAATATTAATGGCCATAATTCACCCATAAAAAGTCACAGGCTAACAGAATGGATTTGAAGACAGAACCCATCCTTCTGCTGTATTTAAGAAACACAGCTCAGCCTCAAAGACAGACATTACCTCAGAGTTAAAGGTTGGGAAAAGATTTTACTATCAAATGGACCCAAGAAACAAGAAGGGGTAGCAATCTTAATATCTAACAAATTAGACTTTAAAATAAAATCAATCAAAAGAGATCAAGTAGATCATTATATACTCACTATAGGAGAAATACACCAAGATGAAGTTTCAATTCTGAACATCTATGCCCCAAATACAAAGGCACCCACGTTTGTAAAAGAAACATCAATAAAACTCAAAATCACATATATAGTCCCACACACTTATAGTGGGAGACTTCAACACCCCATTCTCACCACTAGACAGAAATACCAGACAGAAACTTAAAAAAGAAGCAAATGTTCTACTAGAAATTATGACCCAATTGAGATTAACAGACATCTATAGAACATTTCATCCACATATAAATAATATACCTTTTTCTCACCACCACATGGAACCTTCAGCATACCAACAGCCAAGATCAAGCTAAACGGACAAAAACTCAAGGTGATTCCCCTATAATCAGGAACAAGATAACACTGTCTACTCTCTCTATACATTTTCCATATTGTACTTGAAGTTCTAGCTAGAGCAATATGACAACAAAAGGAGATCAAGGGGATACAAATTGGAAAGGAAGAGGTCCAACTTCCACTATTTGCAGATGATATGATAGTTTACACAAGTGAGACAAAAAACTCTACCTGGGAACTCCTATAGCTGATAAATACTTTTATTAGAATGGCAGGATACAAGATCAACTCAAGAAAATCAGTAGCCCTACTATATACAGACAATAAAAGGGCTGAGAAAGGAATCAGAGAAACATCACCCTTTACAATTGCCACAAACAACATAAAATACCTTGGGGTAATGTTAATTAAAGGGAAAGACCTGTGTCATAAGAACTTTGAGTCTTTAAAGAAGGAAGTTAAAGAAGACACCAGAAAATAGAAAGATCTCCCATGCTCTTGGATAGGTAGGATCAATATAGTAAAAATGGCAATCCTGACAAAAGCATTCTACAGATTCAATGCAATTCCCATTAAAATACCAGCAAAATTCTTCCCAGAACTTGAAAGAACAATAATCAATTTTGTATGGAAAAACAAATGATCCAGGATATACAAAACAATCTTACTCAACAAAGCAACATTTGGAGGCATCACCATCCCTAACTTCAAGCTCAATTATAGAGCTATAGTCCTGAAAACAGCTTGGTACTGGCAAAAAAATAGACAGGTAGATCAATGGAATCAAATTGAACACTGTAATATTAACCCATACATGTATGAACATCTGATTTTTGACAAAGAAGCTAAAAATATAAAATGGAAAAAAGAAAGCATCTTAAACAAATGGTGCTGGCATAACTGGATGCTGGCATGTAGAAGAATGCAGATCGATCCATGTCTATTGCCATGCAAAAACTTAAGTCCAAATGGATCAAAGACCTCAACATAAATCCAGCCACACTGAACCTCTTAGAAGAGAAAGTGGGAGGTACCCTTGAACAAATTGGTACAGGAGACTGAACATAACACCAGTAGCACAGACTCTGAGGTCAACAAATAATACATGAGACCTCCTGAAATGGAGAGGCTTCTGTAAGGCAAAGGACACAGTCAATGAGACAAAAAGGCAGCCCACAGAATGGGAAAAGATATTCACTAACCCCACATCTGACAGGGGGCTGATCTTAAAAATTTACAAAGAACTCAAGAAGCAAGTCTCTAAAACACCAAAGGATCCAATTAAAAATTGGGCTACAGATATACATAGGGAATTCTAAATAGAGGAGTATAAAATGGCTGAGAGGCACCTGAGAAAGTGATCAGCATCCCTAGCCATCATGGAAATGTAAATCAAAACAACTCTGAGATACCATCTTACTCCTGTCAGAGTGGTTGAAATCAAAAACACCAATGACAGTTTATGCTGGAGATGTTGTGGAGAAAGGGGAACAGTCCTCCACTGCTGGAGGGAGTGCCAACTCATACAGCCACTTTGGAAATCAATATGGAGATTCCTCAGGACCCAGCAATTCCACTCTTAGGCATATGCCCAAAAGATACACATTCATACAACAAGGACATCTGTTCCACTATGTTCATAGAAACATTATATTTAATAGCCAGAACTTGGAATCAATCAAGATGCTCCTCAGCTGAAGAGTGAGTAGACAAAATATGGTACATTTACACAATGGAGTACTATTCAGCAGAAAAAACCAATGGAATCCTGATATTAGCAGGCAAATGAATGGCACTAGAAGAAACTATTCTGCGTGAGGTAACCCAGTCACAAAAAGAGAAACATGATATGTACTCTCTCGTTTATGGATTTTAGATATAGATCTGGGGAGTACCAGCCTACAATCTTACTACCAGAGAGTCTGGGAAACAAAACCTTCATTCAGTGGCTGATGGAAGCACAGGCAGACTCCTAGAGCTGAACACTAAGCTGAACTCAAGGAACCCAGTGACAGAGGGGGAGGACTGATAAGCAAAGGGTTTAAGACTAGGCTGGTTTAACCCCCAGAAACAGCTGCCCTGACAAAGGTTAACTCTTGAATCCCAGGCATCAGCCTGGAATCCAGCATGGGACTGATCAAGACCTCCTGAATATGGGTGTCAGTGAGGAGGCCTAGGCAATCTACTGGATCTTGGGTAGTAGATCAGTATTTATTCCGGGTATACAAACTGACTTTGGGTGCCCATCTCACAATGAGAGAAGCACTCTCATCCTGGACACTTCGGGGAGGGTCTGGGCATTACCCTGGGTGAAAAGACAGACTATGGACACCCTATGGAGGCCATCACCCTCCCTGGGAAATGAGGGCATACTGGGGGAGTTGGTGGGAAGGCATGGGAGGAGGGGAGGGAAAGGGAGAGGCACCTGGGTTTGACATGTGAAGCAACCTTTTTTCTAATTTAAATTTAAATTAAAAAAATTAGTTTAAAAAAAAACATCCATACTAGAGACTCTGCTTCAGTGGGTGATAATCAATATCTTAAATGCCATATTCCGAAAAATGCATACTATTGGTCTGTTTCATGAAAGGCTAAAAAAATAAAAAAAGCAAATGAAGTAAATTTCTTTTGTGAGACCATTTTTATCATTAAAATTACAGTGGTATCATTTTACCTTTAAGAAGAGCCACTAAAATGCTAAAAATATGTGTTTCTGAAAATATCAAACTCAAATACACACAGACATTGTTTCTTTTTGTCAGAACAAGTTAGCTGTAATGCAGTGAGGTCTCTTCAGAATCAGCAAACCCAAACCTAAGTCTATCAGATGACTGAAAATAAAGCATTAAGAGAAATGGTAGTTTCACTGCCTTCCCTTTGTGACAGGATCTCTAAAATCTGTTTTACCTACCTCTTTTATTTCAACTGCTATCTGAGAGTCGAAGCTCTATTCTAAAGGGTTGGAGTTCAGAAATAAGAGTAGTGGTCAAAGCTACACTCTATTTACAATCAGCATTGATTTTCATCTGGAAGAAAATGTAGGATTTCTTACTTTCTCATCATCACATAACAATTTCTGTTATTACTGACTGTTGTCTCATTCCTAATTACCCTCAATGTTGTTTATGTATATCAATAATGGGTTAATAAAAGTAAATGCCATTAAATAACCAAACTAGAACTCTCATCTTCTAGAATTATGTGACATCATGAAACCAAATTGATATAAATTTGGTATCACAGACAGAGTCCATATTGTAACCCCTTCTGGAAGATTCTTGAAGCCTTTCTAGTTATTCTTACAATCAATGGAAACATCTCTAGTCATATTAATACTGCAGCGACACCCAGTAATCCTTCAGGCAACGCGGTTATTTTATTGGCTTCACCATATTCTGGTCACTTTGAATTCATCAATCTGCCTTTGGGAACAATTAGGGAATGTAATGTCATGGTCACTGAATAATAAATTTACTTTTTGATAAAATACTATATGCCGGAGAAAAAAGTATCCTGATTGTGATAAGGTACCCAACATATACAGATTATTTTGCATTTTGAATAAATATGGTAAAATTTAATTTAATCAATGGATCAATCTTTGATACTTCCCAGATACTTTTTAAAAACATCATATTTTTTAAAGTTGTTCTTAAAGAAAATATCAATGTCTAACTAATATTTTCCTTTACCTCAGTGGTTTCTCTATGATGAAAAATGGAATGGGGTACTGAGTTTATATACTTTAAATATATGAAAATTGAATAATATTCACCAGTTTCTATAGAGAAAATTTGTTTCTTATTTCCTGTTATTTTCCTAGCATGTGTTGTTGGCTTAAGTCAATTTGATTTATAGCTTGAAAAGTATTAGTATCAACATATATTGATTTTCATAGAAATGCCTGTTTCCTCAAAAATAGCATAAAAGGGAAAATTTTGCAAGAGATAAATCAGTCCAGACTTTGGAATAAGTAAATGTGTGGACAGCAAATATAATAGGATATTTATTTCTTTAGATTCCAGTTTCTTCACATGAAACACATTACACAGAGTTGTCATGAAGTTAGTTGCTTGAAGTCCCATTATATAATGTTTGCCACATAGAAAGGAAACAAAACGTCCCTTAGCTAAAAGTATCCTTAAATATTCTTCAGGCAGGTCTGGAATCTCTGATGATTCCATTTACCTTCACCAGAATTTATTAAAATTGTCTTCTGTGATCCCTTGATATCTAGAGCTTTTGTGTGAAAACATTACAATGTATTGGGTAGATACAATTTTTCATAACTACAACAAAGCAATACTAGAAAATCCAAGTTTTGTATACATTCAGATCATATGATCTGGTACAATAATTGATAAATACTACCCAACATCAAGAGTAAAATTTGTAACATGCTTTCATTTACAACAAATTGTGGATAGTTGCTGCTCTGACGTATACAGATGAATTCTAACTTACAGACAATATAATTTTAAATAGTTTATGAGTGTCCTGACCTTGCTAGTGATGACCTAAGTGTTACATGCCTTCCACTATATCTCTGACCAGGTATATAAGTTGTTGGATATGTAATATCATTTTTATTTACTGTGAAT
This sequence comes from Mesocricetus auratus, assembly GCF_017639785.1. Taxonomy (NCBI): domain Eukaryota; kingdom Metazoa; phylum Chordata; class Mammalia; order Rodentia; family Cricetidae; genus Mesocricetus; species Mesocricetus auratus. The sequence goes on along the minus strand of NW_024429188.1, from coordinate 109,426,564 downwards.
GGCTTGACTTTTTAAAATCTTCTTAAACGTTTCTTTCTGTAAATTATGTACAGAAACAAAAACTTAAAGGAGACATTTATGTATTCTTTAATGTATATTCTTCAGAGAGGAGATGAATATTTTCTTTTTAAGTGTCTACTGTGGGAAGTTCAATGGAGACACATGTTTAGTTAAGAGATGATTTTCAATTATTTATTATTTTAGAATATAATCTTGTTCCATATAATCTTGTAGACATTTGTTTTTAAAGAGGTTTTCACATACTGTTGTCAACCCTTAGACACTTAGAAAGAATACAGAAAATTAAAAATGATACTTCCTGTGTGGCACATTAGCTAGCATGCTTTGTTTTATTTTTAGTACATTGTGATCCTCTATATATTCTTATAAAACAAAAAAAGAAACAGAAACCGTCACTTATTATATGGTATATGTTTACTAGCTGAAAGGCATGCATACTAAAGTATATTTCTATACTTAAAATCTGTTTTACATTAAACAAGGTACACATGTCTTCAGATTGTCAGAAAAATTGGAGTATAAGAAGCTGATTGTTACTGTCATGGAATGAAACTTAATAAGAAAAATAGGAATATATAATACTTTTGGTTTTGGTTTTGAAACATAGTTTTGTGTATCTTATGAGGGCATCGAACTTGACCTTGAACTCCTGATCATCCTGTTTCTACTTCTGAAGTACTAGAAGTTCTGGCTTTACACAAGTACACCATTACAATTCATTTGTTCAGTGCTAGATGTGGAACCATGGCTTTGTATACACTAGAAAGTACTATAGAAACTGAGCCACATGCTTGGCCCCAGAGAATGTGTCAATATAAAAACAAATCACAGCACATATCTGTATCCTAAGGCACCATATAGAAAGTATAACATTTCATGAGCTGACATTTTGGAATGGGCTAAGCTTAGCATCTCTTTCATCTTACTTGAACTTTATCATGAATTGGTATACATCTAAAAGTTAAAGTGCTTCTTCACCGAAGATTCACCATGTGTTGGCTTCAGCAATAAGGGTAGTTGGGCAACGGTCCTTTTTCCAGAGATTTTGCTAGGCCTTTTCATGTAAATACTTGGCAGGTTTCTAAGCCAGTTGGCAGTAACAAACTATACCATTTAGTTTTATAACCTAAGTGATACCTTATTATCTACACTGCATGCTATTTCTTTTTATTAATTTTTCAAATATAAATTTATTTTTCTCATGTTTTCTTCCCGTACCTTCATTCTCTCCCTCTCCATGGTTTTGCTTCCTGTGTTGATAAGTCACCCATTGATATCAGTCAGACAATGCACAGAAAGCTGCTAGGCAGCTCCCCATCAATTAAATCTGAAAGAAACCATTCAGAAGGAAAAAAAGGTTCCCAAAACAGGCAACAGAGTCAGAGACAGGCCACAATCCCACTGCCAGGAGTCACACAACACCACCAATTCTCACAACTGCAAGATAGATGCAGAGGGCCAAGGTCTGTCCCATGTTGGCTCCCTGTTGTTTGTTTATTCTCTGAGAGGTCCGAGGAGCCCACGTTACTTAGTTCTGTGGGAATTACTATGTTGTGCTTGACCACAATGGCCTTTATAATACTTCCTTGCCCTCTCCACAGGATATCCCCAGCTTCTCCCATTATTTGTCACTGAATCTCTGGCTCTGTCTCCACTGATTACTGGGTGAAGCCCTTCTGATAACAGTTTGGTTAGGCACTAATGAAAACAACTTAAAGGGAAAGTTTATTTGTGTTCACTGTTCAAAGGAACAATTTTTATGGCAAAAAAAGTCAAGAAGAATTAGGAACAGTGATCAATGAATGCATGTTAGTGCTCTCCATTTTATAGAGTTCAGCATCATCACTCATTGTGATTATCACAATGAAAATAGGTATTACTAGATAAATTACCCTAATCAAGGTAATCATTTATAGGCATGGCCAGACGTCCATCCTCCAGATATTTCTAGATTCTGTCAAGATAACATCAGGAACCATCCTAAGTCTAGTACATTCCATATTCTCTTTATTCATTCTCATCAATGATTATATTTTCTTTTTTTGGTTTTTATTTTATAAAAGACCTATGGACACACATTTAAAATATTTTCAAATAATGAACACAATTACTTGTCCCCAAATAATTTACACTACTTTTGGCATCCAATATTTCTACTGCTATGGAGAAAATATCATGAATTTACCAAAGCTAAAATCAATGTGGAAATTAAATACCATTATTTATGACCATGATGCCTTACACTTGAATAGCTTTTTTTTCATTTAGCAAGTTGATTTAACTTTCCATGCAATATATCAATATATCAATATATATGTATATATATTATGATATATGAGTGGTTATTATTCCAATCTGTAGAAACTGAACTCCTGATTTTATTTTATTTTCTAAGCCAAGGCAAAGTAAGTAAAGAAACACATTCAGAACTTGAATGTAGGTCATATAACTTCATATTCATTTTTATTTCTTGATGCAATTTAACTGATAATGTGTTTGTTGTATTTTATGGCCAGTAAGGCACAATTCCAATTAACAGACTTCCTAAAATCATGTTTTATAATTGAAAATATCTGAAATAAAGAATTTTAAGAAATCCCTGGGTGGTGGTGGCACATGCCTTTAATCACAGCACTCAGGAGTTAGAGGCAGGTGGATCTCTGTGAGTTTGCGACCAGCCTTGCCTACAGAGTGATTTCCAGGACAGCCTCCAAAGCCACAGAGAAATCCTGTCTCAAAACCCACCTCCAAAAAAGAAATCCCTTTAATTGTTACATATTGAATTCATTGGAATGTAAATTAGCTTATTACAAGGAAGTCCTTTGCTTTTTATCTTTTAATTTCTATAGGACTAAATTATTTATGAAGCACTCCCATTTCTGAATGAATATTTATTCATGTTCACCAATGTATTTAAATTTTCTCTATATTGGAATACTTATAGAGCCTGACTCCAGTATATAATTTCCTAAAGTATCATATTAGTGTGTAACTAGAACCAAATACTGTTTTTAAGATATGTTTGGACATCTCTAGCTTCTCTATGAAAGCAATTTTAGTTTTTACCAATTTGAAAATGTATGTATGATTCTCCTTAAATTTTTCTTTATAAAATTTTTAACATGAAATCTAATCCTATAAACAAATTGTGTCTCTGTGTTTCATGGAACAATGCAGGCTGCTGAATAGATTGACTGATAATGGTATATTTGCTTATTGGTTTCCAGACATAATAATTTGCTTTTGGTAAAAGATGGCTTCTTCAAAGTGTCCATCAATTGATTAATGTAACTCCTGAAACTGTTTCCAGATTTAATTGTTTAAATTTTATTTTAAAACTCAGATTCTTTTGTGTCATCTACTGTTAAAATAAAGATATGGGAGGCAATTTATAATTTTTCACATAATTAAGAACTTTATTTACTCAGCTTCTCAAAATACCTATCTTTTTCAGGTAGGAGATTATAACTATTGCTTCTGTATGTTAATCATAGTTAATAATCACTGCAAGTATCATTAGTCATATAAAGTTAAGTCAAAGTGCTTATTTATAAGGAATCACAAATATTTCCTATATAGGAACACAGGCTTCTAAGATAACACTTATTGTTAAACAAATTTTAATTTAAAAAGCAGTAGCTATTATTTCAGAGAATTAATAATGGGATATATGTATGTATACATATAAGCCAATAATAAGGACTTTTTAAATCTAATTATTTTCAAGTGCTATTTATTACAGTGATTCTGTGATTGTCTTCAGATTTCCAAGTTATTGTATTAGACTGTAATTGATTTATCACAACCCATTATCTCTTAGTGAAATTAAAAGAGCATTCAAATTAGAGATATAGTTGATATAGTTATTACTTTGACAATGATTACTGCTTGGCTTTAAGTGAGCTTCTATATGTAGAATTTGTGTCAGATTTTAACCAGAATAATTATCTATTATAGTCAATTTTGTAAAACATAATTATTAAAATTTGCATATAAATTTAGAAGGCAAAGAAATATCATATTTATGAAGTAATATATATGACTTAATGGAAAAAACACTATGAGAAAGAATGAAAGTTCTCTTTTTGGTATACCTTATTTATCTAATATAAATTATGTGTACATATATACACACATATATATATATATTACACTGGAAATGTCAATGTGGCTCAATGCCAACAATGTAAATGTGAAGCATGTCTAAAATGTATAAAACTAACATCAATGATCTATGTTAAGGAATATGAAATGATTTTCATTATGCAACTCTAGGAAAAATAAGGTTACTAATATGAAGCATACATATTAATTTACCTTCTGTAAAGAGAAGCTTTTTCTTTGAGGGAAGCCTTCCCGCCAACCTGGTTCTAGAGCCGCATCAGTCCCAAATAAACACACAGGAGGCTATATTCATTATGAAGCTGTTGGCCTTGTTTGTTTCTTACTGGCTAGCTCTGACTTAAGTAATTACCCCATAATTGTTAATCTAAGTATGTCTCTTACCAGAGAATAGTTCTGGGCTTCCTACCCCATGGCGTTACATCTCGAACTCTCTTGTGTTTCTCCTTCCCAGATCCTCCTGGACTCCTAGTCCCACCTATCTAGATTCCTATTGGCTCAACAGTGCTTTATTGACAAAAGACTTCCCCAACATCTCCTCTTTTCTGTTTAAACAAAAAGAAAGGTCTTAACTTTAACATAGTCAAATTGTATATGACAGAACAGCTATCAAGTAAGAACATAGTTACAATATTTTAGCAATATTTAAAGAAAATATCATTCATCCCATTCTTGTGAGTCCAAAGTTCTATATGTAGCTTATCTTTTATCATAACTAAGGAAAACTATAATTATAACTATCTGTCTTCAACTCCATCAAAGACCACAGAGGGATAATATATAAACACTAGGATTGATAGAGACATCTTACTGCCTGGACAGTCACCCGAAGTTCCACTGTAACGTTGAGGCATCCATCTTCAGCCCATAGGCCACAATGTATCCAGAAGATTTCTCAGCCAAGCAGGAAATTTCAAAACTGTCCATCTGCATTGGCAGTCTGTCAGTCATTTTTCTGTGTCCTGCAGAAAGTCTTGTAGACTCTTCCATGAAGTAGGAACCCTGTAAGACTGAGTTCAGCAGTCACTTTCCTATAGGTCCTGCATGTTCAGTTTATACAGCAACAAACAGTCTAGGCAAGAGCAGTTTCTTGCCCAAATGGCTAATCTTGCCATGATGAAAGCAAACTCCATAACGAGTTTCTTCAATGCCCATCTTCCTCTCAGACGTAATTGGTGCTGCCAGGAGCAGACATTTCTCATTGTCAAGAAAAACCCTAAACCATTTTAAATGCCATTTTCTGAAGGTATTTGAAAGGTTTGAAGACTATCTATCTGTCTCAAATACATCTCTATCTATCTAGAAATCCTAACTTACCTAATTATAAGTTCTGTTATAAGTAACTATCTATAGTCTGTATTCAATTATGCATCACATTTTAAAAGATCAGTATAAGCACAATACTTAGTCAAGAGGAGAAATATACATATCACAAAGTTGACCTTGAATTTCTATCAATAAATGAAAAACAATACCCATACCATAATTCCCCTTTTTACCATTAAAAATAGATTGGTTGCGATCATTAACTAATTATAAACAATCCCATTTAAATGAAAACAAAGATTTATAAACAAGATGGAAATTGGGACGTTGCTCATTCCAAACTGCTTCATGCTGGAGGGGGCGCTGTTTATACAATGCGGATCATGACAAAACTCAGAAACCTGTATAAATCCGTATTTTCGGGGTCTGTAAAGCTGCATCATCTTAGCTGTCTCAATTGTTGGAACACCTCGTCCACTGCTTCCGGGGGTCTTGGTTCATCAAACCACAGAAGCCTGGAAGGAATCCTCAGCTTTTCATTTTCTGTGGAAACATAAACTAAAACTCCTTTTCCGAGTAACATATCCTTATACTTAAATTTTGAAGTCAAGTATTTTCAAAAGATATAAGTTGAATTAATTCAGCAGCATTTATAATCAAGTGTACTTTAGCAGCAGTTCCTTCCTGAGCAAGGAAAAAACTGAAAAACACAATAGCATACAGTATCCAGACTCTCTGTGTATTTTCCATCTTTACGTGGCTTATTTATTTATCTATTATTACTCTATTCCTTTTACTTTTATTTATTTTTCTCTGAGACAGGGTTTCTCTTTGGAAATCTGCCTGCCTCTGCCTCTGGAGCAATTCCTACCAGGGTGTGCCACCACAGCCAGCTTCTTTACTTATTTACCACTTTGTCATTTTTTTCTCTCTCGATCTTACGTGTTTTTTTAAACACACTGTAAACCTTTCAAGGTTTTTCTTCATCCAAGTCTGACTTCACTGTAAATCTTTATGTTTTTCTGGCCACGTGTCTTATCTGTAAAACCGCGGCAGTTTAAACTGCCTCTTTTTTTTTTCAAGATGGCGGGCATAAGCATGATTCCAGCTTACCGCCTCAGTCCATGCTGACATCCAGCAAAAGCTGCCACTTCCAGCTGTACGTACACACCTTTCAATCGTTAGCAGAGTCTCTTAAAACAACCTTGCTGGTTTTTTTTTTCTCTTTATGCCGGGTCAGGAAGACTCCCATAATCAAGCCGTGTGAATCTCGGCTTGTCCCTAGCAAAACAGAGCCCACCTGAGAAAAATGCTGCTGCCAAAATTCTGTGCTTCTCTCTGTTCTTCTGTTTCTAAAATTCCTTTAAAGCTTTTGTTGTTCTACGTGGAAATTCAATCCAGCTTCTGACAACCATTTTGTAAAGAGAAGTTTTTTCTTTGCTAGCCGCTTTGGTTTATCCCCCCGCCAGCCACCTGGGCTCTGCCGCATTGTAGTCCCCAAATAAACACACAGGAGGCTATATTCATTTTGAAGCTGTTGGCCTTGTTTGTTTCTTACTGGCTAGCTCTGACTTAAGTAATTACCCCATAATTGCTAATCTAAGTATGTCTCTTACTGGAGAATCGTTCCGGGCTTCCTACCACATGGTGTCACATGTCGACTCTCTTGTGTTTCTCCTTCCCAGATCCTCCTGGACTCCTAGTCCCACCTATCTAGATTCCTATTGGCTCAACAGTACTTTATTGACAAAAGACTTCCCCAACAACCTTCTTTAACTTATTGTATCTATTTCCCACTGAATTTCAGTAACATTTTTTTCTTACCACCTTTAAACACTAACCCTGTCTTTAAAACTCTGAATTTCTACTCCAACATTCCAAAATCCATGGAATTCCTTTAATATACCTTTCTCTGTATCTATTAAGTATTTGTAAATCTGCATAGGCATTTGTTAGTCATTTTACTTGTGTATTTAGTAGTTAGTCATCATTTTATTTGTGTATTTAATAATTAATCACATTTTATCTTACTGTCATTTTATTCTACTTTCCAAATAAGTTCTTCAGTTTACAGAAATGTAACTCGGGCAGTAACTTAATTAATCTGCTATTCCAGGTGTTTATCTATCAACTATGACATTAAATCTTTTAAAACATGTTTTCTTATTGTTGAGGTTTAAGTGTTCTGAGTATTTATCCTTGAATAGATAGTCATTCTGCAAATATTTTCTTCCATAATAAGTACTTTATCTTTTGTAAGCAGAGGTTTTTAATTTTAATAAATTGCCATTCTCATATATGAATCATGCTGACTTAAATATTTTATTTATTTTATTTTATGTATATGGATTTTATTCCGAATGTATGTACTTATACCATGTTCATGTCCGGTGCCTTGGAACTGGAATTTCAGATGGTTGTGAGCCACCATGTGGGTATTGGGAATGAAATCTGCTCTTATTTCTGAGCCATGTCTGCAGCCCATGAATCATGTTAATGACATTTTGTTCAAAAAGCATTTATCTATTATTTTGACATTGCTTCTTTGTCAAACTAGATATATTTATGTCTTTCTATTTTGGAACCCTGCCTCTTTTATAAAATAATTATTTTATTGTATTTTGGGGTTCTAACCAATTTTTTAAATTTGTGACTTTTATTATTTCTTGAAATTATAATGTAATTATATCATTTCTGTAGTCTCTTTAGTCCCTCCAAACTGTCCCAAATACCCCCTTCTTGCTTTTTTTCAAATTTTGGCCCATTTTTCATTATTTGTTGTTATATGCATATATAGTCTGTTTTGTCTACTATAGTGTTAAATTTTTGTATGTTCCAGGGCAGAACATTTGGGATTGGTTTTCCTCTGCCCAAGTTAGTATGTGAATTAACGTTGTTCAGCTCAAGTTTAGGCAGTCATTCTCTTAAGACTCTCTGGGTACAGCTCCTGTCATTCCTAGGAGAAAGACTCTCAAAGCAAACAATCTGATCCTCTGGATAGTACAGTCATCCTGGTACCTTTTACACAATGATCCTGGAACCTTAGGTCCGGGGAGTTGTTTTGTAATTATATCTGTTGAGGCTGGCCACCCCAACTCAGCATTGCAATTGGTTATGTTTTTCTATATTGTTTCTATATATTGAAAAGAGGGTTTTCCTTGAGGAAAAGTGAGGACAAGTATTTAGAATACAGTCAGGGATCATGCAGATTTAATAAAGTTTTGGTTGTGGATCTTCCTCCAAGGCCCATGACTTCACTAGCCTTAGGTAGTTAGTTACTTAATTATGTGTGTATGATCTTGTCTGTATATGGGTATGTGCAAGTGCAATAAAAGAGGGCATCAGATTGCCAGGAACTAGAGACATAGGAAGTTGTGGTCCATTTGATGTGAGCTACTATATGTAGCTCCTATTCAGAAATAAGACATGCTCTTAATCCCTGAGACATTTCTCACGTTCCTGAAAGCATTACTTGCTTCTAGTGATCTTTGAGTTTATTATGCTGCCATTACCACAGTGTTCATCTATAGACTTCATTTGTGTTCAATTCTGTGTTTTCTATTTCTGTCTCTTTGGCATATGACATAAACATTAACAAAATTCTATTGATAACCCCACAGTAACTTTCCTAATAATTTTTGTTTATATATACAATGGAAACTTTGCCAGCTGCAAAATAATTAAGCTATGAAATGTTCTAGCCAGGTGTTGGTGTCGCACGCCTTTAATCCCAGCACTTGGGAGGCAGAGGCAGGCGGATCTCTGTGAGTTCGAGACCAGTCTGGTCTACCGAGCGAGTTCTAGGACAGGCTCCAAAACAATACAGAGAAACCCTGTCTCAAAAAAAAATTATGAAACTTCAAGAAAATGAATGGAGCTAGGAAATACTATACTGTGAGGGAACCCAGGCACACAAAGAGAAATGCTTCATGTTTTCCCTCATTGATAAAGATTAGGTTTGAAACTTTAGATATACGTATTTCATTTAGAATACCTATAGATGACAGGGGATTAGTAAGGGACTATGATGAGTGTGTGCGTGTGTGTGTGTGTGTGTGTGTGTGTGTGCACGTGTGTGTGTGTGAGTTGTCATTGGGAGGGATATCAAGGGTGGTGAAACAAAATTTAGTAGTATAAAGTATTAAAATGAGATGAGGTATGGAGTGATAACTAACATTAATGAATTTTTAAAAGCATATTAAAACCTACAACTATAGAAATTGCCTTTAAAATATTTGTGCATACTTTTATAAAGATTTTAAACAGAATAACCCTATAATGGGCAGAAAATACCCCCATTACACATGGGTGTTAGCAGTGAGTTCCCTCTTTTGGAGTTCTTGGGCAGTAAGTTTTCCCAGAACCCCCAACATGAGAAGCTACTGCCAGTGATATTGTTTACTCTGCAAAACTTTATGGTAAAACAATATTGCTGAAGAGACTGCACACTTGAATTATGGAACATGGACACATCAAACCTGGCATTTACTTGGAAATTTTATCCCCACTGAGTATTTTTCATAGTGCGAGAAGTTTTGATACACATTATTGGAGAAGAAAAGTAATCAACAAACTTACTCAGCTATGAATCCTATGACATATAATAATATCTGGACTGGCAAGAAATTACCACTGGAGAAATAATGACACAAATGTCATGAGTAAGCAGTCACTTCCTTATTGAATTATAGTCTTTTTATTTGTTTTTAAGTTTAAATTTAGATTAGAAACAAGGTTGCTTCACAAGTCAGTTCCAGGTCCCTCTCCCTTCCCCTCATCTCCTTCCATGCCCTCACCCCAACCTCCCCTATTATTCCCTCTTTTCCCCAGGGAGGGTGAGGCCCTCCATGGGGTGTCCATAGTCTGTCATTTCATCCAGGCAGGGCCTAGAACCTACCCCAAGAGTTCAGGGTGAGAGGGCATCTCACATTGTTGGATGGGAGTCCAAAATTCATGTACTCGGAATGAATACTGATCTACTGCCCAAGGCTCAATAGATTACCTAGGCTTCCTCGCTGACACCCGCATTCAAGGGGTCTTGATCAGTCCAATGCTGGATTCCCAGGCTGATGCCTGGGATTCAAGAGTTAACCTTTGTCAGGTCAGCTGTTTCTGGGGGTTAAGCCAGGCCAGTCTTAATCCCTTTGGTCATCAGTCCTCCCTCTCTGTTACTGGCTTTCTTGAATTCAGTGCAGTGCTAGGCCATGGGAGTGTGCCTCTTCTTCCATCAGCCACTGAATGAAGTTTCTGTTTCTCAGACTCTCTGGCCATGGGATTGTAGTCTGGCACTCCCCAGATCTATGTCTAAAATCCATATATGAGAGAGTACATGCCATGTTTCTCTTTTTGTGACTGCGTTACCTCACTAAGGATGGTTTCTTCTAGTGTCATCCATTTGCCTGCAAATCTCAGGACTCCATTGTTTTTTTTCTGCTGAATTTCTCCATTGTGTAAATATACCACATTTTCTCTATCCACTCTTCGGTTGAGGGGCATCTAGGTTGCTTCCAAGTTCTGGCTATTACAAATAATGCTGCTATGAACATAGTGGAACGAACATCCTTGTTGTATGAATGGGCATATTTTGGATATATGCCTAAGAGTGGAGTTGCTGGGTCTTGTGGTAGGTTCATTCCCATTTTTCTGAGGAATCTCCATACTGATTTCCAAAGTGGCTGAACAAGTTGGCACTCCCACCAGCAATGGAGGAGTGTTCCCCTTTCACCACATCCTCTCCAACATAAATTGTCATTGGTGTTTTTGATTTTAGCCATTTTGACAGGAGTGACATGGTATCTCAGAGTTGTTTTGATTTACATTTCCTGGATGGCTAAGGATGTTGAGCATTTTCTCAAGTGCCTCTCAGCCTTTTTAGACTCCGCTATTGAAAATTCTCTATTTAGATCTGCAGCCCACTTTTTAATTGGATCCTTTGGTGTTTTGGAGACTTGTGTCTTGAGTTCTTTGTAAATTTTGGAGATCAACCCTCTGTCAGATGTGGGATTAGTGAATATTTTTTCCCATTCTGTGGGATGGCTTTTTGTCTTGCTGACTGTGTCCTTTGCCTTACAGAAGCTTCTCAGTATCAAGAGGTCCCATTTATTAATTGTTGATCTCACTTTCTGTGCTACTGGTGTTATGTTCAGGAAGCTGTCTCCTGTACCAATTCGTTCAAGGGTTACCGCCCCCTTTCTCTTCTAAGAGGTTCAGTGTGGCTGGATTTATGTTGAGGTCTTTGATCCATTTGGACTTAAGTTTTGTGCATGGCAATAGACATGGATCGATCCGGATTCTTCTACATGCCAGCCTCCAGTTATGCCAGCACCATCTGTTGAAGATGCTTTCTTTATTCCATTGTATATTTTTAGCTTCTTTGTCAAAGATCAGATGTTCATATGTGTGTGGATTAATATCAGGGTTTTCAATTTGATTCCTTTGGTCTACCTGTCTATTTTGTGCCAATACCAAGCTGTTGTCAGAACTATAGCTCTATAATAGAGCTTGAAGTCAGGGATGATGATGCCTCCGGACATTGCCTTGTTGAACAGGGTTGTTTTGGCTATCCTGGATCTTTTGTTTTTCCATACAAAGTTGATTATTGTTCTTTCAAGTTCTGTGAAGAATTGTGCTGGGATTTTAATGGGGATTGCATTGAATCTGTAGACTGCTATTGGTAGGATTGCCATTTTTAGTACATTGACCCTACCTATCCAAGAGCATGGGAGATCTTTCCATTTTCTGAGGGCTTCTTTAACTTCTTTCTTTAAAGATTCAAAGTTCTTGTGATACAGGTCTTTCACTTGTTTGGTTAGCATTACCCCAAGGTATCTTATGTTGTTTGTGGCAATTGTAAAGGGTGATGTTTCTCTGATTTCATTCTCAGCCCTGTTATCATCTGTATATAGTAGGGCTACTGATTTTCTTGAGTTGATCTTTTAGCCTGCCACTTTACTGAAGGTGTTAATCAGCTGTAAGAGTTCCTTGGTAGAGTTCTTTGGGTCATTTATGTAAACTAACATATCATCTGCAAACAGTGAAAGTTTCACCTCTTCCTTCCCAATTTGTATCCCCTTCATCTCCTTTTGTTGTCGTATGGCAATGGCTAGAACTTCAAGTACCATGTTGAAAAGGTATGGAGAGAGTGGACAGCCTTGTTTTGTTCTTGATTTTAGAGGAATTGCTTTGAGTTTCTGTCCATTTAGTTTGATGTTGGCTGTTGGTTTACTGTATATAGCTTTTTTATGTTTAAGTATGTCCCTGTTATCCCAGATCTCTCCAAGACCTTTATCATGAAGGGGTGTTGAATTTTGTCAAAGGCTTTTTCAGCATCTAGTGAGATGATCATGTGATTTTTATTTTTCAGCTTGTTTTTATGGTGGATTACGTTGATGGATTTTCGTATGTTGAACCATCCCTGCATCCCTGGGATGAAACCTACTTAATCGTGGTGAATGATTGTTTTGATGTGTTCTTGGATCTGATTTGCCAGCATTTTATTGAGTATTTTTTCATCAATGTTCATGAGGGATATTGTTCTGAAGTTCTCTTTCTTAGTTGTGTCTTTGTGTGGCTAGGGGATCAAGGTTATTGAAGCCTCATAGAAAGAGTTTGGCCAAGACCCTTCTGCTTCTATTATGTGGAATACTTTGAGAAGAATTGGTATAAGCTGTTCTTTGAATTTCTGGTAGAATTCTGCACTGAGGCCATCTGGACCTGGGCTTTTTTTGGTTGGGAGACTTTTGATGACTGCTTCTATTTCCATATGAGTTACAGGTCTATTTAAATTGCATATCTTTTCTTGATTTAAAATTGGCAAGTAATAGCTATCCAGGAAGTCGTCCATTTCCTTTAAATTTTGTGGAGTACAGGTTTTCAAAGTATGACCTGATGATTCTCTGAATTTTTTTAGAGTCCATTGTTATGTGCCCCTTTTCATTTCTGATTTTGATAATTTGCATGTTCACTCTCTGCTGTTTGGTAAGTTTGGACAAAGGTTTGTCTATCTTGTTGATTTTCTCAATGAACCAACTCTTTGTTGCATTGATTCTTTGTATTGTTTTCCTAGTTTCTACGTTATTGATTTCAGCCCTCAATTTGATTATTTCCTGGCATCTACTCCTCCTGGGGGAGTTTGCTTCTTTGTGTTCTAAAGCTTTCAGCTGTGCTGTTAATTCTCTAGTATAACTGTTCTCCAGTTTCTTCATGTGGGCACTTAGTGCTATGAACTTCCCCTGTAGCACTGCTTTCAAAGTGTCACATAGGTTGGGTATGTTGTGTCTTCATTTTCATTGAATTCTAGGAAGTCTTTAATTTCATTTTTTATTTCTTCTTTGACCCAGGAATGGTGCAGTTGTGCATTATTCAATTTCTATGGGTTTGTAGGTTTTCTGCAATTTGTGTTGTTGTTGAATTCTAATTTTAAAGCATGGTGGTCTGATAAGATGCATGGAGTTATTTCAATTTTTTGTAGCTGCTGAAGTTGGATATGTTGCCAAGTATGTGGTCGATTTTTGAGAAGGCTCCATGTGGTGGTGAGAAGAAGGTATATTCTTTTTATGTGGATGAAACGTTCTATAGATGTCGGTTAATCCCCATTGGGTCATTACTTCTATTAGACCCTTTGCTTCTTTGTTGAGTTTCTGTCTGGTATTCCTGTCTAGTGGTGAGAGTGGTGTGTTGAAATCTCCCACTATAATTGTTTGGGGCTTTCTATGTGATTTAAATTTTTGTAATGTTTCTTTTACGATTGTGGATGCCTTTGTATTTGGGGCATAGAATTTCAGGACAGACACTTCATCTTGTTGGATTTTTCCTGTGATGAGTATGTAATGACCTCCTTCATCTCTTTCGATTGATTTTGTTTTAAAGTCTAATTTGTTAGATATTAGGAGTGCTACCCACGCTTGTTTCTTGGGTCCATTTGATTGGAACAATTTTTCCAAAGTTTTAACTCTCAGGTATTATCTGTCTTTGAGGCTGAGCTGTGTTTCGTAAATGCAGCAGAAGGATGGGTTCTGTCTTCGAATCCATTCTGGTAGCCTGTGTCTTTTTATGGGTGAGTTAAGACCATTAATGTTGAGGGATATTAATGACCATTGATTGCTCATTCTTCTTCGACTTGCAATGGTTGTTATTTGTGGAATTATGTGTGGAATTTCACCCCTTTGTTCTTTGGCTGTTGGTAGAGAGGGATTCTCTAATGCCTATGTTTTTCTGGTTGGAGTTAACTTCCTTGGGTTGGAGTTTTCCTTCTAAAACTTTCTGTAGGGATGGGCTAGTGGATACAGATTGTTTGAATCTAGTTTTGTCCTGTAATAGCTTGTTTTCTCCATCTATAGTGATTGAGAGCTTTGCCGGGTATAGTAGTCTGGGCTGGCATCCATGGTCTCTTAGTGTTGGTAGAATATCTATCCAGGACCTTCTGGCTTTCAGAGTTTCCAGGGAGCAGTCAGGTATAATTCTGATAGGTCTGCCTTTATTTGTTACTTGGCCTTTATCCTTAGTTGCTATTAATATTCTTTCTTTATTCTATATATTTTGGGTCTTAATTATTATGTGGCGAGGGAATTTTTTTGTGATCCACTCTATTTGGTGTTCTGTAAGCTTCTTGTATTTTAATTGGCCTGTCTTTCTTAAGGTTGGGAAAGTCTTCTTCATTTTGTTGAATATGTTTTCTGCCCCTTTGAGGTGGTTTTCTTCTCCTTCTTCTAAACCTATTATTCTTAGGTTTGGTCTTTTCATGGTGTCCCATATTTCCTGGATGGTTTGTGTTAAGGGTTGTTGGACTTAAGATTTTCTTTGATTGATGAATCCATTTCTCCTAGTGAATCTTCAATACTTGAGATTCTCTCTTCCATCTCTTGTATTCTGTTGGCAATGCTTGTATCAGGAGTACCTGACTGTTTATCCAGCTTTTCTTTTTCCTGCCTTTCTTCAGATTGTGTTTTTTTATTGTCTCTATTTCATTTTTCAACTCTTGCATGGTTTGCATTTTTTCTTGCAATTTTTGGTTTATCTTTTCACCCATTGGTTGCCTTTCATGAATTTTTTGGTTTGTTCTTTCTTCCATTTCTTGCATTTTTTGATTTGCTTTTTTTTTCTATTTCTTGCATTTTTGGGTTTGCTTTTTCTTACATTTCTTGTATTTTTTGGTTTGCTTTTTCTTCCAGTTCTTGTATTTTTTTCTTTGTTTCTTCTTCCATTTCTTGCATTTTTGGTTTGGTTTTTCTTCCATTTCTTGCAATTTTTGGTTTGTTTTTTCTTGCATTTCTTTGAGGGATTTTCTTATATCCTGTCTTAGGGCCTCTATCCTTTTCATGAAAGTGGTTTTAAGGTCAGTCTTTTTTGCTTCATTTGCATTGGAATGGTGGAGTCTTGCTGGTGTGGAGTCTCTAGAATCTGGCAGTGTCATATTTGTTTTTCTCTTGCTGAGTGTGTTTTTGTATTGTCTCTTCCCCATCTCTTCTTCTAATGGATGCAGAAAGAGCCCCTTACTGGTCTGGTGGTCAGGGGACCAGAGTTCTCTTTTGGTAGGTGCTAGCAAGTCCAATAATCTGGTAGTTCTTCTATTCCTTGTCCTCGTTCTGGTCCAATGGGTGGAGAAGAAGGCCAGGAATCTGGGGCACTTTGTCTCTCACCTGGTCCCCTGGACCCTTTGCTGGATCCACTGGTTTCCTGGTCTCGTTGGTGGCAGAGAAGACGTGGAATTGGGGGTGCTTGGCTCCTGCCAGGAATGGAAGCTCTGTGCAGTTCCCAGGCATTCCCCAGGCACTGGAACACAGGCCCAGACACAGGGTCTGTTTTACCTGGTTCTGCTGGAACACCTGGTCCCCTGGTCTCCCTAGATCCTCTGGTTTCCTGGTCTAGTTGGTGGGAGAGAAGACCCTGAATCTGGGGTGCTTGGCTCCGCCAGGATTGGGAGCTCTTTGCAGTTCCCAGGCAATCCCCAGGCACTGGAACACAGGCCAGAAGCAGGGTTTGTTTTACCTGGTACTGCCAGAACAGCTGGTCCCCTAGAATTAAAGTCTTATTTCACATGATGAAATCCATAACTGGCATCGTTATTAGCACCAGTAGTCTATGTCCAGACATTCATAGTTCCTAAATTAGCACCTACTATTATTGTTCTGTTCAATGTATATACTGGTAAAATATATCCTAATGACTTATTGATATGTTCATAGATGAGAGCATCTCTCGACCCGTATCAGAGAAGCTTCTTTGATGATGATTAACAGAAAGACCTACAACTGACCAAAGTAGGAGACTAAGAGACTTCAGAAGACTCACTTCTAATGGAATATCTCTACCAAACTCCCCCTCAGAAGGCTCAGAGATGTTTATATTATAAAAGCCAGAGGCAAAGAATTGTTACAAAGAAACAGTGTTTTCCAGACACAACATGGGAATGGTACATATGAACCCAGCAGTTGTGACAGCATGGGCAAGTGACATGAAAGCTCATGCCAGACAAAATCCCAGTATGGAGAGTGGAGGTGGGTAGAAAGTCCCACCCCTACCTGTGAAGCACCAGTAATTGATAGCTGCTGAGAAAGAGAGAGACAGAGACAGAGAGTCTGTTTTATACCTCTGGTAGTCCAATCATCATCCAGTGGACAGCCACACACACAAGAGTATGTGGGCATCACAAATGGTCTTTATAAAGAAAATGAAGCCAAGAAGCTGAGTGTGTATAGAAGTTCATACACACAGAGTGTAGATTGGGAAAATTAATTCTGTGAAATATACAAAGAATTAATGAAAATGATTTTTTTTAAAAATGAGGTTAGGAGTGAGATGGTATCTCAGAGTTGTTTTGATTTCCATTTCCCGGATGGCTAAGGATGTTGAGCACTTTCTCAAGTGCCTCTCAGCCATTTTAGACTCCTCTATTGAAAACTCTCTATTTAGTTCTTCAGCCCACTTTTTAATTGGGTCTTTTGATGCTTTGGAGACTTGCTTCTTGAGTTCTTTGTAAATTTTGGAGATCAACCCTCTGTCAGATGTGGGATTAGTGAATATTTTTTTCCATTCTGTGGGCTGCCTTTTTGTCTTGCTGACTGTGTCCTTTGCCTTACAGAAGCTTCTCAGTTTCAGGAGGTCCCATTTATTAATTGTTGATTTCACTGTCTGTGCTAGTGGTGTTATGTTCAGGAAGCTGTCTCCTGTACCAATTGAGGTGCACTCTCACCCTGAACCCTTGGGGAAATGTCTAGGCCCTGCCCTATATGAAATGATAGACTATGGACACCCCCATGGAGGGCCTCACCCTCCCTGGGGAAATGGGGGGATAATGGGGGGGTTGGGGGGGAGGGCACGGGAGGAGGGGAGGGAAAGGAAGAGGGACCTGGAACTGACTTGTGAAGCAACGTTGTTTATTATCTAAATTAAACTGAAAAATAAAAAAAAAAGAAAACAGAAAAAAGGAGGTTAGAACTTCCATTTCTTGATGGGATGATCCTGTTCCTAGAAATCATATGCTTTTTTGAAAGGAACCTCAATGCCAAATGTAGGATACTTGTGAGTTGATAGCTAATAGATTCTCAAAGGCCCCCAGAACATATATGCTAGTGATATCATTTTAGGTTGCTGATCATAATGAGCAAACAAGAATCCATTTCTGAGAGTTGTGCTATGATTCCCACATACAGCTAATAGCATGTGTGCTTGCATTCTTGTATGTAAGTGAGTGCATGCACATGCATGTGTGAGCACACATACATATTCAACGGGCACAATAAATAAATGTTAAATGATATATTGTATTACCTAAATATTTGAGTTCAGACAAGGCTGGCCTTGAATTCATACAGATCTGCTTGCTTATGCATCTTGTGTAAGGGGAATTTAATTTTTATTCAGTAATTGGTCACATACACCATTTGTCTGTAAATAAATTATAGCAATTATGGAAACATCTATTTATTGATTTTAAAAAGGATAAAATAACATAGATATAAATATAAAAACAACTTCAGTATTCAATATCCCTTGCTGTGTGTATGCAATTTCAATCAATTAGCAATTAAAACATTGAAAGTTAAGACCTTCAGTTGCTGAGGCTACTATGTATATAATTGACAGTTATCTCTTGTCTTTCTCTGTCAAATGAGTCAAGATTTTTTAGTTGATGGTTTGTGTTTAAAATAATTAAGGAATTACATCTTAATTAATGAGGAGTGTGTTGAATGAGATTGAGTAAGAAAACAATTGCCTTGCAAAATTTGCTCAATCTGAAAGCTACAGAGATATCTAAGAAGCTGAAGACAACAGGAGACTGGATGAAATATATCCAAAAGTAATCAGTGTTTTTCCTCTTTTGGGGATCTTGCTTTCTTTTTTGATTGAAATCCATAATATTAGGATTGGTGATATATATTACTCAAACTTCACTGATTAAGACATTAATCTAGCCTTAAACTTCACAGCAATATCTAGAATAGTAATTGATCAAAAGAATGAGTAGCATGGCCTGTTAATTTCCCATGACACTAAGATTGACGGATTAATCAGAGAAAGCTCAGATGATTTGTTTATTAAATCTCTTACAGATAACCACTTTCATTATGACCTTCCATGAAATGAGTTTATCTAATGTGTATCTTCTCCTGGATTGTGACAGCACGTTTCCCATCCAGGAGAGGAAGAAAAGATGCCACAATTGAGATCCTCTGTGGTTAGAATCTGAACTGATAAGTTCCTTTTCACACACATGTGCATGAATAGATACAGACACCACTTTTCTATTCTTCATACTCTCTATCCTTTTCTCATTCTACACAAGGTCCAACTGAATTCCAATAATATGTGATTGAAGATACATATATTATCATATATTGAATAGTCCTAGGATTGTCTAACAGCTATATATAGGTCCTATTCACTTTCAAACATTAAAACTACAGACTAATTTTTCTTCTCCATCAGTGTCCTTGCTAATTTTCTGCTTCTAGTTTAAGTCTAGAAAATGCAACATAATTTTGAAAGAACATAAAATACCCCTACTATGCCTTTTTTCTCTCCTGTGTAAACAAGGACAGTGGTAACGACTCATAATATTTGTTCAAATTTACTTTCTCACCAACAGTGTAAAAATATAACGCATTATGTGTGATAACAAAAGAGTACCTTTAGCCTTTTTGATGTTAATGAGTATGAACACATTATAAGCTTATTCCAACTTATTCCAAGTGATACTTCCCTGTGAGTTGATATTTCCAATCTTTTGATATACTTGTTGGCCATATTTATATTTCTTCTAAAAATATGGCAATTCCAATCCATCTTTCATTTAGAGACAATTTATTTTACAGCTGAATTATGTGGGCTTTGATTATCAAATATATCATATATATCCTCCTCCAGGACATAGAATTTTTTTTCATTTTGTTGATTTATTTTTTGGCAGTTTAGGAGGACCCAAGCATGTTTTTGTATTACTTGCTATAATAGAATAGAATACATTTTATATAATGAGCTTCTGTTTCATTCAGAAAAAAGGCATTTATATACAAATAAAACACCAAATGAAGATATAGATCTAATGGTAAACTAGTAATAAAAGAAGAGTAAATTGTTGATAAGAATGGTTTTCTCACTGTGACCCAAGTTCAGGAAAAATAACAAAGACTGTGTCTCAGATATAAACTGAAATCTATTCTAGAGAAAATGATACTTTCCCAGGAAGGAAGAAGTGTATCCCGTGGCCTTGAGGATATACTGCAGAATTAATGGATATTTACTAACTTGTAGGGTCACAGAGTAGTGAATGAGCAAGCTTTTCCCAACCATTAGAGAGACTTGGACACCAGTTTTGACCTCTCAAAATTGTCACTACCTACAGTCCTTCTTCACAGAGAAACCCCCCCATAAAGTAATTGCGTTTTTGTAAGGGAACAATGGAAATGATGTAGGCATGTTTGACAAGAAGCATTTCACAAGGTATTATGACACCTACACTGGGGAATGTAGTATCCATCGCATAGATGACAGGGAGTAAAAATGAAGTACTGTGAATATGAATTTGACAAAAGTCAAGTATGATTTCCTGAATATTAATCTTCAATATTATGGGAGCTAGAGGTAAGAGTTCCAGTACAGGGCACCTGGGCAGAGATTTTTCAAACAAAAACTACAGGTCAACATAAAAGAAGGTTGAGTGATTGACATAATTATGTAATAAGAACATTATTTTACATATGAAAAAATTAAATTAAATTTATATGTAAGTATGTCTTCTCTCCTGTGTGTGTGTGTGTGTGTGTGTGTGTGTGTGTGTGTGTGTGTGTGTGTGTGTGTGTGTGTGTAAGTGCAGTGACCTCAGAGGCCACAGAGGGTGTTGGATCCCCTGCAACTGGAGTTACAGACTATTGTGAGTCACCATGTGAATGCTTGGAATTCAACCAGGGTCCTGTGTAAGAACAACCAGTGATCTTAACCACTGAGATATCTCTCTGTTCCTCCATATATGAATTTAGATTCCTTTTGTATGCTTATTTAACTTTGCCTATCTGAAAGCTTCCCACACTTGAGCTCTGTCATTCAAAGTTCCATTTGTTCATGAAAGTCAATTTTTCTGCATGGAAATCTGTAACCACCAAGCCAATATTTTTGTATTTGTATTTACTATATGATAATTTCATGCAAATATCCCTCCTAATTCTATCATCTGCATCTCCATCCAAAGTTACCTTTATGTTTTCTTTTGAGTTAAGCTTTTGTCTGATGTCAATATATATTTAGTAGTTTGTTGCCATGTCAATTTAAGTAATCATAGTAGTGAGGTTCCCTTTTGGATCTATGAACTCTCCAGCCATGTGTTTTTTTTATTATTATTATTATTTTTATTTTCCATTTTAAATTTAGATAAGAAACAAGGTTGCTTCACAAGTCAGTTCGAGGTCCCTCTCCCTTTCCCTCCCCTCCTCACGTGCCCTCCCCCCACCCCCCCCCGTTATCCCCTCATTCCCCCAGGGAGGGTGAGGCCCTCCATGGGGGTGTCCATAGTCTGTCATTTCACATAGGGCAGGGCCTAGACCCTTCCCCAAGAGTTCAGGGTGAGAGTGCACCTCACATTGTTCTATGGGAGTCCAGAGTCCGTGTGTATACTTGGGATGGGTACTGATCTGCTGTCCAAGGCTCAATAGATTCCCTAGGCCTCCTCACTGACACCCAGATTCAGGGGGTCTTGATCAGTCCCATGCTGGATTCCCAGGCTGATGCCTGAGATTCAAGAGTTAACCTTTGTCTGGTCAGCTGTTTCTGGGGGTTAAACCAGCCTAGTCTTAATCCCTTTGATCATCAGTCCTCCCTCTCTGATACTGGCTTTCTTGAGTTCAGCTCAGTACTTAACCAGCGACTAAATGAAGTTTCTGTTTCCCAGACTCTCTGGCCATAGGATTGTAGGCTGGCACTCCCCAGATCTATGTCTAAAATCCATATATGAGAGAGTACATGCCATGTTTCTCTTTTTGTGACTGGGTTACCTCACTCAGGATGGTTTCTTCTAGTGTCATCCATTTGCCTGCGAATCTCATGATTCCATTATTTTTTTCTGCTGAATAGTACTCCATTGTGTAGATGTACCACATTTTCTCTATCCACTCTTCGGGTGAGGGACATCTAGGTTGCTTCCAAGTTCTGGCTATTACAAATAATGCTGCTATGAACATAGTGGAACAGACATCTTTGTTATATGAATGGGCATCTTTTGGATATATGCCTAAGAGTGGAGTTGCTGGGTCTTGTGGTAGGTTTATTCCCATTTTTCTGAGGAATCTCCATACTGATTTCCAAAGTGGCTGAACCAGTTGGCACTCCCACCAGCAATGGAGGAGTGTCCCCCTTTCACCACATCCTCTCCAGCATAAATTGTCATTGGTGTTTTTGATTTTAGCCATTCTGACAGGAGTGAGATGGTATCTCAGAATTGCTTTGATTTGCATTTCCCGGATGGCTAAGGATGTTGAGCACTTTCTCAAGTGCCTCTCAGCCATTTTAGACTACTGTATGGAAAACTCTCTATTTAGTTCTGCAGCCCACTTCTTAATTGGGTCCTTTGCTGTTTTGGAGATTTGCTTCTTGAGTTCTTTGTAAATTTTGGAGATCAACCCTCTATCAGATGTGGGATTAGTGAATATTTTTTCCCATTCTGTGGGATGGCTTTTTGTCTTGCTGACTGTGTCCTTTGCCTTACAGAAGCTTCTCAGTTTCAGTAGGTCCCATTTATTAATTGTTGATCTCACTGTCTGTGCTACTGGTGTTATGTTCAGGAAGCTGTCTCCTGTACCAATTCGTTCAAGGGTACCACCCACTTTCTCTTCTAAGATGTTCAGTGTGGCTGGATTTATGTTGAGGTCTTTGATCCATTTGGACTTAAGTTTTGTCCATGGCGATAAACATGGATCGATACGCATTCTTCTACATGCCAGTCTCCAATTATGCCAGCACCATTTGTTGAAGATGCTTTCTTTATTCCATTGTATATTTTTAGCTTCTTTGTCAAAGATCAGATGTTCGTACGTGTGTGGGTTAATACCCGGATTTTCAATTCGATTCCCTTGGTCTGCCTGTCTATTTTTGTGCCAATACCAAGCTGTTTTCAGGACTATAGCTCTATAATAGAGCTTGAGGTCAGGGATAGTGATGCCTACGGACGTTGCCTTGTTGAACAGGGTTGTTTTGGCTATCCTGGGTCTTTTGTTTTTCCATACAAAATTGATTATTGTTCTTTCAAGGTCTGTGAAGAATTGTGCTGGGATTTTAATGGGGATTGCATTGAATCTGTAGATTGCTTTTGGCAGGATTGCCATTTTTACTACATTGATCCTACCTATCCAAGAGCATGGGAGATCTTTCCATTTTCTGAGGGCTTCTTTAATTTCTTTCTTTAAAGATTCAAAGTTCTTACGATATAGGTCTTTCACTTGTTTGGTTAGCGTTACCCCAAGGTATTTTATGTTGTTTGTGGCAATTGTAAAGGGTGATGTTTCTCTGATTTCTCTTTCAGCCCTTTTATCATCTGTATATAGTAGGGCTACTGACTTTCTTGAGTTGATCTTGTAACCTGCCACTTTGCTGAAGGTGTTAATCAGCTGTAAGAGTTCCCTGGTAGAGTTCTTTGGGTCATTGATGTAAACTATCATATCATCTGCAAACAGTGAAAGTTTGACTTCTTCCTTCCCAATTTGTATCCCTTTGATCCCCCTTTGTTGTCGTATGGCAATAGCTAGAACTTCAAGTACCATGTTGAAAAGGTATGGAGAGAGTGGACAGCCTTGTTTTGTTCCTGATTTTAGAGGAATTGCGTTGAGTTTCTGTCCATTTAGTTTGATGTTGGCTGTTGGTTTACTGTATATGGCTTTTATTATGTTTAAGTATGTCCCTGTTATCCCAGATCTCTCCAAGACCTTTATCATGAAGAGGTGTTGGGTTTTGTCAAAGGCTTTTTCAGCATCTAGTGAGATGATCATGTGATTTTTGTTTTTCAGCTTGTTTATATGGTGGATTACGTTGATGGATTTTCGTATGTTAAACCATCCCTGCATCCCTGGGATGAAACCTACTTGATCGTGGTGAATGATTATTTTGATGTGTTCTTGGATCCGATTTGCCAGTATTTTATTGAGTATTTTTGCATCAATGTTCATGAGGGATATTGGTCTGAAGTTCTCTTTCTTGGTTGTATCTTTGTGTGGCTTGGGGATCAAGGTTATTGAAGCCTCATAGAAAGAGTTTGGCAAAGACCCTTCTGCTTCTATTGTGTGGAATACTTTGAGAAGAATTGGTATAAGCTGTTCTTTGAATTTGTGGTAGAATTCTGCACTGAGGCCATCTGAACCTGGACTTTTTTTGGTTGGGAGACTTTTGATGACAGCTTCTATTTCCATAGGGGTTACAGGTCTATTTAAATTGCTTATCTGTTCTTGATTTAGTTTTGGCAAATGATAGCATTCCAGGAAGTCATCCATTTCCTTTAAATTTTCGAATTTTGTGGAGTACAGGTTTTCAAAGTATGACCTAATATTCTCTGGATTTCCTCAGAGTCTGTTGTTATGTCCCCCTTTTCATTTCTGATTTTGTTAATTTGCGTGTTCACTCTCTGCTGTTTGGTAAGTTTGGACAAAGGTTTGTATATCTTGTTGATTTTCTCAAAGAACCAACTCTTCGTTGCATTGATTCTTTGTATTGTTTTCCTGGTTTCTACTTTGTTGATTTCAGCCCTCAATTTGATTATTTCCTGGCGTCTACTCCTCCTGGGGGAGTTTGCTTCTTTGTGTTCTAGAGCTTTTAGCTGTGATGTTAATTCTCTGGTATAACTGTTTTCCTGTTTCTTCATGTGAGCACTTAGTGCTATGAACTTCCCCCGTAGCACTGCTTTCAAAGTGTCCCATAGGTTTGGGTATGTTGTGTCTTCATTCTCATTGAATTCGAGGAAGTCTTTAATTTCTTTTTTTATTTCCTCTTTGACCCAGGGATGGTGCAGTTGATAATTATTCAATTTCCATGAGTTGTAGGTTTTCTGCAATTTGTGTTGTTGTTGAATTCTAATTTTAAGGCATGGTGGTCTGACAAGATGCATGGAGTTATTCCAATGTTTTTGTAGCTGCTGAGGTTTGATATGTTGCCAAGTATGTGGTCGATTTTTGAGAAGGTTCCATGTGGTGTTGAGAAGAAGGTATATTCTTATTTATGTGGATGAAATGTTCTATAGATATCTGTTAATCCCAGTTGCGTCATTACTTCTATTAGACCCTTTGCTTCTTTGTTGAGTTTCTGTCTGGTATTCTTGTCTCTTGGTGAGAGTGGTGTGTTGAAATCTCCCACTATAACTGTGTGGGGCTTTAGATGAGATTTAAGTTCTAATAATGTTTCTTTAACGAATGTGGATGCCTTTGTATTGGGGGCATAGATGTTCAGGATAGACACTTCATCTTGGTGGGTTTCACCTGTGATGAGTATGTAATGACCTCCTTCATCTCTTTTGATTGATTTTATTTTAAAGTCTAGTTTGTTAGATATTAGGATTGCTACCCCTGCTTGTTTCTTGGGTCCATTTGATTGAAAAATTTTTTCCCAACCTTTATCTCTCAAGTAATGTCTGTCTTTGAGGGTGAGGTGTGTTTCTTGTATGCAGCAGAAGGAAGGGTTCTGTCTTCGAATCCATTCTGCTAGTCTGTGTCTTTTTATGGGTGAGTTAAGGCCATTAATATTGAGGGATATTAATGACCATTGCTCATCCTTCTTCGATTTGCGATGGTTGTTGGTGGTGGAATTATGGGTGGAATTTCACCCCTTTGTTCTTTTGGCTGTTGGTAGAGAGGGATTCTCTAATGCTTATGTTTTTCTGGTTGTAGTTAGCTTCCTTGGGTTGGAGTTTTCCTTCCAAAATTTTCTGTAGGGCTGGGTTAGTGGACACATATTGCTTGAATCTAGTTTTGTCATGGAATATCTTGTTTTCTCCGTCTATAGTGATTGAGAGCTTTGCCGGGTATAGTAGTCTGGGCTGGCATCCGTGGTCTCTTAGTGTAGGTAGAATATCTATCCAGGACATTCTGGCTTTCAGAGTTTCCATGGAGAAATCAGGTGTAATTCTGATAGGTCTGCCTTTGTATGTTACATGACCTTTTTCCTTAGCTGCTCTTAATATTCTTTCTTTATTCTGTATGTTTGGGGTCTTGATTACTCTGTGGCGAGGGGATTTTTTTTTTGTGGTCCACTCTATTTGGTGTTCTGTAGGCTTCTTGTACCTTCATTGGCATGTCTTTCTTAAGGTTGGGAAAGTTTTCTTCTATGATTTTGTTGAATATGCCTTCTGCCCCTTTGAGGTGGATTTCTTCTCCTTCTTCTATACCTATTATTCTTAGGTTTGGTCTTTTCATGGTGTTCCATAATTCCTGGATGTTTTGTGTTAAGGATTTGTTGGATTTAAGGTTTTCTTTGGTTGATAAATCCATTTCTCCTAATGTATCTTCAACACTTGAGATTCTCTCTTCCATCTCT
Source organism: Mesocricetus auratus (assembly GCF_017639785.1). NCBI lineage: Eukaryota > Metazoa > Chordata > Mammalia > Rodentia > Cricetidae > Mesocricetus > Mesocricetus auratus. The sequence continues at coordinate 109,400,155 of NW_024429188.1, read as the reverse complement.
TCTATTATGTTGGTAATGCTTGTATTGGTAGTGCCTGACTGTTTGTCCAGCTTTTCTATTTTCTGCCTTTCTTCACATTGTGTTTTTTTTAGTGTCTCTATTTCAGTTTTCAACCCTTGCAGCGTTTGCATTGCTTCTTGCAATTTTCTGTTTATCTGTTCGTCCGTTTGTTGCCTTTTATGAATTTTTTGGTTTGTTCTTTCTTCCATTTCTTGCATTTTTTGGTTTGCTTTTTGTTCCATTTCTTGGATTTTGTGCTTTGTTTCTTCTTCCATTTCCTGCCTTTTTTGGTTTGTTTCTTCCTCCATTTTTTCATTTTTTGCTTTGTTTTTTCTACCATTTCTTGCATTTTTTTGCTTTGTTTCTTCTTCCATTTCCTGCCTTTTTTGGTATGTTTCTTCTTCTAATTCTTGCATTTTTTGCTTTGCTTTTTCTTCCATTTCTTGCATTTTTTGCTTCATTTCTTCTTCCATTTCGTGCCTTTTTTGGTTTGTTTTTTCTTCCATTTCTTTGAGGGATTTTCCAATATCCTCTTTTAGGGCCTCTATCATTTTCATGAAAGTGCTTTTAAGGTCGTTCTCTTCTGCTTCCTTCGCGTTAGAATATTGGGGTCTTGCTGGTGTGGAGTCTCTAGAATCTGGCGGTGTCATATTTGTTTTTCTGTTGCTGACTGTGTTTTTGTATTGTCTCTTTCCCATCTCTTCTCCTAGTGGGTGCAGAAAGAGCCCCTTCCTGGTCTGGGGACCAGAGTTCCCTTTTGGTGGGTGCTAGTAAGTCCAGTAATCTGGTGGTTCTTCTATACCTTGTCCAAATGCTGGTCCGTGGGTGGAGAAGAACAGGAATCTGGGGTGCTTAGCCTCCTACCTGGTCCCCTGGACCCTATGCTGGGTCCTGTTGTACCTGATCCGGAACAGCTACTCCCCTGGTCTCCCTGGCTCCTGTAGTTTCCTGGTCTCTTTGGTGGGAGAGAAGATCTGGAGTCTGGGGTGCTTGGCTCCTGCCGGGATTGGGAGCTCTGTGCAGTTCCCAGGAGATCTGCAGGCTCTGGAACACAGGCCGGGAAGCCGGCCTGTTTACCTGATGATGCCAGAGGGACAGCTACTTCCCTGTGCTCCCAGCCTTCTCTAGTTTCCTGGACTCGTTGGTGGGAGAGAAGATCTGGAGTCTGGGGTGCTTGGCTCCTGCCGGGATTGGGAGCTCTGTGCAGTTCCCAGGCGATCTGCAGGCTCTGGAACACAGGCCGGGAAGCCGGCCTGTTTACCTGATGATGCCAGAGGGACAGCTACTTCCCTGTACTCCGAGCCTCCTCTAGTTTCCTGGACTCGTTGGTGGGAGAGAAGATCTGGAGTCTGGGGTGCTTGGCTCCTGCCGAGATTGGGAGCTCTGTGCAGTTCCCAGGCGATCTGCAGGCTCTGGAACACAGGCCAGGAAGCTGGCCTGTTTCCAGCCATGTGTTTTTGCCTGGATTTATTGTACAGGATTTAGTTCTCCCGGTGGAGGGCCTCTAATTAGCTAGGAAGGCAGTTGGTTACCTCCTATCAGTTGTGAAATTATTGCACCAGAGGTCACATCTTTCTAGCAGATTGGCATTGTAGATGCTAGGGTTCATAGCTAGGTAAAAATTGATGTCTTATTATCTCCTAAAAGCATAAATAGTATTTTCCTGCTTTGTTATAGGTAGCTAATGAGGAGGAGTTTTCCAGCTTACTTCTAGTTAGCTTTCTCTATAACTTACAATCATGTATGTGATATCTTCAGCAATATGGTTTTATCATTTAGTTCTGATACTCAAATAACAGGAAAAGCAATACCCCAGAACATCACCCCTTTCTTTTATTTCAATATAAGTTTTTATTTAAATTAGAAACATGCATGCTTCCCACCACTCCTCCCTTGTCCCTCCACTAGCCTCTCCCCAGTCCCAGGACCCAAACCCCACATCATTCCCCAGGGAGGGAGACACCCTCCTTGGGGGGATCTCCAGAGTCTGTCATTTCATCCAGGGCAGGATCTAGGCCCTTCCTCACATGTCCAGACTGAGAGAGCATCCCTCCATGCGAAATGAGCTCCCAAAGTTCATTTGTATGCCATGGTGAACACTAAACTACTACCCAAGACCCCAGAGATTTCTGAGGCCTCCTCACTGACACTACATTCATGGAGTCTGGATCAATCCTCTGTTGGCCTCTCAGCCATCAGTTTGAGGTTCAAGAGCTCCCCTTTGTGTGGTCAGCTGTCTTTGTGGGTTTCACCAGCCCAGTCTTGAGCCCTTTGCTCATCACTCCTCCATCTCTGTCACTGGATTCTAGGGGGTCAGTTCAGTGTTTAGCTGTGAGTATCTGTCTCTGCTTCATCAGTAACTGGATGAAGGTTCTAGGATGGCATATAAGGTAGTCATCCACCTTATCATCAAAGAGGGGCTATTAATGTGGTCTCTCTGCTATTGCTTAGTTTTCCAGATGGTGTTATTCTTGTACATCTCTGGAAATCTCACTAATATCAGCTTTCTCCTCAAAGCTATGTCTCCATCTATTATGGTATCTCTCATCCTGCTCTCCTCTATGCTTACCCCAACTCAACCTTCCTCCTCCCCCATGTCTTCTTCTCCTCTCCACTTATTCCCATCTCTTTTCCTCTCCACTTATTCCCGTCTCTTTACTGGTACCCTCTCCCCTCCCCCCATGTTCCCAATCTGCTCGGGAGAGCTTGCCTCATTCCACTTCTCTGGGGTATCAAGCATATCTCTTGGGAACCTCCCTGTTTCTCATACTCAATGGCACTGGGATTGTAGGCTGACACTCCCCTGATCCATGTCTAAAATCCATGTATGAGTGAGTACATACATGTTTGTCTTTTTGTGACTGGGTTACCTCACTCAGGATGGTTTCTTCTAGTGCCATCCATTTGCCTGTGAGTTTCAAGACTTCAATGGTTTTTTTTCCACTGAATAATACTCCATTGTGTAAATGTACCACATATTCTCTATCCACCCTTCAGTTGAGGGGCCTCTAGGTTGCTTCCAAGTTCTGGCTATTACAAATAATTCTGCTATGAACATAGTGGAACAGTCATCCTTGTTTTATGAATAGTCATCCTTTGAATATATGCCTAAGGGTGTGATTGCTGCGTCTTATGGTAGACTGATTCCCATTTTCCTGGGGAATCTCATACTGATTTCCAAAGTGGCTATACAAGTTTGCACTCCCACCAGCAATGGACAAGTGTTCCCCTTTCTTCACATCCTCTCCAGAATAAGCTGTCATTGGAGTTTTTATTTTAACCATTGTGACAGAAGTAAGAGGATATCTCAGGGTTCTTTTGATTTGCATTTCCCTAATGGCTAAGGATGTTGAGCACTTTCTTAAGTGTCTAAGCCATTTTAGACTGCTCTATTGAAATTTCTCTATTTAGTTCAGTCCCCCACTTTTTAATTGGGTTGGGGTTAGGGTTTTATCATTTAGTTCTGGTACTCAACGAAGAGGAATAGCAATACCCCAGAGTACCACCCCTTTCTAATAAACATATACAAAATAAATATAGGAGCATTTTTGAGCAACCATATTAAGTGATGACTTCTGTTAGCCCTCCCTCCTAGACACTGCTGCCTCAAGTGAAAGTAAGCTCTTGCTGCTTATTAGATATATGATTGAACCACTAAGCCCATTGAAAAGCAAAATATGGGGATGGAGATATGGTACAGTAGTTAAATGCATTGTCTGCTTTTGCAGCGGATCTATGTTTGATCCCTAACACCCACATTGGACAAATTACAATTGCCTGGAATTCCTGTTAAGTGAAGGCTTTTCTTTTCCTCACAGATATCAGGCACACATGTAGTATACAAAACATATATGCAAGCAGAACATGCATACACACAAAATAATATTTTCTATACAGGAAAGGAAATGTTGGTTAATATAAAAATCTATGATCCATTAATGAGGTGAATATGATTCAGAAACTTGCAATTTCTACTTTTGCCCATTTAGAACATCAAACAAATTTTTGTTCATTTTTAGTCATTTTTCTCTGTTTTCAATGTTTCATTAGGCTATTTTGCAGAGAGATATCTTTCGATTACTATGGAAATAAACAAATAGCCAATTTATAAAAATAGATATGGAGATATACCTAACTGAAAAAAATCCTAAGAAGAGTCCCCCAAAATCTCACTAAACAATGAAACAAAGAGTATTTCATGTGAAGCAAATACATATATTGAGACAGTGTGTTCCAAAAATGTATCACATTTCCTTGCTGTTTTACAAAAAGAAGAATGTGCCCATTAATGTGACCTGGAAAACAACCCGGAATTCTATATGACTACAGTAAAATTATTTCATTTGTGTAAAATGTAATTCTACCTTCATGCCTTTAAATTCAGTTACAAAAAGGTTTACCCATGGCGCTATGCCAAGTTTTGTTCTGTTTGCTTTAGTGTTTTCTGAGCTTAAACCAGCAGCTGCGCATGTTTGTGCAATTTCAAAGTCAGGATTTATATATGTAATTTTTCATCTAACGGAAAAAAGTTAAAAATATCTTTAATGAATCACATGGAAAGCCACTGGAAGAATTATAACACTGAAGAAGGTCCCCCCCTTTGTCAGCCTACATATTTATAAGATTTATAATAGAATTGCTCTCATCCTCTCTTGGAACAAAGCCTGCCTTCCTAAATACAAACTGAGTTAATTTTTAATGAAGTAATTCAGAACAAGTTTCTGAATCTTAGATATAAGAAAAGGGCAGATTTGACTGGTTTTCCTTTTGTAAACAATATCTTTCAATCCCTTCTCTCCAGATGTTTGCTTATCTTACTCAAATTCCCCCCAAATCTAATGCAGGATGCCCACCCAGTGAGGTGATCTTTTCTTCTGAGATGAACAATTTTAGAAAAATAAATCTGCTGTCCCAGAATAGCCCCTTCAATATCATTCATAGTTTGCAAGATCAGCATCAGGAGTTTTTAGAATTTCTCCTTGTTGGAGGGGATAGAAGATTAAACGGAATACATATTGCTGTATTTTCTTAGGAAGTGCTATGAAATGGCATCCACCCTCCATCATTTCCTTATGCTGAGACTACCAAAGATAGGTTTCTTGGTCTTGTAATCACCTTACTTCTGATTCTATGCATGTTTGCTTTATTTATTTTTCTCTTCCTTCTGCTCAAACCAAATGGTCCAAAAGGCATTCTCTCCTATATCATCTGCAACTAACATGCCCTCTCCTCACTCACACCAAAGCATAAGCCATCACCTGGAATGCTAACCAAATTCTGCATAGACTCAATACTGTATTCTTGAAAAAGATGATAGGAAAATTGATTTACCTCAATAGTATGCACTTACAAGACAGTTCAAATCCTTGTCTTTCTGTATTAATCCAAGGCTCTCAGCATCTAAATCTTGAGATGCTGCTGTAGCTTTGAGGATTTATCACTGTTATCCTTCTAAAAATAGGTTTTTGTTACATACCCAAGGAAGGTTTTTTTTTCTCTCTCTATTTGAGATCTACCCTGGAAATCTGGCAGAGGGTCATGAAATGTACTCAATAAATATTAGCTTTGCCCAGGAATTATATCTACAAGGTAGTTTTACCTTCACCCTTCTAGACAAAAGGTAAAATAAAATTAGTAGAAACTGGCTGGCCTCATGTTGCCATATTCCATATTAACTATTTTTAGTGAATGCCATTGCTTTGATTCATAAGGCATAGGAAGAAAAGATTTACCTTCTTTGAAATAGTTTGGAAGATCCAAATTCTGATTGCTTTCTATGTTTACATGAGCAAATGAGCAAAGAACAAGCAAGTTCCTCTAGGTTCCCCTGTTCTGGGATGAAAAATACTCTAAGCTATACCACAATTTTTACAAGCAGTGGCCATAGATTTTCATAGGATGCTACTTGTTAAAAAGTATTTCCCATAATGCTCATAATTAACATGGTAATATATTTATAATTCTGATCAAATCTTATTTTCAGGCATGGTCTCATGTAACAGAGGCTGGCCTGAAACTCGCCTGGTAGCCAAATGGCTAAAGACGACTTTACCCTTTTGATACTCCTGCCTTCGTGTTGTGAGTGCTATAATCACAGGCAGGCATGCACCATCATGGTTGCTTTTATGTGATACTGGAGAGTTAACATATGTTTTTTTGTGTGCTACACAATCCTTATACCAGCTAAAGTATATCCCCACCCCTGATCAAATCTTTGTAACTTATGGTGACAAATTTTGGTGATCAACTTTTACAATATGTAATGAAGTATTATCTTTATCATGTTTTTCAGATGAAAATTAAAAAATCTAATCTCACACAGTAAAATGTTGTTGGGTGGTGGTGGCGCACACCTTTAATCCCAGCACTCAGGAGGCAAATATCTGTGAGTTCAAGACCAGCCTGGTCTACAAGAGCTAGTTCCAGGACAGCCTCCACAGCCACAGAGACAGCCTGTCTTGAAAAAAAAGAAGTAAAATGTTAGTACACCAGAGAACTCTGCCCACAGAGCCAACTAAGCAGGCCTTATAGGGGCTCACAGAGATTGAAGCAGCAATCAGAGTCTGCATGGGTCTGCACCAAGTCCTCTGCATATATGTTGTGGTTGCTTGCCTTGCTGTTCTTGTAGGACCCTTAACATTGGGAACTGTCCCTGACTCTTTCACCTATACCCCTTTTATCCTACTGCATTGACTTGTTCAGCCTTCATATGAGGTTTTGTGTCTTTTTATTGCATCTTGTTATGCTGTATTCCTATTTGGTTGATACCCCTGGGAGGACTGCTCTTTCAAAAGGGAGATGGAGGAGTAGATCTGGAATAGAGAGGAGGTGATCATGAACAAATGGGAGGAGTAAAGGGAGGAGAGATTGTAGTTGGAATGTATTTAATGAGAGAAGAATAAAAAGAAAACATTAAAAAGTGAAATGTTGCACAATATATAGATTTGTATATTAATGCCAACAGCTTTTTTCATAAACGGCAAATATGGAACAAAGCAAAATATACCTACAAAGCCATGTTTCTATTTGAACTAAACATTTCAATTTTTGAAAACAAATGTTTTCACATAATATATTCTTTCTAATAATTACTTTTAAAAATAAGAGAGTAACTATCTGTAAACACATGTAGAGCAACAACTGTGAGAAAATTAAAGTCTATTAAGTCAATTCACATAGGTCTACAAGCAACTGCTCTCAATCACAAATTAAATAAATTTCACAAGATGTCATTTTTTCCTAGACTATAACAATAAACGTTGGTTCTAACTTTTAGTATCCAGAAGCTGACATACTTCAGGAGGAAGGCATAGTTTTTCCTTGTAAGATTTACAAGCTATGCTGAACTCTCCTTTTATGTACAAAAACTGTATTAATTTGATGTAAAAATTCTCTCACAAAGCTTGAACATTTCATTTCATTTCTAAAAGGCATACGTTCAAAATATTGGCAGATCACTTTCCATTGTAAAGAAAACAAAACTTAGAACTCAATTATACAATGAAACTTTACCCATATTTCATAATACTAGGCTAATCCTTAGCTTTCCTGAAATGCACAGTTGGAATTATAGTAGTTTAGGTCTGTGTACAAAGATATAACTCCTTAAGCAGGTCTGATAAATTATCAAATCTACCAAGTATGTTTCAGCATATATTTGAAAGCATTTCATTCAAATAAACTTCTCTGAGAAATCATGTCTTTTAATAGACATTACCCAAAAGTTCACTTTCCCCTATGGATGGTAATAAGAGAATTTCTGAGAATGGATTCATGTTTAATGAAAGGACTGAGTTCCAACTCCAGTTGTTATTTTAGAGAAGTCATTACAGTTGTCTAGCACTTGATAGTGTATATAACATGTGGGTATGAAGGGATGGGGAGTGTCTCAGAAGTTAAAAAGCCTTTGTGTCTCTTACAGAGGACCCAGGTTCAGTTCTTGGCATCACATGGTGACTAAGAACAAACTGCCTCTTTAGTTTTGGGATCATATGATCTTATGACCTCTCTATATACAAGGCGTGCATATGGTACACAGACAAACATGGAGGCAAAACATTTAAACAACCAAAATTTAAAAATCCAAAAGTCAAAAAGATGTTATAAAATGCATTTTTCCTACTTGCCTATTGTTCTGATTTTCATTAAATTTTCTGGACTCTGTGACCTATGCATTCTCATAATTTAGTTGTATATTATTAAAACTGGACATTCCTAAGCATTTATAAATTTGTTTTATGTTAACTAGTGAATAGCATGTGATGTGCACATAAATAACATATTGCAGTAGAAACAACTTTATTTTGTGAAGAAAAATACTTAGTAATGACATACATACTTGTTTAGGTATCTGTTGCCACTCTGTTTACAATAGCTAATAAATTATATATATATATGTATATATATACTGTTCAGTTCTAAAAAATGAAATCTTGAACTTTGAAAGTACATGTGTAAAGCTACTAGCAAAGTTAATATTGAGCAATAAAACCCAGACCCAGAAAGACAAACATTACATGTTCTCTGTCACCAACATAAAAGCATAAAGAAGAGTTTAACAATGACAATAGACAGCCTAAGTAGACAGAAAAGGAAGTCCATGAAGCCCCAACTCTACACAAAGAACTACTCACAACTAAGGAATGCTGAGAGTGAGAGAAATTATTATCATCAAGAAAGAGCATACCAACTGGTTACCCAATACTTAATAGTCAGCCCTGAAAAATAAACAAGTAACAATATACAAGTCTCACAGGTTATATTATATCATATATGTATACATATATACATTTATGTATGCAACAATAATTAATGAAAAATGGGTCATGAATTTGAAGGAGAGCTAGGAAGTGTCTATGGGAGGCTTTAAATAGGAAAGGGAAGGGGAAATCATGAAATTATATTAGAATCTCAAAAATAAAACAAGTAATAAAATCAAATATTAAAAGGACTGGTTTTGTTTTCATCTTTGATATGTTTAGTTTATGGATTCACAGAAGGTAACTGAAATCTTGCATTGTTTCTGCTTTTAGTACACTGTAATGAGGCTTTTGAACAAACCTAGTACTGAAAAAATATGTAGATGGAACAAACCTAGTATTGAAAAATATGTAAATGGAACAAAGAAAAATATTCTAGCATGTCCTGGCAATTATGATTGTGTTTTGATATTAAATTTGAGAAGCAGTATTATCAATTATGTTATTATTATGTGTGTTATGTATGATGCATATGTATGAATGTGGACACATATGTGCCACCATGTTTGTGTGAGGCCAGGCTCTCACTTCTTCGAATCTGTTCTATCCGTCTTACTCCCCATATGTTTTCTCATAGATTATTTACAATGCAATATTGAAATGCAGAAGTGAAACAATGTTATCACTCCTTGGATTTAAATAAATGGAATACATTTTATCTACTTATACTTATGATTCTGAAATTCATATTCCTGTTCATTGGGAAATATCTATTCCTTATCTAGGTTTCCAATATAAACATTTCATTACAGAGTAAAAATTGTATTCATTTCTATCAGTATCATTTTGCCAGGAAACTTTTTAAAGTTGAAAAGCCATCAGGCTTATGATGGCAGACAAAGTAAACATTCAGGATTTCACTTGAAAACAACAGTTTGACCATTGACAAAATGCAATTGTTATTTTGTTTGTTTTGTTTGTTTGTTTGTTTGTTCTTGGAAGTGATCAGCTCACTTTGCTCATTTCCGGGGTTATATCTGATTAAGTTTTAGATTAAGTAGCCGTAGATTTTCTGTCTGGCTTCATTTTAAGGGAAAATAACTTTTCATGCCAAATTCACTAGTTTAGTTCAGTTGTGCAAGTGTTGTTCCTCAAAGGAACCATTACTCTTCAGAATGTATAAGATAGATTTCACATTTGTTACTTTTTAAGGGAAAATATTAAGAATTTATGTGGTCAAGGTAAGAAGATAAAAATATATTTACTGTTGCATCAAAAAGTTTTCAAAGGATAATTTCTGAAAAAGACAATGTTGATTTGTATAAATAACAACAATGTAAAGAACATAGAAAATCTTTGTATTACTACATGAATTGTTTTGTCCCATCAAATCACTAACAAATGTATCAGTGACCTCTAGAAGTCACTGCACTTTGAGAGCCTCTTAGTAAAGCAATTTTCTTAATGTCAAAGAAATTTTTTTATTATTATCATTTTTTATTTAGGTTAGAAACAATCTTGTTTCACATGTCAATCCCAGCTCCCTCTCCATCCCCTCCTCCCCCACCCTCCGCACCAGGTCTCCCCACCCAATCTCCACTCCGATCCCCAGGGAGGATGAGGCCCTCCATAGTGGATCTCCAGTAACTGTCATTTCATCCAGGGCAGGGCCTAGGCCCTCCCCCAAGTGTCCCGGCTGAGAGAGCCTCCCATATTTTGGCATGGACACCCAAAGTCTATTTGTATGCCAGGGATAAATACTACCCAAGGCCCCATAAATTACCTAAGCCTCCTCACTGACACCCACATTCAGGGGATTTGGGTCAGTCCCATGATTTACATAGAGCCATCAATCGAGTCTAAGAGCTCCTCCTTGTTCAGGTCAACTGTTTCTATGGGTTAAACCAGCCCAGTGTTAACTCTTTTGCCCATCAGTTCTCTCTTTCTGACATTGGATTCCAGGAGTTCAGTTCAGTGTTTGTCTATGGGTATCTGCCTCTGCTTTCCTCGGTCACTGGATGAAGGTTCTGTTTCCTAGACTCTCTGGCAGTGGGATTGTATGCTGGCACTCCTCTGATTCATGACTAAAATCCATAAATGAGTGAGTACATACCATGTTTCTCTTTTTGTGACTGGGTTACCTCACTCAGTATGGGTATGGTTTCTTGAAGTGCCATCCATTTTTAAATAATAGGTAAAGAAACAGCAATTGAAACTTATCTTAAGTTACAGATAGCCTTAAAGAACTATTATTGTTATATTTTGTTGAGATTCTACAATGTGTTAATATGTCAGTAATGACAATCCTGTACGAGAAAATGGAAGTCAGAGTACAAAAGCTCTGGGAAAAAAGTGGTCATGAATTATATTTATATATCAAATGACATCAATTTTTGTAATGGGTTGGCTTATTCACTGTTATATTACTGTGAAGAGACACTATGACCAAAGCAACTTTTATTAAAAATAGCATTAACTGGATGCTTGATTAAAGTTTCAAAGTTTGGTCCATTATCATCATGGTGGCATTAATTCAGGCACTGGAATGGTAGCTGGGAACTATAGCCTAATCCCTAGTTAGAGGGAGGAAGAGCGAGAGCCTGGGCTTTTAAACCTTAAAACCACCCACAGTGACACACTTCCTTCAAGGTCATATCTATTCTAACAAGCATATGTCTCCTAGTTCTTCTCAAATAGTGCCAATCTCTGTTGACAAAGCATTCAAATATATAACTTTATGGGTGCAGTTTTTATTCAGACAATCACATGATATAGAATTATTGCTGTGCTTTTCCATTTTGAGATGAAAAATGTATTTCTACATTAATTGCTGTATATCTGTATGTATAAAATTTTCTAAATGAAACAAGTTTAGTAGGTTAGGTCAAGGCTAATTTAAATTCATAAACATTATATATAGAACTTCTAAATCTTGGGATTAATGACCAACCAATGTCATGTTTAAAGGTGAAAAGGATGTCTCCTTCTGTTTTATGGACTATGGAAAGATATACTAGATTCATGTGACTTCAAGAACTGACATCTGTTTTGGTGTTATCTTGCTGATATCATGATTGAATTTTTCAGCTAAAGAGAAATCAAGTAGACTACTATGTATTTTTTATGTTTTCAACTTATTCGTTTTACATACCAACTAAAATTCCCCCTCCCTTCCTTCCTCCCCCATCTCCTCTCTTCAGTAAGAATAAGGCCTCCCATGGAAAGTCAGTAAAGTCAGATACATTGAGATAGGACCAACACCTACCCCGGCATCAAGGGTGACCAAGGCATCCCACCACGTGGAATGGGTTCCAATAAGACAGCTCATGCACCAGGGATAGATCCTTGTTCCACTGCCAGAGGCCCCACAAACAGACCAAGCTACACACAACTGTTGCCCATATTCAAAGGACCTATATCTGGCCAAAGCAAGCTACCCAGCTGTTGGTCTAGAGTCTGCAAAAGGAACCAGATTCAATACCCAGCACCCACATGGCAGCTCATAAATGTCTATGACTCCAGATCCAGGGATCTGACACCGTCACACAAATACACATAAAATAAATAAATTATTTAAAAAAGAATAAACAAATATTTAAGTGACTTTAAGTTATGTTCCTTTAATTTTAAAATCATTGTCATAAGTGAATATTCTTTTACAGTAAAGATAAAAAACAAAACAAATAAAAATCAACCCCAGAGGCACCTGTGACAGTTTATCAAGCCACCATAAAGAGTTGGTTAATATGTCAACTCCAAAATATAAGTAAATGTCATTTTAATGTTTCCTTTAGTATTGTCCCCTCATTAAGAAAATGAAATGAAAATTACACAAACTACTTATCTTAACTCATTAAATAATACATGGATTATGTTTATTTAAATTTCATTTTCCCCAATTATTTAAAAACTAAAAAGTACAATTTTGCCTGGTAGAGGGTTTTTTGTGTGGTTTGTTTATTTAATTACTTTTATGTTTTGAGAATCCATCATTTCTAACTTCTGCAAAGTATATCCAATTCCTTCCTTGTCCCCTATCCCATTTCCTCTCAAATTAATGATCTCTGTTTCTTCAAATATGCACACACAGAGACTATATATATATATATATATATATATATATATATATATATATGCGTGTGTGTGTGTGTGTGTGGCTCATGTGTACAGCTATTTAGAGTTTGGTGAGTTTTGGAGCACACAGATCGTAGATGTATATAAGATTGTAGTATTTTAACTTGAATCAAAGTTTCTTCTCTGGAGGATTATACTGTTGTCCTAAAGAATTCACATTAGGAAGAAATAAGGAGTGCCTGATTACTGACCAGAGTAGAAGTATTATAACTTTAGCCAACTTTTACAAGGCCAGGTGGTAACAATGATATTAACTTATTTGGGTATGGTGAGAAGCATTTGGAGATGGAGCACGTAATTCTATTTTTTTTTAAACAGGCCTTCTTCTATTTACTTTATCAATAGCATAGGTGCTGTCATAGGTACAATTTATAGTTTAAGTACTACATCCTTAACAAGATAGAGAAATGATTCCTGTGAGTATAGCCAAACCTGTACCATCCTTAAAGATACAAACTTTCTTCCTGGTGACAGTTTTGAATTTAGAATGCTTTTGTAAGGAACATATGGGAAAGATCTGAGGATGGTCCAGCAGCTGAGGAAAGTCACCAGAATAGAGTCATTAAGAGCTTGGTATGTCTGTCCTACAACCACTTTGAATTTTAGAAACTTTATCAATAGAAGAAATAAGGATTGTGATGGTCTGTACGGCAAAGTAAACTGAAAATTTCTGTGCTTATGACTCATAAGCCACAAAAATATGTGTTCATTTTTATCTCTCAACATTTCTTATATAAAATTATAAAATTGATATGTCACACTTATGACTCTTTATTATACTGTAAATTCCTCTTTCTGTTTCTCCTGGGGAACAAATAATACACAAGAGTATAAATTTAGCCACCTTGGACAAATCTAGTCAATCTTTCTAAACTCTGTTTATATAGAACCTTGCTAGTTGGTTTAGTACAAATCCTTTTCCTTCCACAATTGATCATTTTCAACATATGATCAAGTAAATCTTTAACACCTGTCATCTCCTAAGCAAATTTGGATCCCTCCACTGTTCTTATAGAGATTTCTTAGGTTTATTTGGCCAGATGCTTACTTCTCCAAAACTCTACTGTTTCATCTCAGTAATACTCCATCCAGGAAAACACCTCCAGTTTAGCCTTTAATTATAAATCTCTGTGTCTCTATTCATTGTTTGAAACTGAGTCTCATTCTAAACTGAAATATCTTCACCCATTTGGATATAGTTTTTAAATAAATCATTTTTTTCCATTTAGCTATTGCCAAGTTCTGGTTTCCTTTTGAGAATTAGTAAAAGGAGGTTATGGCAGAGTCTGTTCTTTCATAACATATGCTAAAATTCAAACATTGGGTCAAGAATAAATTCTTATTCTTCACAAATGCTGCACAAGAGGGGATATAATTATGATTTAATATTTCTTTCTATTTCCAAAACAGTACATTTGTTACAGACAATATGGAAAATATAGATAAGCAAAAATGAGAAAAATTTACCTACAACTAATTTTAGCACAAAGAGATGATTCATGTAAATATATTAGCATAAACTTACTCTCTTAATCAGATGATATACCCATCTATTCATATATATGTAAGAAAAGTGGAAATATTTATTTTCTCACTGATTAAGAACTTATATATGGGTCACAAATCTTTAACATTTACATATTAATTATTAGGCAAAGGAGTAGACAGAAAATTCATTATTAGAAAGAAGATGGTGACATGTGCTATTTAGAATAAGGAATGAGAGTGAATGCCATTTTACCTCATACAGTCAGTGAAAATTTCTTTTCTTGGGTAATAATGACCTGAGAGTAATTACAGAATAAGCTAGGAAGTTTAATGAAGGACAGCGATAACGAATGAAAAGGTTCTTAGAAGTATGAATGGCATATTTCAGGAATAATGAGGCCACAGACATCGGGGTTAGGAAGGAAAGATCTTAGAAATGGAATCTGATAAGTAGCCAACACACTCGGCCTTTATGAACTATATTAAAGAGCTTGGGTTTTGCTGTGCTTCTGATTGAGCATCCCTGAAATACTTTAAGCAAGGGTCATTGAAATCAGAGGAATGCTCTAAATAATCATTGTCAACTATTGAGAAAAGAAGTTACAGAAATTGAAACCATAATCAAACAGACAAAGTGGAGAGAATAGTAGTAAGTTGAACCACATTGGTAGCAGTTCGACTGATGAGAAGTGGTGAAGTTGTAAAAGATAAAATCAAGATGTATTCTCAGTGTTGAATATGAAAGAAATAGATTATCAAAGAATGATCTCAAGTAATGATCCCCTGCTAACAGGAGATAATGCAAACAAGTAGAATTACAGGTTGTAAAATAATGCCCAACTGAGCTCATCCTCTAGATACATCTCTTGAACTTAGCCCTTCAATATTTTCTCCTTCTCACTCTGCTCCAGCATCTTCATGGCTCTTCTTGAGTGCAGAGAGAGAAAATTTCTGTAGACTGATTTCTGTATCTCTCCTACAACAAGAGGTCATGAAAATAAAGAATATTGGAGGATGAAATTCAAGAAATAATTCATTATGTTAACATTCCTGTGGTCAAGAGGCAGCATGTATCAGCATTAATGTGTTCCAAGCAATGGGTTTGACCACATACACACAAGGTAATATGACTGACAATAATTTACCCAGTTTTATTTTTAGACATGTTTGTTTTATGTGTCTTTGTGAATTTTCATGAGTTAAAACATGAATGCTTCACATGTCAATTCCAATTCCCTCTCACAGCTCTCATCCCTTGTCCCTTCACCAGACACCCAGCTCCCCACCCAATCCCCACATCATTCCCCAGGGAGGATGAGGCCCTCCTTGGTGGGATCTCCAAAGTCTGTCATTTCATCCATGCAGGACCTAGGCCCTTCCCCATGTGTCCAGGCTGAGAGAGCATCCCTTTATTTGGAATGGGCTCCCAAAGATCACTCATAAACCATGGTAAACACTGAAATCCTACCCAAGGCCCCAGTGATTTCTGTGGCCTCCTCCCTGGCACTACATTCATGGAGTCTAGATGAGTCCCCTGTTGGCCTCTCAGCCATCAGTCTGGGGTTCAATAGCTCCCCCTTGTCCTGTCAGCTGTTTTTGTGAGTTTCACCATGGTCTTGACCCCTTTGCTCATCACTTCTCCAACTCTGTCACTAGGTTCCAGAAGTGCAGTTCAGTGTTTAGCTGTGGGTATCTGTCTCTGCTTCCATCAGCCACTGGATGAAGGTTCTAGGATGGCATATAAGGTAGTCATCAACCTTACCATCGAGGAGGGGCAATTAGTGTAGTCTCTCCACTATTGCTTAGTTTGCCAGTTGGTGTTATCCTTGTAGATCTCTGGAGATCAAACTAGTGTGAGTTCTCTCCTCAAGCCTATAACGACTCAATATATTATGGTATCTTTCAATCTGCTCTCCTCTATTCTTACCTCGACTTAACCTTCCTGCTCCCCCATACCTTCTTCTCATGTCCTCTTATGCCCTCTCTTTTTGCTGGCTCCCTCTCCCCTCCCCTGATGTTCCCATCTGCTCAGGAGCTCTTGCCTCATTCTACTTCTCTGGGGTATCATGTATCTCTCTTGGGAACCTCCCTGTTTCCCAGATTCATTGGCACTGGGATTGTAGGCTAACTCTCCCCTGATCCATGTCTAAAATCCATATATGAGTGAGTACATACCATGTTTGTCTTTTTTTGTGTCTGGGTTACCTCACTCAGGATGGTTTCCTCTAGTGCCATCTGTTTGCCTGCAAATTTCAAGATTTTTTTCTGCTGCTAAGCTCAGTTTTTATTTAATAGTTTCTTGTTTTCCTGTCAGTAATAATTGGCAGCTATCCTTTACACATATGGATAAAGTTCAAGGCCTCACACTAGCTAGGCAGGCACTGTACAACTGACCTACATTGCTACATTACTAACCCCACTATTTTTCCAAGCTACACAATACTCAGTTGATGGGAGATGCCCTTCTGTAAATCTGTCTCTTATTGGCTGTTGAAGAAAACACTCTTGGCTAATAGGGAAGTAACATAGGTGGGACTAGGAGTCGAGCAGGATTCTGAGAAAGGGAAACACAGGGAGCCACGATGTAGCTGCCATAGGGGTAGGAAGTCCGGACCCTTTCTCTGGGAAGACAAATACATAGATTAACAATTATGGAGTAAATACTTAGGTCAGAGATAGCCAGTAAGAAACCAAGAAAACTGCCAACAGTTTCATAATTAAAATAGCCTCTGTGTGTTCATTTGGGACTGATGCAGCTCTGGAACGAGACTGGTGGGAAGGCTTCACCCTACACTCAACAGCAAAGAAATGAGAAATAAATTTAATCCCAACAATATAGATATTATTATTCCTTTTAATGACCATTTTATTGTAGAAGACAATATTATACTTCATTACTGAATTGTGTTTTAGGAATTAACATTTAGATTGACTATTATACTTTTCCATCATACATCTTTTTCTTTTGTAAATTATGTCTTAATTTTATATTTCCTTTTTAACCATTTAGCACTTTCCTTCAAAATTAGGATTGAAGTTTAGGAATAATGTTATACAAATGTTCAAAAACATTATATTTATAGTGTGCTGAACAGCTTTATGTCAACTTGGCACAAGCTAAAGTCATATGAAAGGAGGAAATCTCAATTAAGAAAATGTATCTGCTGCAGGGGTAGTTGTACATGCCCTTAATCACTGCATGTGTGACTAAGGAGGCAGATCACTGAAGTTTGAGACCAGCCTGATCTAGGAAGGCCAGGGCCATACTATGAAAAGGGTTATGGCAGAGAAACGGTGTCTTGACACCCCCACCTCTCCTACCACTAAAAATGAAAGAAAAAATGAGAAGAAAGAAGACAACTCCAGAAGATCAGGTAGCAGGAAAAATTAAGACATTTTCTTAATTAGTGATTGGTGGGAGAAGTCCTAACTCAGTGTGGGTGGTGTCATCCCTGGGAAAGTGGTTCTGGGTTTTGCAAGAAAGCAGGCTGAGCAAGCCAAGTTAGCAGCATCCTTCCAGAGCCTCTGCAACAGCTCCCACCTCCAGGATCTTGCCCTGTTTGAGTTCATGTCCTGACTTCCTTCACTGATGAACAGTGCTGTGGAAGTAGAAGCCAAATGAACCTTTTCCACCCCAAGTTTCTTATTGGCCATGGTGTTTCATCATGCCAGCAGTAGCCTTAGCAAAGATATATAGCATGTAATATAAACCTGCATTTTCTAGATATACATGAATCATATCAAATATGTATATTATATGTGATATAATATATTTATTCAATGCTTAAATATATAAATATGTAATATAGTATGTGTCCAGAATATACATTGTAATTGTTATTGTAACTTTTGTTAGTATTTTTATCCTCTTTCTTTATGATGAGACAAAGTTTGTGATTTCAAGCATTCAATTTTATTATCCCCATTATAATGTTTTAATATACTAATTAAAAATCATTTATGACTGGAAAATTTTCCAGTATTCATTCATAGCTTTATTAACGCATAAATACCTGACAAATGATTACATATTTTGTATTATCTGTGATTTTTAAAAAGTTTAGTAATATGCAAATACTTCTAACACCATTATCATGTCCCTGAGAGCATATCAACAGTTTAGGTTTATGACATGGTAATACCCCAGTGTATGAATCTTCTGCATTTTGTATGAGTTTGTCTGTTCCTGAATATCTGAATGACTTCTAATTTGGATTGTTACTAGTAAAGCTGTTAAGAACTCTATACAAAACTTTCTTGGACTATGTTTTCTTTTCTCCTGAGTAAATAGAATGTGTAAAAGCTAAAATTCATGTTTAACATTTATAAAAGATGCTGAAATATTTTCCAAAGTTGTTGAATCATTCTATGCTCATTAAATTAGAATATGAGTATACGAGAGGTCATATGTGCTTCATATATGTTTCAAACTTGTTGCCAGTCAGTTTAAGAATGTTTTAAAATTTTAACATATGTATTGATTTCATATTATCATTTTCATTTGTATTTGTTCAATAGTTTTTGATGAGGTTATAAAATTTGTTTGGTAACTTTCCATTCATGTTCTTTGGTGAAATATCTGTTTAAATCATATACCCATTTCGAATTGGACTTATTTTATTATTATTATGTTTCAGAAAAATTTTATCAAATTTATGATTTTCCTTCATTTTTATTTATGAAGTACTGGATTTGAGTGAAAGAAAGTAGTCTGATACATAATAGAAAAATTGCTTACCACTGAAGTATCTCCTCAATATTTAAGATAAATTATTTCAACTTTTCCCCTTTATTTCTTCCAACTTTCTAGATTCTTTTCTTTGGCTGCATGCTTCACAGGAGCAAAGAGGAGTCCATTTTTTCCTCAGAAGATTAACTCTTCAGGTCTTAAGTTCATTCTGGCAATTGTTATCTCCCAACAAGGTATATATGTAGGCATAGATATTTTATCTATTATAGCAGATGAGAGTTGTCCAAATGCACTGCAGAAGAAACAAGCTTTGGGAAACTGTTTATCATTAAGAAAACATAGTCTTCTCACACTTTGTTGTCATATCTGCAATTGGAATTGCAGAAGACTAAACTAAGGACAAGCTGGTACATTGAGAATGAGACAGTAAGTTTTAGTACATTTATGATGTTGAGTGACTTAACTAAGTGTTGTGGAAGACTTCTATATGTAGACTTCTTAATTATACAAGGAAATATTTTACACAGCACATATGGGTGTCCTTACTATGACTGTATATATCTCCAGCAATTCAAGTTGGCTTCATTTTACTCCTCTTTGCTCCTGAAGTGAGGGCTTTAAGAATAGGAATTAATTTTCCTATTTGATAGCCAGAGACAAAATTCAAGAATAAGATCCCCATAAAGTCAGAAGCTAAATTCAAATGGAAAAGGTTGGGAAACCTACAATAACAATTTATGAATTTGGTATTCTAAATCTTTAGATTTTTCAAAAATTTTAGTTTTGTATTTGTATTATCTCAATTTTCATTTATTCTTTTTGTGATGAGGAATAATAATTATTATCATCTTTACATTTTCAACATTCATACTATTTTTCACATGAATATTCATAGTAGTCCTGTGTCATAAAACTTATGACTATTCCAATTTTACAGTCTTAAAAGTTTGAGTCATAAGACTGTTACATGCCCAAGATACAGAATTTGAAAATGAAATACATAATAATTTACCTCCAGGCTATTTAACACATAGAGGACATATCTAAAACCTCCAAGCATTATAACTTTCCTTTTTGTTAAGAATATTCTTCATTTAATTTGATTTTATGTATTTTCACTAACTGTATCCTGGCAACAGTGATCTCCTAAGGAATAGTTTAAAAAAAAAGTGTTCCCATATTTAGTTACAGAAATAACTCACAAAAATCCAAGATATGAAATGAGCATTATGGCCCTTTTTCGACATTAATATCTGCACACTTATGAGATTTTCATAGGTAAATTTACATTTTAGCAACCAAATGGCCTTTATCATGTACTTCACCCTAATACCAATACGAGTTGGAAGACAATGCAAGATATTTGCTCCAATTTTTCTCTCTTTATCTCCTAATAAAATTATTGCTTTGAATATACCCTTTCATTCAATCTACTGGCAATTGTATAGTACTTTGAAAATATGATAAACCTTACTGTCTAAATTTGATATTCCCTTCTTTGTGGAAGGGAAACTTTACCAGTAGGGAATTGAAATAGGTACATATCTAATGTTATAGTTACTTGCAATATTTTTACTTTAGATTGAAAAAGGCAGATTTATTTAGCATTAAATATTACAAAAGTATAGCATACACTATTAGTTTGGTTGTTTTTAGACTAATAATATTCTACTGAAGATAGAGTTTTTCCCCCATAAAAGTCTTGAAGGATGATCACGATATTCTACCACTGGTTTCACAAGTAACTACCAAGGTTCAAAAGGGTTGAATGATGTTCATAGTTTCCACTGTGGAAAAAAAGATCATTTTGGATTAAATTAAATTGAAATCAAATATACAGCCAGGGGTGAAAAATTAATTGACAAAATCAAAAACAAGAAAAAACAAAAAGAAAATATTAACAAACATATGGTTAGTCTGGAAATATGTGCACTGTCATTTGGGCTTTATTGTTTCAAATAAAATTAATTATTTGACAGCATTCTATTGCACACAAAAATTTAGAGGTAGATATTCAAATAAGGCCACAGACTTAAGGCACAATGCCTTAGCATAGAAGGATACTGTATTCATTCTCCATGGAAACTTCATGAGAGAAATCATTTCTACACACTCAGGAAATATTTGTGATTGAATCATAACTTGTATTTGCAAGCCCAGAACTTATTGACTGTCCAGAATTCAACAACTCTTAAGCTTATTTCTCTATTTATACAATGACTACAGGAAATAAAACAAGAATTCTCATGCAAAGGTCTCTACACTCAGGTCTAATGATGCTTTGAAGCTACACATATATGTATATATTATGATGCTACATATATATTATGAATATACAACATATTATTTGGGGTTAATTATATAACTACATACATATTAAAAAGCTTATGTTCTCATTTATGTGTTTTTTCATTTGAAGAAGTATATTATAAGGGAAAGTGTGCCATAATTAATGTTGTTTGCAAGAAAATATGCTCACAGTTTTGGGATAAGCAGCTATGGACATCCTATGTAGTTTTCAAGGACTGAGTCAATTTGAAGATAATCTAGCTATTATTTGTAATTGTATTCACAAGTTATACCAAGAAAGAATGACCAGAAAACAAGTTTTAGTGTTTTCAAGTTACATCATGAATACATTTTAGGGACAATAGCTCCCTGCTCCTTACTTGTATTTCTTCATAGGGATATTGTACAGACAAGTATCACTTGATAAAAATTATTTGTCAAGAACTCTCAATGGCAAATAACACCTCTTATTTGGGTAGTTTATCCAAAAAGGTAAGAAGGCATAGATGTTCAGGATAGACACTTCATCTTGGTGGATTTTGCCTGTGATGAGTATGTAATGACCTCCTTCATCTCTTTTGATTGATTTTATTTTAAAGTCTAATTTGTTAGATATTAGGAGTGCTACTCCTGCTTGTTTCTTGGGGCCATTTGATTGGAAATTTTTTTCCCAACCTTTAACTCTCAGGTAATGTCTGTCTTTTGAGGGTGAGGTGTGTTTCTTGTATGTAGCAGAAGGATGGGTTCTGTCGTTGAATCCATTCTGCTAGCCTGTGTCTTTTTATGGGTGAGTTAAGGCCATTAATGTTGAGGGATATTAATGACCATTGATTGCTCATTCTTCTTCGATTTGCAATGGTTGTTATTGGTGGAATTATGTGTGGAATTTCACGCCTTTGTTCTTTTGGCTGTTGGTAGAGAGGGATTCTCTAATGCCTATGTTTTTCTTGTTGTAGTTAAATTCTTTGGTCTGGATTTTTCATTCCAAAACTTTCTGTAGGGCTGGGGTAGTGGATACATATTGCTTGAATCTAGTTTTTCATGGAATATCTTGTTTTCTCCATCTATAGTGATTGAGAGCTATTCCGGGTATAGTAGTATGGGCTGGCATCCATGGTGTCTTAGTGTTGCTAGAATACCTATTCAGGACCTTCTGGCTTTCAGGGTATCCATGGAGAAGTCGGGTGTAATTCTGATAGGTTTTCCTTTATATGTTACTTGGTGTTTTTCCTTAGCTGCTCTTAATATTCTTTCTTTATTCTATATATTTGGGGTCTTGATTATTATGTGGCGAGGGGACTTTTTTTTGTGATCCACTCTATTTGATGTTCTGTAAGCTTCTTGTACCTTCATTGGCATGTCTTTCTTAAGGTTGGGAAAGCTTGCTTCTATGATTCTGTTGAATATGTTTTCTGCCCCTTCAAGGTGGTTTTCTTCTCCTTCTTCTTTACCTATTATTCTTAGGTTTGGTCTTTCCATGTTGTCCCATATTTCCTGGATGTTATGTGTTAAGGATTTTTTGGACTTAAGATTTTTTTGGTTGATGAGTCCATTTCTCCTAGTGTATCTTCAACACCTGAGATTCTCTCTTCCATCTCTTGCATTCTGTTGGTAATGCTTGTATCGGTAGTACCTGACCATTTGCCCAGCTTTTCTATTTGCAGCCTTTCTTCAGATTGTGTTTTTTTATTGTCTCTATTTCAGTTTTCAACCCTTGCACTGTTTGCATTGTTTCTTGCAATTTTTGGTTCATCCTTTTGTCCATTTGTTGCATTTTATGAAGTTTTTGTTTGTTATTTCTTCCATTTCTTGCATTTTTGGTTTGTTTTTTCTTCCATTTCTTGCATTTTGTGGTTTGTTTTTTCATCCATTTCTTTGAGGGATTTTCCTATATCATCTTTTAGGGCCTCTATCATTTTCATGAAGGTGGTTTTAAGGTCATTCTCTTCTGCTTCATTTGCATTGGAATGTTGGAGTCTTGCTGGTGTGTAGTCTCTAGAATCTGGCCGTGTCATATTTGTTTTTCTGTTGCTGAGTGTGTTTTTGTATTGTCTCTTTCCCATCCCTTCTTCTAGTGGGTGCAGAAAGAGCTTCTTACTCATCTCCCGGAAAAGCTGGCCCCCTGATCTACCTGGATCCCCTAGTTTCCTGGTCTTGTTGGTGGGAGAGAAGACCTGGAGTCTGGGGTATTTAGCTCCAGCCGGGATTGGAAGCTCTGTGCAGTTCCCAGGCAATCCCCAGGCACTGGAACACAGGCCCGGATTCAGGGCCTGTTGTACCTGGTCCCGCCGGAACAGCTGGTGACTTCTTATCTTAACAAGGAAATGTATTTGGGGATAAGGAAAACAAACACTTTTGGGGTAATACCTTTCTTTCACAGATAAAGCCTGTCTTGGGGTCAGAGAGAAGGATCAAGTCACAGCACACCTTACCTCCTAAGCATATCACCTCCATTCTCTGATCCCCAGACAGGCTTTATTTGTGCAAGAAAGATATCACCACACATTTTTTGTAAGTCTCCAAGTGACAATGGAATCACAGGAGAAAATCTGGTATCTGGTAAGATCTTTTTGTACACAATTTGGGCAATGTAAAATAGTACCTTGTGTTTTCAATTTTATGTAAAGTAATGCCACTTGGATAAATCTGTCACTTTCTTTTACAAAGCTTCTAGAGACAATATTTGGTCAAAAATGAAGCAATTAATAGTGCCTAGTCAAAAAACTTCAAAATATGAACCAAATTCAAGTTTGGATAAATTATATAGACACACTTGTGAAAGAGACTTCTTTAGGCATTGACCAAAACATTGCATAGAACATTTAGATTCTCTTGAGTAAAATAGTTATGGTTAACTCTGAAGAGCACAGTACATGCTACATCCAATACACATATTCTTTTCTTAAACATCAAGGCCAATTATATGAGGCAAGAAGTAGCTATCCTTCACAAATGAGAAAAATTTCCCAACATGATTGTAGCTGAGTACACAAATCTTCACTACTGTTCAGTGATATTTGTCACTTAATAAAAAATTTATGGACATATGGTGTTTCTCAATTTGTAAACAGCATATTGACCACAAAGGAAAAATAGTCTTATATACAGTTAAATTCAGTTTTTCTAAGCTTAGCACAATAATAGGGCAAAATACAAGAATCCTGAATTTTTAACTGGCTTCAAATGAATCCCACTAGCACTGTTTCCACCCAGAATATCAGTGATTAATATCTGCACTTATTCCAAGTCATCTTATGCCAACTATTTTCATCTGACTGTTTGACAGTAGTTGATCTGTTACCTAGATTATATTTTGTACCAGTGTTCACAAATCACTGTCTTCTTGCTTGAGAACATGACAGATATGAACAATTTCTCTTAGAGATTCCTCAGTAATTACTCACAGCCACAGTTTACAAGTATGTCATTATAAAAATATTTTTATCCCCAAAAGAAAAAGGTTTAAACAAGCAACTCTGTGTTTGCATTTTCGATTTGAAGACTATGGCACCACAATATGTCAACATTTTATGCTCTTGTATCTGTTCCTAGTTAATAGCTAAGACCACACCTGAATCCACATATATCTCGAACATGTACACATCATTGGACAAAGTTAGCCAATGTATCCAAATCTCAACATTCCTTCCAAAATATGGGAAATAGTCCCAACCTGAGAATATCATTACAAGGATTTCAGGATATCACAATGCATATTAACTATTGCAATTATGGCCTGGTTTATATTCAGTGCTAAAAGTGGGTTGTCATTATTAAAGCAATGATAAACATTACCTTCAGTGCAAGTCTGAATAGTTTATCCTCTCTTCCCATTTGGAAATCCTAGCATATTTTTAGGATACCTTTTCAGTCTTCCCCACTATTAATTGTACTAAAAATGGCTTCTATCACAGCACTAAGCATTTTTTATTTTGTTTTTCTTTTGAACTGATCTTTCAATCATTGGCAGCTTAAGATACACTTTTATAAGGATCAAATTTTACTCAGTGTGTCCTTTGAAATTTTAATACAATAATATTAGGCTAGATGCTTTACCTTCATTATCTCAGTTAATCCACCCAGCACTCCAGCATATGAAATATTAATACTTTAATATATTCATAGTGAAGGTGAGTTTTAGAAAGGTTAAGTAACTTGCCTGAGATTATATGGCTGGTAAATGGCAGTATTATGACTTTATCATAGATATATTGGAAAACAGAGCTACTTACTACTTGCCCTGCTTACCTATTTCCCCAATTTGAATCTTAAAAGTCAAATTAAATTATATCATACTGTTATTATTATTACTATTATTTAACAGACCACAAAGAATAAAGTAGAGGATTTACTCTATAAGAAGATACTTACCACAGAGCATACAACAACTGCTGAGAAAGACTTGAACTTAAACCTAAAGACCTAAGACCCACAGTGTTTTAAGCAAATATTTGTAGAGATGTGGTTAATACTAATCTATGTATCTAAAGATGAAGAAATGTATATGACCTGTAATATCGGATGTAATTACAAAATGTAATATATAATTTGGGCACAGGAATAACAATACAGTGTGATTAATGGTAGCTGGGTGACCAAAAATATTGTAATGTTCATTAGATTTTATTGAACCCTTGCAGAGTGAAGCCTTCTGTGATGATGCCAGGAGCAGACATTTCTCATTGTCAAGAAAAACCCTAAACCATTTTAAATGCCATTTTCTGAGGGTCTTTGAAAAGTTTGAAGACTGTCTGCCTATCTCAAATATATTTCTGTGTATCTAGAAAACCTAACTTACCTATCAGTTCTGACTATTATAAGTAACTATCTATAGTTTGTATTTAATTATATATTATGTTTTAAAAGATCTGTATAAACACAATACTTAAACAAGAGGAGAAATATACATATCATAAAATTGACCTTGAATTTGTATCAATAAATGAAAAAACATACCAATACAAAGTACTCATTTCCATTCCATAATCCCCTTTTTCCTTTAAAAACAGATTGGTTGTGATCATTAACCAATTATAAGCAACCCGCTTATAAATGAAAACAAAGATTTATAAACAATATGGGGATTTGGACGTCGCTCATTCCAAACTGCTTCATGATGGAAGGGGGTGCTGTTCATACCATGGGGATCATGACAAAATTCAGAAATATGTAAAAGTCCTTATTTTGGGGGTCTGATAGTCTGTATCATCTTAGCTATTTTAGACGTTGAATCACTTGGGCCACTGCTTCCGGGGATCTTGGTTTGTCAAACCACAGAAGCCTGGAAGGAATCCACAGCTTTCCATTTTCTGTAGAAACATAAACAAAAACTCCTTTCCCAAGTAACATATCCTTATACTTAAATTTTGAAGTCAAGGCATTTTCAAAAGATATAAGTTGAATTAATTCAGCAGCATCAAGTGTACTTTAGTAGCTGTTCCTTCCTGAGCAATCAAAAAAACTGAAAAACAGAATAGCGTACACTATCCATACTCTCTGTGTATTTTCCATTTTTACATGGCTTATTTATTTATCTATTATTACTTTATTTCTTTTACTTTTATTTATTTTTCTCTGAGACAGGGTTTCTCTTTGGAAACCTGCCTGCCTCTGCCTCTGGAGCAATTCCTACCAGCGTGTGCCACCACAGCCGGCTTCTCTATTTATTTACCACTGTGCCATTTCTTTTTCTCTCTCAATCCTATGTATATTTTTAAACACACTGTAAACCTTTAGAGGTTTTTCTTTATCCAAGTCTGACTTTGCTGTAAATCTTTATGTTTTTACGGCCACGTGTCTTATCTCTTAAAACCACGGCTGTTTAAACTGCACTTTTTCCAAGATGGCGGTCATAAGGGTTACTCCAGCTTACTGTCTCAGTCTATGCGGACATCCAGCAAAAGCTGCCGGCTTGGAGATGTGGTCACTGCCACTTCCAGCTGTACAAACAACTTTTCAATTGTTAGCAGAGCCTCTTAAAAGAAACTTGCTGTTTTTTTTTTTTTTTTTATCCCGAGTCAGGAAGACTCCCTTAAGTAAGCCGCATGAGTCTCTGCTTGTCTCTAGCAAAACAGAGCCCACCTGAGAAAATGCTGCCACCAAGAACCCATGCTTTTCTCCATTGTTTTGTTTCTAAAATTTCTTTATGGCTTTTGTCGTTCTACGTGGAAATTCATGATCTCACTCCTGATCACCATTTGTAGACAGAAGCCATTTCCTTGCCAGCCGCTTTGGTTTTTCCCCACCAATTGCCTGGGCTCTGCTGCGTTGTAGTCCCCAAATAACACACAGGACACTGTGTTAATTATGAAGCTGTTGGCCATGCTTGTTTTATACTGGCTAGCTCTGACTTAATTGTTTACTCCATAATTGTTAATCTTAAGTATTTCTCTTACCGGAGAAAAGTTCTGAACTCCTTACCCCTATGGCAGCTACATCTTGACTCCTGTGTTTCTCCTACTCAGAGTCCTCCTCGACGCCTAGTCCCACCTATCTTAATTCCCTATTGGCCAACAGTGCTTTATTGATATATACATAGGATTTCCCCATCAAACCCTCTTGGACATATGTGATCTATAAAACATTGTAACGAGGGTTATCCCCAAAATACCTAATTTTGTAAAAGTTTGTTTACAAAAAGTTGTTAATTAATAGAGTTGGCTAATGACTACCTATGTCCAGGAAATGAGATGAGACATAATCACTGATGTCAAAATTTTTATTTCCCTATATGGACATTTTGTATTTCAATAAGTTGTCTATGATTATTCTGATCAAATTCATCAGTCTTTTCATGCATTAGTAAGATAATATCCTATTCGGAAAGAAGGATTTTGACTCTCAGTTATTCACATCTCAGCAGAAGCTTCTCGAGATCCAGGTCAAGGTTGTGACATGTAGCCACATTAGGGGTTCATTCAGAGACCTGTACTCAGGTGAAAGGTAGACTCCTAGACTGTGCTTCAGAAAACACTTTCAAGTTGAGACAGTGGAAAGTCCATTTGGAATTTATTAAGCAAGTCTTTAATTAAAAGCTCACTGACTCCAGACTGAAGCTAAGGAACCTGCATAAAACTGAACTTGGCCTCCTGAATGTGGGTATCAGTTGGGGGACTTGGGCAGTCTGTGGGGCCACTGACAGTGGAACCTAGTGCATGAAATGGCATTTTGGAGTCCATTCTGAATGAAGGGATGTCTTGCTAAGCCTAGATACACAGGGAGGGCCTAAGCCCTTCTCCAAATGATATGACAGACTTTGATGATCCCCTATGGGAGGCCTTATCCTCCCTGAGGATTGGATTGGGGAAGGGATGGGGAGATGGTGCAGGGAGTAGGCAGACAGGAGGGACATGGGATTGGTATGTAAAATATGATGGTTTTTAATTTAAAGAAAAAAATGTTCCTACCTCTAGGTGGCACCAACCAGATCTATGCCTTTGTAGATGTGTAGTCATTCTTTCTTGATATTATTCTTTTCCTTTCTACTCAATATAATATAATGACTCCACACAATGTAAACTGTATTCATTACCTTATTAACAATTAATGGTGCACCCTTCTTTTACCAAATCCTTAGTGTTAGACTAGAAGTAAACACATTTATATTATATTGTATTCTTTTCCAATTTAAATTGGCTCTTTGTGTTATGCTGCTGTACCGAAACTATAAAGACCTGGAAGGTGTGGTTATTTACTTCCTTTTTTAACCAAAGACCTGATCAATCCAGATGGAATTGAATTATATCTTGCTTAAATTTCCAAACATTGCATTCATTTTCATGAGATTCTACAATTGGAATCCTTGCCCCCTCCTTGAAAGCAAATACTGAATTTAAAAAAATCTTTTCATTGATTCTTTGTGAATTTCGAATCATATGTTCAGATTCCATTCATCTCCCCACCCTTTCATATCTGTCCTTTGCCCTTGCTGCTTCACCCTCCCAAATAAAATAGTTTTAAAGGAAAAATGCAAAAACAAACAACAACAGTAACAACAAAAGTCTCTGCATGGAAGCTTTAGTATGTGTGAATGAGTCACACAGTATACCCTTTAATGGACACATAGCTATTTGCAAGTAAGTGCTCATTGCAATGAGTCATTGTTCTGGTTTGAGGCCTCTGGCTTTTGCTACACCCTCAATACTGGGCTCTCACTGGGACTCCTCTCAGATATCCTGTTGTTGCCTTGCATCATGGAGATCCTGCAGCTTTGGATTGGCAGGTCCGGCCCCTTCACATGCTCCAGCAGTTCATAGATGAGTTGGATGTTGAGGTGAGCCAACTCATAGCCCTAGTTCTGGGCCTGGGTGGTAGTTGGGTTAGTCAGCCTGCCAGCTTTCTCTCATCATCACCACCAGGGAGAGTTTTCCAGAATCTCCCAGCTTAGCTCATCCACTAGCAGACAACAAGGAGCCAGGGCTGTTCTGCTCTTGTGCCCTCAGGACCAACTCACCAGCACCCAAATGACCAGGGCCAGATCTACAGTTTTGTTCAGACAAGTGTAGGGTCTGTTCACTAGATTGCTGTAGTTGGTGAAGTGCAGGCCATCTCTCTGGCTCTTATGCCCCCAGGCCAGCTCTCGCACTTCCACAGGTGACAAGGGCGAATAAAGCTATCTTTCCCTAAGCCATGCCACCATATGGCAGATGAAGAGGTACATGATTACCTCTCATGCA
The DNA here is from genome assembly GCF_017639785.1 of Mesocricetus auratus. NCBI lineage: Eukaryota > Metazoa > Chordata > Mammalia > Rodentia > Cricetidae > Mesocricetus > Mesocricetus auratus. The sequence continues at coordinate 109,370,180 of NW_024429188.1, read as the reverse complement.
CTCAGGACCTGTTCACTACCTCCCCAACACCTTTAGTGTGCTTCCCAGGTAAGGTACAGGGCCAGCTCTCCCATGTGCAACAGCCAGTCAGAGGCAGGGTCGGGGTCAGCTTTCCCACCTGCCACAGGTAGTGAGGGGCAGGGAATGGAGAATGCATTTCTACCCCTACCCCAACCACTCCACCATGTGACAAGTTATGGGTGAGACCAGATCTTTCATGCATGTTTGTAGGGTGAGCTCACCTGTGTCCCTGTGAACAGAATCAGTTTTATTGTCCTACTCAAGTGACTTGCAGTGTTAACTCTCCTGACTGCTGCAGTCATTTAGGGGCAAGGGCAGCCATCCCATTCTCATGATCCTGGGACCAGCTTTCCCACCTGCAGTTGGTGGTGAGGGGAAATGGGGGTGCCTTTTCCTCACCCACACCACCAGGTGATAGACAGATAGTGGGGATTGCTTTCCCAAGCACATGCTCGCCAGCAACCCAGCCAACAGGGTCAGCTCTACTGTGCTGCCCAGGTGAGGTGCTGCCGTTGTTGAGGGTCAGGGCCTACTCTGTAAGCCTATCCTCACTGTCTTTTTTGGTAACAGATGTCATGAACATCAACAAACACCAAGGCTTCTACAGGGCCACAGAGCCATACATGGTCCATGACAACAGCCCAGGCCCAGATGACACCATGGCCTGTGGTGGCAGTGCAGGTAGCTTAGATCTGTATGACCCTGGTAGCAGCATGGCCCTCAGACACTAATGTCCCTAGGTGGCAGCCTAGATCCCGAGCATCCACATGGCCTTCAATAGCAGCAGGATCTATAGACCTGGCTGAGGCTGGGCCATGAGCCCAGATGTGGCCCAAGCCAAAGCTCAACTCATATGATGTCATGGTCCTATTTTGCAGCGCATATTTTTCAGGTCTGCAATAGTGAGTTCTTCAACAGAGCTATGTTTGTCTAAGCCATGCATGGACCCATTTTTTTCTCATCACCCTTATTTACATGTTATGTTATTAATAGAGCAATAACAATCTTAACAGGAAAATGTCTATATGCCATTTATGTCAATGTATTTGCTATGCCTAAAGGATCTCAGAAGTGTTTGACCACTAATATCAAGGATAACCACTATCTTAGTAGGTTTACATAGTAGACCCCTATAGAGTGTATACTTGGAATATATCCAATAAGATTAGATTTTCTTTCAATAATGGAAATAGATCTATATTCTTTCCATAGTGTCTAATTAATTCAATATAACATAATGATAAACTGATTCACTGTATTGGTAATTCCTACACATTTTTGAGAACGATGTCTGAAAACAATATCCTCTTCCCATAGGTATGTTGCTATGTTAAAAACTCAAAACATTCACCCAGTGTCAGGAAGCATCACAATGAGATACAAATCAAATCAATCAAGGTCTCTTGCTGTAAAGGTTAATGTGGTAATCCTTAGGCTTCCTCCTTTGATAGTTGAAAACAGAATGCTTGCAGCACACCCAAACTCTCCTTAAAATTACTCCTTGTATTGTTCATGTTCAGCTCCTTCCCTGTGCTTTCAAGAGGCTTAGTTTCACTCTCATTATTCTTAGAATTTAACCACATTCATTTGAACTATGACATTTTTGAAGATCCATCTTCCTTCTTGTACTAAACATACTAAAATAAAAGTCATATTTTATAATTTCTGATGATTTGTGGAATCTTGCCTCCTTCTTAATATTCACAGTGAATGCGTCACTCTACAGATAATTCAGTTTATGAACATAAACTAAACTTAACCAATGAAAGTCATTAGAATCACCATTTGAGGTAAGAGTAGACTACAAGGCGTTATTGGGTAACTAGCTAGATACTAACAAATGTGTAGGCCATTGAGTATGAATCACCTCCCTCATAATCAGAGTTTATAAAACTAGGAACTGAAACTGCAAGGTATTCATTACTGAACAGAAGAAAGCAATGTGAGTATCTCTGGCCTTAGATGGTGAGATGATATTCTGAACTGCCTGCAAGGTCTTAAGACTACTATCTAGATAAATACTTTTTGGCTAAGAACAAACACCTCTCATTGTCCCCTTTCTTTAGGGTACTGAAGTAACAAGAACAATTTTTGGATTACTATTTGCTATTTCTTTCAGATGTGATTGTGAATGTTGAACTTGCATTTAAAAATTAGTGTTCTTTAGTGCAACAGTAATAAGGCATGATTTATCACTAAACACATTTTTCTCATTTATCAACTTTTAAAAAGTCACTTAAAAATTCATTCTGGATGAGGGGTATTGTAAGTGAAAAGCTTTCCCTTTTCCTTCTGCTTAAAACTGTTTCAAACCATTCTATTATAGTGTTATTTAATAAGGAAACTATATGGATATAGATAAAGTACTTTTTAAAAATAAAAAGCTAATCCACATCCAGTTGGATATTACCTGTATAGAAAGATATCCTTCAGGAAAATTGTCCCAGAAATGTTAAAAGATAATCTAATGCCTACTTAAATAGTGCACTGCCACAGTTAGCCACTGTCATTAGCCATTGACCATACTCATCCTTTAAGTATGCTCCACATTACTCTTTAACAAGCTATACCTATCTGTTTTCTGTAGTTTACTCTGTGTGCCTTGTGTGAATTCATTTGATGGAAATCTCAAGAACATAGGATCACACAGTGGACCAAAAAGGAGCATGTCACTAAGGTATACAGAAAAATCACCTGTAATTTAAGGCAGTTCTTAATTGAAGAAAGAAAGAAGATATTTTTGGCTCTTTCCATTATCAAAAAGCTTGAGGAGTCATATTGGAATTGTAAAATGTTTCCAGGGAAATCAAGATTCCCTCTTGAGCTTCTAGTTTCATTAATTAAAGAAGGGGACTGAAAACAAAGCTTGAGGACAACTTCATTAGAATTTAAAAGAAACAGATCAGGGAAGCAAGCTACAAATCTCAGCAACTTCCTGGAGAAAGATGATGTAGACGAGAATGTGAATCTGAGACAAGTTGGAAGCCATATGGTAGGGAAGAAAACTTTTGAGTCTAAAAGAGTAAGGAAGCTAAAAGTATTGGAAAAGCATTCTTAGGCTCTAGCCAGCATCTGAAAGAGAAAAAAAGGAAAAGATAAAGTTATATCTTTCTGAGAAGATGCAGAAATGTACCAACAGAACCTCCTAGTAGCTTATAGGGAAGGCACTAGGGAGTGAAATTACATTATCTTCTCCAAGGAATAATTTTTATTCCCAGGTCTTTAACATGGCTTAAGTTGAGCCCACTTGCCCTAGTGATGGTTTCATGTTCATGAGGGATAGTCCCTTAGACATGTCATTGACTAAGTGGATTGTTGGGTCTTGACCCAGGACAGAGATTCCTTTCTTTTGTAAAACAGGATAGAGTTTCCTTAATTGGTCTTTGCTAGTTTGGTATTCTTCTCTAAGAGGAGTACTAAATTTTGGAAACAGAATAAATTGTCTGTGCCATTCTTCACCAGATATGCACTAGTTTCATTTTTAAAAACTGGCTGTTCTGTTTGACATTTTAGTTCAGAGGTCTAACTTCACCAATTAATGTGTCCATAGCAGCAGCTTTAATAGCTATTCAGTGAAGCTTACAGATTGATTTATTTTTCAATGAAGTTTAGAGTTAATGAGGTAAATGTTAGGGAAAATGTGTCTGTCAATTTGAGTGTTTGGTCTGATTTTAAGCTTGTTCTGCTATTTTAGAAATTTTGTGTAGGCTGCTATGTAGAAAACTCATTGATTTCTCTTGGTAAGCTATTTCTATCTGCTGCTGTGAGACTGAATATTTAGTAGTGTAATATAAAGCATAAAATATGTTATAAAAGTAATCAAATATTCATATCTTAAGTAGAAATCACTGAGAGCTAATATCAAGAATCATTTTGAGATAACCTTTGAGTTTCTTAAATAGGTTTCAAAAACATACCTTTCAAATATGTTTTCTGATATATTTGGAGATAAGAGATTTGTTGAACATCAGAGACTTGAAAATCAGATGTGGCAGACTCAGGAATGGAATCCACATGAAACTGTCCTTCAGAATGAGTTCTATTAGGAGCAAGCACCTGCTGGTCAGGTTGTTGTGGCAGGATGGCAGGCTTAGAATTGAAAGAGCCTTATGAGAGCATTAGGGGAGCTGGAGCATCACACCCGAGAACGCATGAAAGAGTTTGATGGAAACAGATATGTTCCCTTCCAAAACCTGGAGATGACTTTCATTAGGAGAGGTAGCTTGGCATCGGAGAATGAGGGTAACACCTACCATACACAGCATAACTGGGTTCCTGAAAAGAAAGTCCTCAGTTCTCTTAAACTGTTAGGCCCCAAACCCAGGAGAAGTCTCACTCAGTAACCGGGACTTCTCATGCAGTTGTCACCCAACCCTAAGCCTTTTCCTCTAATAGGCTAGGCTTCTGCAGTTCTTCTGCTAGCCTCTAATCCTTATCTCACCTCAGTCATTTCAGCTAAGCAGGTCTTTTGACTCAGGCCCTTTCTCAGCTGCTCCTCTCTTGCTCTCCCTCCACCCCTCTCCTCCCATGGTTCTGTTAAGTCTGCTGACTGATTCAGCCTGGAGGCTTCTGTCTGCCTGCTTTGAACCTTATATCTATGATAAAAGTCTCCTCCATACCCCCCACCATTCCATTCAGTCTGGACACTTTCAGATTCTCTGGCCTTGGTATCTACAATAAAACCCCCTCAACAGTACCTTAGAACGGTCATATCTTCTTTTTTATTCATCATGGAAGGAAGCTGTCTGCATATATTAATCAACTGATAATAAATGTCTAGAGTAGGAGAGATTGGATCATTACAGATCAGATAGCTTAATTACAATTACTTTGGGCTATCTTTAGCTAATACAATAAAGCATTTCTGACATATCTTTGTTTCAGTCCTAACATCCTGATAAACAAATACCTTTGGAATGCATTAAATTAACAAAAGCTTCTCCACTGAAGGAAGGAGTAAGAATACTATGAGAAAATATATGAGGCCTATCTCCAAGTGGCTTCATTGATTTGTTCACCAATATATTTTAAGTTTGCCTTGATTTATCTCTTTCTTTTTTCTACTACCATAAATCTTCATGATACTGCTTCTATGTTGAAATATAGAATTGGACAACCAACTCAATGTTTTCTATGTCATGGTCACTCAAATTTGACTCTAAAATAATCCTCTCCACTTTGACAAGAGAACTGTGTTTTTGAGATGTGAATAACACACACTGCAATGGCAAAACTGTCATAGGAGGTTTCCAAATAAAGATTTACTCAAAAAGTCACAGAATAGTAACTAGGTGTCTTATCATCCTGCAAAGCTTTTCACTGAGCCTCCCATCCCAGATAACCCACTGGAAATTTCAGCCCAGGGAAACGGTGAAGCATTCTTCCTATGAAGCCAACCTGCAGTAACTAGAAAAGAGACCTGAAAGTGATTCTAAATTCATGGAGACGCTGTCTGCACGAGTCACTAAGAAACATTGAAATCTGAAACCACTAAAGGAACAAAGTAAGGCTCCAGTATTGATCCTTAAATAAATGCAACCTTAAAGATTGAAACTAAGAATGGAAAATTAGTACCATGAAGAAATCCACACCACATCAAAGCAATGAGAGAAATAAATGTTTGTTTGTTTTCTTGCTACACAAGTACATAGTCATGAATTATGATCATATAGAAAATATGAAATAGCACTTGTGGTTAAGAAACAATAAAATGAGCCGGGCGGTGGTGGCACATGCCTTTAATCCCAGCACTCGGGATGCAGAGGCAGGTGGATCTCCTGTGAGTTCGAGGCTGGGCTGGACCGATAGCCTCCAAAACAATACAGAGAAACCCTGTCTCATAAAAACCAAAAAAAACAATAAAATGAAAACAAAAACAAGACGTGAGGACTAATACTAACCACAAAAATAAATCCCTTGGTTTAGTGTTTGGGAATTGTGTTGATTGCTGGTGACAATCCTAAATGTGATGACTAATACATACTTAAATATAAGTTTATTTTTCTCTGCTCATGTAGCTAAATGCAGGCAATGTAACAACAGTACACAAATAGTATCTGAAGTTACAGCCAGCATACCAAGCATTTACAATGAAACATAACTAGACGGACTAAGTAGATGGACAGGCAAAACAATTGGCAAGTCCTACACAGAAATCTATGTAACTACCATTGCTTAACTCTATCCTTCTGTAGCAACTCCATCTATTTGCAAAGGAGATGCTATAATGGGTTTTGAGGAAAGTAATTAGAGAACCTTGACACACATAAAAGCATTTTAGGAAAATCAGCAACTAGTATCTATGACACTCAATGAGCCTCAATAGTGAAGAAGGCATACATTCACTTTGTACACAAGAAATTGAAAATCCATTAACAATTTCAGAAAGAATAAATTTGTGTAAGAGTCATGGTCCTCAAACAAAGCAAACAAAAGGAAATAACTTGAAAATGTATCATGATTTCATTTTAGTTTTTACTGAAATTTGTAAAAGGAAAATCCTGTGACTTTGAACCCAGGGCAATTTTCTGGGCTATCACAGTTTTAGTAAAGAAAAACGAACTACCTACTTTTCTATTGGTCTTGACACACTCCTTTATATAATGATAATATTTGCTTTCAGTGGGTATTAAGCTTCAGCTTTTGAAATCAAGTTTATAGTTAAAACACAGAAAATTAAATTGTGATTATAAGTTAGGTCATGAACATACTACAGTTTATAGATTTGGAGACAAATTAGAAAGATGTATATAGATGATTATAATAACAAGCTATAAATTGTGCTAGTCATTAAATCTTGCCTGAGGATTCAGAAAGCTAGGCCAGTCACAAACTATACAGGTCAGGGAGTGGTAATACACACCTTTAATCCCAATAGTCATAGTAGCTACTCAAGCAGTGGTAGCACACACCTTTAATCCCAGTACTCAGCAGACTGGCAGATAGATCTCTCTGAGTTCAAGGTCACCCTGGTCCACACAAAAGTAAAGAGTAACAGAGCTTATGCCTTTGATCCTAGCACTTGGAATCATATGCCTTTAATCCCAGCATTAGGAAGGTGAAGACGGGAGTGATATGGCTGATTGGAGAATGGAGTAAAAAGATGAAGAGACAGGATCTGAGAGCTATTGCATATGAGGATTTGTGAAGACAGGATAATCATTTCAGCTGGGTAGAAGTAAGATCTACTGGCTTTGCTGCTTTGCTTCTCTGATCTTCAGCTTGAAGCTTGAACCCCAATATCAGTCTCTGGGTCTTTTATTATTGTGTTACAATAAATAATGATACACAAAGAGGTATTATATTGAATTATTTATCTTTTATGAATTCAGGGAGAATGATAATTAATTACATTAGACACAGCAGAAGGGTTTATATGAGTAGTAGGGGTGAAGTAAGTCCCTTACTCTCCATAGACATACAAAATGAGTGCTTTAATTACTCAGTGTAAGAGAGGCTCCTATGGCAAAAGAATGGCAAAATAGTATCTTTCACTCTCACACATTCATAATTATAGCAGTTGATTTGGACTGGTATATTGTTTTGACAGAATCAAGAAACAAAGGACCTGTTGATATGTTGTTATAAGAGCTTGAAGTAAATTTTGGAGCCAAAACTGGGAATCAATAAAGTCCCAAATCATGTATACATAAAAAAATATGGTTACTTCCAAGGAAAAGTAAGGAATAAAAAACAAATTTCCCTAGTTTTATACTTTTCTCTGTTTGTATTATTTTCCCCTTTATCCTTCAATCTTCAATGACAATAAGATAATAATGTCATTCTTCTTATGGCAGGGTTAAACTAGTCTCTATTTCAAATTGAATAATAATCTGATATGGAGAAATTAATTTTATTCTTAAAATTATGATTTAATTTCTATAATTTATTTGATGTTTCCTTACTTCTTCAGAGAGGTGCAGATGCCCTTTGTAGACAAGTTGAGAATTGAAGGCGTAGCTGTTACAACTATGAATCGATGGTATACTCAGGGAAAGAATTCTGGAGTAAAATCAGAACAAATATATCCTGAGCCATTTTGTTTACCCATGAACCTTCTTTTCTCCAGGACTTTGTCTGTGTGGTGAGGATGTGTTACACATTGACAGATTTTACTGCTTTCTTCTAAGGATTACTTTCTGCTCTAATAGACTTCAACAACTAAAAATTGGGAGCTTCTTTTTCAATCCAGGTACACTTCCTTTTTCTTAATTTAATCCCATTATTTTTAATTATTGAATTGAAATCAGCAGTGTAATTTCCATCTCTCACTAGAAATTTCAAAAACCTAAAGACAGTTTCTACAGAAATTCCTTAGTCATTACTTAGTCAAATCTACCAATTATTCCTTCTTTGATCTTTTCTCTTAATAAGCTCCTGCAGTAAGTCAATGGTTGTGGTTTTGGGGTTCTTTTCCTCTGTAATTTCCATCAAATGGACCTATACCTATTTTTTCCCGGAGGGGATCAAATAAAATTTCTTTGTACTGTTAAGCTCTCAAGTTACATTTTTTTCATGTAGCCTGTGTCTTAAAACTAATGTTCAAGTATCACTTTTGTCTCTGGAAAGTCAACAATTTCAAAAGTGAGTAGTGGTATTTGACTAGATGACCTTAATAGTGGAATACAATGAAAGCATGTTTTTGAAGGGGATTTATTAGACTGGCTTATACAGTACAGACTGGGTCTCTCAACAATGACTTCTTGTATTCTAGAAAGGCTGAGTATGAAGTGACTGATGGAAGTAGAGGCAGACAACCACAGCTAAACACTTAACTGAGCTCCTGGAATCCAGTGACAGGGAGAACTGATGAGCAAAGGGGTCATGAGTGGCCTGGTTTTACCCACAGAAATAGCTGACCTAAATAAGACAGAGTTCTTTGACCTCAAACTGATGGCTGGGAGAACATCATGGGACCAGCCATAGATTGTGGATGGCAATCTATGGAGCTTTGGGTAGTATTTATCCCTGGCATACAAATGGACTTCGGGTGCCCATCTCATAATGAGGGATGTTTTCTCAGCCTGGACTCTAGGGGGAAAACCTAGGCCCTGCCCTGGATGAAACGACAGACTCTGGAGATCCCCCATGTAGAGCTGCACCCTCCCTAGGATTCGAAGTGGGAATTGGGAGGGGGCCTGGGGGGCCTGGTACTGAGGGCAGTGGAGGAGGGGAGGGAAAGATAGCTGGGATTGACATGTGAAGCAAGCTTATTTCTAATTTAAATTAAAAAAAATGAAAAAAGTGAAAATCTGACTTAGAAATAGAGAGAAAAAACAAAACAAAACAATAAATAAAAAGGATAGGCATGCATCCATAGCATTACTATGTTACAGCTTGTTCAACCATTTAAATGTGTAAGTCTCATATTTCATTTTACTTATAAAGTACTAACAATATACAATAGGTTGTTAATTCACTAAGTGAACAAATAAATATGATTTTTAGTACAAAAATTAATACCAATAAGTTAGATGATGCTTGGAAAATAGTCAAACAGAATTTTATCATCTTAAGTACATTTCCTCATTTTACAAAACTACCCATAATCTCTTGGTTGAATATTGCAGTGGGTGCTTCATTATTTTTGCCAATGTTCATCTTATATTCACCATGATGACAGTTTTGTATGCATGCTCAGTGCTTTCTGCTGTGTATCTGCTATATGTGCATTACATTTTAAAATTAATCTTTCTCTTCCTATGGACTCAAGGAAGCATTTAAAACCCTCAGAAATTCTCCCTTTGAACACATTCGCTGGAGTCCACAGTTCTAAAGGTTAAAAGCATTTTCGCTTTTCATCCTGGCGAGAGCCAAACATGCCAAATCCCAGGTCTTCTCTTCCAACAAGGAGACCAGGGGACCAGCTGATCCAGTGGAACCAGGTAAAACAGGCCCTGCATCCGGGCCTGCATTCCAGTGCCTGGGGATTGCCTAGGAACTGCACAGAGCTTCCAATCCCCAGCAATAGCCAAGCACCCCAGATTCCAGGTCTTCCACCAACTAGACCAGGAAACCAGCAGATCTAGGTAAGCAAGGCCCCCACATCCCGGTAATGCCTTCCAGTGACTGGGGACAGCTGCAGAACTTCGCATCCCGGTGGGAACATGCCAGATCCCAAGTCTTATCTTCCAGCAAAGGGACCAGGGGACCAGGTGGGAGGCTAAGCACCCCAGATTCCTGGTCTTTTTCTCCACCCATGGGACCAGAACGAGGACAAGGAATAGAAGAACTACGAGATTATTGGACTTGCTAGCATCCACCAAAGGGAACTCTGGTCCCTAACCACCAGAACAGTAAGGGGCTCTTTCTGCACCCACTAGAAGAAGAGATGGGAAAGAGAAAATAAAAGAAAACACACTCAGCAACAGAAAAACAAATATGACACTGCCAGGTTCTAGAGACTCCACACCAGCAAGACTCCAACATTCCAATGCAAATGAAGCAGAAGAGAATGACCTTAAAACCACCTTCATGAAAATGATAGAGGTCCTAAAAGAGGATATAGGCAAATCCCTCAAAGAAATGAAAAAATAAACCAAAAAAATGCAAGAAATGAAAGAAAAAACAAAGCAAAAAATGCAAGAAATGGAAGAAAAAACTAACGAAAAATACAGGAACTGGAAGAAAAAGCAAACCAAAAAATGCAAGAAATAGAAGAAATAGCAAACCAAAAAAATGCAAGAAGTGGAAGGAAGAACAAACCAAAAAAATGCAAGAAGTGGAAGCAAGAACAAACCAAAAGATTCATAAAATGCAACAAATGGATGAAAAGATAAACCGAAAATTGCAAGAAACAAAGCAAACAGTGCAAGAGTTGAAAACTGAAATAGAGACAGTAAAAAAAAAACACAATCTGGAAATAGAAAGCTGGGCAAATGGTCAGGTACTACTGATACAAACATTATAAACAGAATACAAGAGATGGAAGGGAGAATCTCAGGTGTTGAAGATACACTAGGAGAAATGGATTCATCAATCAAAGAAAATCGTAAGTACAACAAATCCTTAACACAAAACATCCAGGAAATAGGGGACACCATGAAAAGACCAAACCTAAGAATAATAGGTATAGAAGAAGGAGAAGAAAACCACCTCAAAGAGGCAGAAAACATGTTCAACAAAATCGTAGAAGAAAATTTTCCTAACCTTAAGAAAGACATGCCAATGAAGGTACAAGAAGCTTACAGAACACCAAATAGAGTGGATCACAAAAAAGTCTCCTCGCCACATAATAATCAAGACCCCAAATATACAGAACAAAGAAAAAATATTAAGAACAGCTGAGTAAAAATGCCAAGTAACATATAAAGACAAACCTATGAGAATTACTCCTGACTTCTCCATGGAAACTCTGAAAGCCAGAAGATCCTGGATAGATATTCTACCAACACTAAGAGACAATGGATGCCAGCCCAGACTACTATAACTGGCAAAGATCTCAATCAATATAAATGCAGAAATCAAGATATTCCATGATAAAACTAGATTCAATCAATATGTGTCCCCTAACCCAGCCCTATAGAAAGTTCTGGAAGGAAAACTCCAACCCAAGGAAGTTAACTAAAACGTGAAAAACACAGGCATTAGAGAATCCCACTCTACCAACAGCCAAAAGAACAAAGGGGTGGAATTCCACACATAATTCCACCAACGACAACCATTCCAAATCAATGAAGAATGAGCAATATATGGCAAATAATATCCCTCAACATTAATGGCCTTAACTCACCCATAAAAAGACACAGGCGAGCAGAATGGATTCGAAGTCAGAACCCATATTACTGCTGCATACAAGAAACACACCTCACCTTCAAAGACAGGCATTACCTGAGAGTTGGGAAAAGGTTGGGAAAAGATTTTCCAATTAAATGGACCCAAGAAACAAGCAGGGGTATCAATCCTAATATCTAACAAATTAGGTTTTAAAATAAAATCAATCAAAAGAGATGAAGGATGTCATTACATACTCATCACAGGCAAAATCCAACAAGATGAAATTTCTATCCTGAACATCTATGCCCCAAATACAAAGGCATCGACCTTTGTAAAAGAAACATTACTAAAACTTGAATCACATATAAAGCCCCACATACTTATAGTGGGAGATTTCAACACACCACTCTTACCACTAGACAGGAATACCAGACAGAAACTCAACAAAGAATCAAAGTGTCTAATAGAAGTAATGACCCAACTTGGAATAACAGACATAAATAGAACATTTCATCCACATAAAAAAGAATATCCCTTCTTCTCAGCACCACATGGAACCTTCTCAAAAATCGATCACATACTTGGCAACATATCAAACCTCAGCAGCTACAAAAAATGGAATAACTCCATGCCTGTTATCAGACCACCATGCTTTAACATTAGAATTCAACAACACAAACTGCAGAAAACCTACAAACTCATGGAAATTGAATAATGCACAACTGCACCATTCCTGGGTCAAAGAAGAAATAAAAAAGAAATTAAAGACTTCTAGAATTCAATGAGAATGAAGACACAACATACCCAAACCTATGGGACACTTTGAAAGCAGTGTTACAGGGGAAATTCATAGCACTAAGTGCCCACATGAAGAAACTGGAGAATAGTTATAATATAGAATTAACACCACAGCAGAAAACTCTAGAACACAAAGAAGCAAACTGCCCCAGGAGGAGTAGACGCCAGGAAATAATCAAATAGAAGGCTGAAATCAATAAAGTAGAAACTAGGAAAACAATACAAAGAATCAATGCAACGAAGAGTTGGTTCTTTGAGAAAATCAACAAAATAGACAAACTTTTGTCCAAACATACCAAACAGCAGAGCATGAGCATGCAGTCATATAAACCATGCTGAATAAACATGGTAAACATGGAGTTTTACCAGGACTCTTGAATCTGAGGTTTCAGAACTCCCTCTATTTCATTTGTTTTTGTTTCATTTCTTTAGTGACTTTCTCCTTCATCATTTATTTTCCAAATTCCAGTGTCCTATAAAGTTCTGAGCTCAGTGTTTTGACTATAGTCCTTTACTGGGTACCTTCCAAAATATAAATTAAAACCAATGCTTTTATTACATGTATTTTCCACATCTTTAGTTTGATAACAAATCTTTCATTTTTTCACTGCTTCTATATGTATATCACTACAATATATGAAAACAGAATTCATCTGCAAAATCTTTCCAGGTTGAAAGTGTCAGGCCTACTTTTATTCATCATTCTAACTTGTAAACTACTTATTCATTTATATTGCGGCTGCTTCTAAAATAGTTTTTGTATCCACATTCCCCATTTAACTCTATTAATGATCTACTGCAAATCATTGCCCCATTATTTTTTTAATTATAGACTGTTTGACCAATGGCTCAGGTTTCTTATTGGCTAGCCACCTCTTAATTATTATCTATTCTCTTTTAAACTATGTATTGCCATGAGGCTGTGGCTTACCTCTAAAGCATGTTACTTATTCAGGAGTGATATGGCATTTTTCTGGAGACTCATTCTCCATTCCTATTTCCAGCTTTCTCCTTGTCTGGTAGTCCCACCTATATGTACTGCCTGACTACTGGCCAATCAGAATTTATTCATCAACCAATAAGAATAAATTACATTCACAGTATACATTAGGATATCCCCCATCATCCATCTTCCTTCCTTCCTTCCTTCCTTCCTTTCTTTCACTACATTTTTTATCCTTTTCTTTTTTCCATATTTTTATTTAACTTTTTAAGCATGTCACTTTCAGTTCCCTCTCCCTCCCCTCCTCTCCCACCCCCCAATCCTCCCAACCCCTCAACCCAAATCCATCCCCCCTCCACTCCCCCGGGAGGGCAAGGGCCTCCATGAGGGATTTCCAGATTCCATCACATCATCCCGGGAATGCCCCAGGTTTTTCCCTGTATGTTCACACTGAGAGAGCATCGCTCCACAGGGCATGGGCTTCCAGAGTCCCTCTGTATGCCAGGAATAAATACTGCTCTACTCTCTAAGGTCACACAGATTGCCACCCAGGTTCGGTGGGAGGATGTCTGGATCAGTCCCATGCTGGCCCCCCTATCATCAGTCTGGGGTCCATGTGATGCCCCTTGTTTTGGTGAGCTGCTCCTGTGAGCCTCGCCAGACCGATCCCAATTGCCTTGGTCATCACTTCTCTTTGCAAGTGGGTTCCAGGAGTTCAAATCAGTTCATAGCTGTAGGTGTCTGACTCTGTCTCCATTAGCCACTGTATGTGAGTTCTAGGATTGTATATAAGGCAATCATCATTCTCACCATCATGGGAGGGCATTTGAGGTAGCCTTAATGCCAGTTGGTGTCATTCCTGTAGATCTGTGAAGATCTCACTAGTGCCAGGTCTCTCCTCCAGCTTATAAAGGCTCCCTCTTTTATGGTATCTCCCATCTGTTTCTCCTCTATTCTTATCCTGGCTCAACCTTCCAGCTCTCCCATGTCATCCTCTCTCCTCCTCTTCTTTCTTTCTCTTTTTCCCATCTCCTTCTGCCCTTCCCCAATCTAATTAGGAGATCGCATCCCATAACCCTTATCATGCATATCTCCCTTAGGGTCCTCCCTGCACTCCAGACTCTCTGGCAGTGGGATTGTGGGCTGGCAATGCCCTCCTCCATGTCTAAAATCCATATATGAGTGAGTACATATCATGTTTGTTGGTTTTGTGACTGGATTATGTCACTCAGGATGGTTTCTTCTAGTGCCATCCATTTGCCTGCAAATTTCAAGATTCCTTTTTTTTCTGCTGAGTAATACTCCATTGTGTAAATGTACCACATTTTCTCTATCCACTTTTCAGTTTAGGGGCATCTAGGCTGCTTCCAGGTTCTGTCTATTACAAGTAATGCTGTTATGAACATAGTTGAGCAGATGTCCTTATTGTATGAAGGTACATCTTTCGGGTATATATCTAAGAGTGGAATTGCTGGATCCGTTTTTTTGAGGAATCTCCATACTGATCTCCAAAGCGGCTGCACAAGTTGGCCTTCCCAACAGCAGTGCAGGAGTGTACCCCTTTCTCGACATCCTCTCCAGCATAAACTGTCATTATTGTTTTTGATTTTAGCCATTCTGACAGGAGTGAGTTGGTATCTCAGAGTTGTTTTGATTTGCATTTCCCTAATGCATTGCCATTATTTTTAGGAGGAAATAACCTCAGATTTTATGAAGAGAATCTCAATTTCTATTTGCTGTTTTGAATCAAGTTGCATCTCAAAGGAGCAAAATATTTTATATGAAACATTGGTCTAAAATATAGTTTCTGAAACATTGCACACATGTCATTTTGTGTCAGAGAATTATTTTCCTTAGGTATACTGTTTTGTCAATGTAGAATAATTAGCAGTGCTGTCAGCTCCTACCTTCTGGTTGTCAGTAGTACCATCTTGTAAAGGAAAACAGGAAGAGGAAGTGAAAGTGTCTTTTAAATCTGAAACATATTTTTCTTTGAGAAAAAAAACACCTGGATAATGTTATGATAATTACCAACTTCATCCCAACTCAAAAACCACTAGTTCCAAGAAACCCCAGATGTCCTTGTTTTACCAAGCTTCCTAGATCCACTGCCCAAAATTAAGCATAATACCAAAGGAGTATGTACAAACCAGTGAAAAGATGATAAACCTGGACAGCAACATCTTATGACTGTAAGTCTAGTTATTTTGGGACAGAAGCACTGCAGCTATGCAGTGCAACAACTAGAAAATAGCATCAACAATCTCAGCTTCAATCCTAACTCTGTACCTAGAAAAACACTTTTTAAAAGGACTGCAGTCAAAGCACCACAAAAGATTTAATCAAAGGAAAATGTACAACAATATTATCAATATTATTTCAATCTAACACATACACACACAGATACACACACACAGACACACACAGACACACACATGCATGTACTTACACACATACACACAGAGAAAGGGAGGGAGGGAAGAAGGGAGAAACAGACAATGCTTTTCTACTCTTACATTGAGAGAGTATCTTAGCACTTTCCATATTGGAAACAGTTTATTAATGTTCCTTAAATATCAAGGGTAACTATGAATATTTATATTGTCTGAATGAACTGCTAACCAAACCATTGGAAGCTATGTAGATAAAAATTGAAATATAAAATATTTTAGGTAGTGCTTATTTTGTTCTCTATTTTTTTACATTTACTCGGAAAAAAATTAAAATAGAAACAATTTGTACTAGGAACAATCTTGTTCAGCTTAATGATCCACATGTAGGTATCTAACAGATATATTTTAGAAGAGTTATTTCTTAAAAGAAATCAAGATCTGGGTTCAGAAATAAATGGAAATTTGAAATATTTTATTAATTCATTAATTGAGTCATTGATTTTGAGACAAGGACTGAAGTATGGTTGTCTGATTGGCCTGAAACTTACTGTGTAGAAGCAGATCATGTCGGTCTTAAAGCAACCCTCCTGTTTTTGTCTTCCAAGTGTTAAGATTACAGTCAGAAGCCACTAAGACTACCTATTTTATTTTCCAGGAGAGATTTTCTCTAGTAACATATTTTATAAAACATTACTTACTGGTTGCATGCTATCAATTTTTTATTGTGTGAGATTTTGCTCAGGTCACGATATTCGTTCATTGGGATATTGTATAAATATGAAAATAAGGTCAAGTTTCATTACAAATATCTATCATCTGCACAGTCCTAAAGATACAAGTTTGTAGCTAGGGAAAATTCTCCACTGAGAGTCAAATTCAGTCTTATCTTGTCTATTTTGAAATAATTATGCCATTGATCTTAACTTATTAGTTGAAATTGTAAAATAAAGCAGGAAATCTGTATTAAATATATTCTCCATAATATCACAGTATTATGATCTAAATTTTGTACATATTTCTTTCTTGTTTTTAACTACATTTCAGGATTTTATATTATAACAAATAGATATTTTCCATACAAATTAATGCTGTGTATTTATTTCAGCAAATCATTTCCCAAATAACAATTAAAATGACTAATTTTCTACTTTCTAATTGTTTCACAACTAAACAAATCCACAAATATTAGAAGAGTTTTATCTATAGTTTAAGCACATATTGATTTTTTTCTTGTGTTTAGGCTTCTATTGATTTCCTAAACTATTTAACAAAGAAAACATTTTTAACAATGTGTATAAATTAGATTTGATATGTACATATGTATATTACTAAGTATGTTAGGCAAATAACCAACTACATTTTCATACTTTGCCTGGGGCTGTCATATTGACTGACTTTAATGTTGCTGTGTTTACCATGAATTGAGTACTTTCTTACATTACTCTAAGTAAAGGCAGAACCCTCAGGTATAAACATAGTTTGATGATTACTTATTTCAAGCCACAAGCAGCAGCGCCAGTCTTCCATATCTTAATATGGAGGTTGTGCTTTCACCTGGCTCCAGTGATTCATCTTTATAAACTTTCCACTTACAATAATCTTACCTACTCAGTAGTGGCTCAAACACTCAGTGCATGTGCATTGCCACTGACTCATCTCATGCTGATTTTCATTCCTTGGAATAGTTTATATTCTGCCAGGTTTGCACAAATTCTACAAGTGCTTGAAATATTTCTATAACTAACAAAACCCTTAGAGAATGTTTTCTCATCTTACTTGGCTTGCTGTGAAATTAATTCTGTTACTTTGCAGTTTTATTTATTTCCTAGATTATAATATCCATAAGAGCAAATAACTCAGCATAAATCCTTTCATTCACTTTTGCTATCGCTGAACTCTAAGTTCTCAAGCAGGATAAGTGTTTATACTTTTGTCTACAATCTGGAATGACATTTTCTTCAAATATATATATGTGTATATATATATATATATATATATACATATATGTCTCGAGTCGATGGAGCATCATTTTACTCCTTCAGATGGATTTTATAGATTCTTATGCAGAAGCACTGTGGTTACCTTTGGGTCAGCTGTTTTGGTAGCAACTGGAGATTATTAGTCTTTCTTATTGGAAGCTGAGTAGAGGAAAACCTGTGTTCTCTTTCTTGCTTTGTAATAAGGAATCTGTTTCCAATTAAATGACAGCATATCCAGGCAGATGAACAGCTGTTACAGTGGCGGTGGACTAACATCATCCACTACATCTATGACTGACAACTGGGTAGCAGCAGTGACTCTGCCAAATACAGATGTAATTTACCAAAATTAACTGAACTTTAAAGTGCTGCCAACAATTTAAGGCTCAATGATTAGATTTAGAGAAAATATTCTCCTGGTTAAATATGCCCTGTTCAAATGATTTCTTGCCTATACAGCATCTATATAGATTTCTTCTTTTGCATACAAATATTAGGTGACACTCAGATGCAATGTATTTTTATATTTAAAAGAAAGGCAATGGACATTAGAGTTACCACAACTGAGGTTGCTTGGGGTGAAACATGCTGTGTGAGAAATTTTTTCTGTTATGTTTAGAAGTAAGTGGTGTTATGCATTTGTTTTGCATATTGGTTGAATGTTGTTTCCAAAGGTGAATATGGTGGCAATTTATCCTCAGTGTGACAATGCTGAGAAGAGGCAGGGACTTTAATTTGTGGGGATTAAGCAAGGCTTGCAAAGTTGCCATTTGTCACTTGATAACCAGTCAAGCAGAACCCTCACCAGAGACTGAGCAGAAATGGCCTCCTTATTTGGCATTATTTGAGTTGCATTCTGTGGATGAAGCAAAACAGAAAATGTTGCAGCGATCCCAACTTCAGGTGAGCGGTCTCCGGGGGGACAATCCCCATCCTCTGCTCAACACCCTTCCCTCGATCTTCCAGGGCAGCTCCTGGCATCCAGAAGACCCACCCAAACAGGAAAGACATCAGCCCTTCCAGGCCCCAAACTCTGGCGATCCAAAATTCAGGTGAGCATCGATCTCCAGGGGGGGCACTCCCCATCCCCTGCCCAACACCCTTCCCCTCAAGCTTCTGGGGACCTCTCCTGGTATCCAGAAGACCCACCACACAAGAAAGACATCAGCCCTTCCAGGCCCCAAACTCCGGAGATCCCAACTTCAGGTGAGCTTGGATCTCCAGGGGGGCATTCCCCATCCCCTGCCCAACACCCTTCCCCTCGATCTTCCCGGCTGCTACTGGTATCCAGAAGACCTACCCATACAGGAAAGACATCAGCCCTTCCAGGCCCCAAACTCCGGAGATTCCAGTTTCAGCTTAAGCTTCAGTGACAAGGGACTAAGAGTGGGGGGGGGGAGTGTGAGCTGGGAAGAAGAGAGGGGGAGAAGAGGAAGAGAGAGAAGGTCATGGGGGAACAGGAAGGTTGAGTGGGGGGTAGAATAGGGGGAGGAGGGAATCATAGGATAGAAGACAGATCAGGCACCAGTGTGACCTCTAGTGATCTAAAGTGATGACACCAATTGGCAAGCTAAGCAGTAGTGGAGAGACCACCTTGAATGTCCATTCCTGATAATGAACTTGATGTCTATAACCATCCTGGAGCCTTCATCCAGTGACTGATGGAAGCAGAGGCAAACACACAATTAAGCACTGAACTGAACCCAAGGAACCCAGTGACAGAGAGAGAGGAGTGATGAGCAAATTGGCAAAGAATGGGCTGGCAAAACCAGCAGAGACAGCTGATCTGAACAGGGGAGAGCTCTTGGACCCCAGACCGACAGCTGGGAGGCCAGTATGGGACTGATCCAGACCCCACGAATGAGAGAGTCAGTGAGGAGGCCTGGGCAACCTATGGGGCCCTGAGCAGTGGATCAGTGTTATCCCTGGAATACAAACAGACATCGTGTGTCCATAACAAAAAGAGAGATGCTCTCACAGCCTGGACTCTTAGGGGAGTGCCTGGACCCTACCCTGAGTGAAATGGCAGACTCTAGATATCCCCTATGTGGAAGGAAATGGCAATAGGGTGGGAGGCTGAGGGGGATGGTAGTTGGGTGCCTGATGAGGGGAGGGAGAGGGAACTTTGATTTACATGTAAAACAAGGTATTTAAAATTAAAATAAAAACATTAGGCAATAGAAAAAAAAGAAAATGTTTCCATATAGAGTTAAATGGCCAATAAACTTCAACATCAGTGTCCTTGTTACAAACCAGGGACAGGAAGATTCCTGTGACTTCTAGGCCAACCATAATATACAGACCGTTCCAGACCAGCGGAGACAACACAGTGATATTTTGGCTCAAAAAATAATATGAAAACAAAAACAATCAAACGGGAAAATATTTTAGATGTGTTCATTATTATTGCTATAACTTATAACCACTAAATATGTATCTCTCATATCTTCTCATATTATGTGTTTTATTTGTATATGAGTAGAAAATTAGTCAGTACAAAAATATTAAAAATTGTTTTGCATATTGACAGAAATATTCAAACTGAATGAGAAAAATAGATATATACAAGAAATCTAATTTTCATGTAGTTCGTGAGTCTCATTTATATCTACTTCCAAATATAACATGTATGAACTGGTGTTTGGTCATTGAATTTGGTAATGAAATATAAAAAATAAATATAAAAAAGTAGACTTTTCAAAACATGCAGTAAATTATATTTAAAGAAATAACTGATTCAATTTCTTTACTGATTCTTGTTTTGTCTCATTTGGTTAAAAGAAGTCTAAAAACTTTCTGCTTCGAACTAGACATTATTGGAATCTGTGGATAGCATGTTATTATCCTCATGTGCCAGTCATCTGGACAGGTAATCCAAATTGTTTTACTGATTTTGAGAGACTCTGCTGGCCAGATGTTACAGTCTATAATAGCCTGGAGGTATCCTCTAAGCTCAAAAGCATGGAGGACTTCTCCCCTGCCCCAGCAAGGATTTCCTGCTCTCTATCAGCCCTTATCTGGACAATGTCTCTAGGCCCAAAGGACTGACATTACCTGGAAGTTGTACTGATACATTATTTATGACACATTAAAGCTTGATTGAGGACTCAGAAAAGCAAAGGTAGCTACAAGCCTTAGAATCCAGGCATGCACCTTTAATCCCGGGAGTCAGAAGCTAGGAAGTGGTGGTCTGCAGTTTAAGCCTAGAATTTAGGATTGAGAAATAGACAGATCTCTGTGATTCCAAGTCCACCCAGATCTATATAAGAGTGAATCAGTCTAAAAGAGAATTATAGCTCACACCATTAATCACAATATTGAGAAAGTATGTAAGACAGAAGCAAGGTCTCAGAAAGTCATTCATTCTGTAGCCACACTGAGGGGAGGAGAGGCAGCAGTTTGAGACTTGGGGAAGAGGTCGTGTGTGGATCAGCCCATTCAGTCTGAGCTAGAGGTGAGAGCTGGAGGCTGGCTACTTTGGTTTTTCTGATATGTAGCTTGATGTTTGAACTCCAATATTAGTCTCTCTAAACCTGTAAGCCTGATTTATCCTTAATGTGACCCTTGGCACAGTTGTCTGCTAGATGACTTTCTGCTGCTGCACATATGCTAAGACTGGAACAAGGGGATTTGAAATAGGACCCTACTGCTACTAATCCAGCCTTGAAGTAGCAGCATGAAACTCAATGCAAATAAGGGTTCATCCCCATGATTTCCAATCCTATATATTCCTTATATTCTGGAATAAAGTTGAGCTGATTCTCTGAAATCAGCTCCTGGAGGGCTATCTCCATCGTACCCATTGTTGTCTGAACCCATTTCCCCTCTTCTTTTCCCTCCACCCTCCGAGACCAGCACATCCAATGAGCCTGAGGAAGAAGCACAACCATGTACTGCTATTTTATGATTTTGAACATGGGTAAACGGGTTTGAAAATAAAACATTCCCAAGTATATTAAAATTTGATTTTGTGTTTTCTTTGGATTTTGGAGTTATTATTGATTATGTCTGAAAATAGTGATAAGAAACACTTTGTGAATGGTTCCAAATTTAAAACTCCTTACTATTTATGATGTTGAATATTATAAAACATAATGATAGAAGCATAACCATCCCCAAGATACATTAGTGATATCACAATTTTATCAGATTAAATGAGGGAGAAACATTTGAAGCAGATTTCTAGAAATTACACATCCAATGGGTAGCAGAGTCAGATCATTATAGTTTATCTGACAATTGCAATCCAGCTCTACAGAAAATGCTAGAAGGAAAACCTAGACCCAAGGAAGATAACTACATTCACAAAGACACAGGCAATATATAATTCCACTTTACAAGACACCAAAAGAAAAAGGGAGGAGAAACTACACAAAATAACTTCACTAACAATAAATCAAGCACAAACAAGGATCATCAATCAATGGTCATTAATATCCCTCAATGTCAACGGCCTCAACTTGCCTATAAATAGACACAGACTAGCAGAATGGATACGAAGACAGAACCCTTCCTTCTGCTGCATACAAGAAACACATCTCAACATCAAAGGCAGACATTATCTCAGAGTAAAGGGTTGGGAAAAGATCTTCCAATCAAACGGTCCCAAGAAACAAGCTGGTGTAGCAATCCTAATATCTAACAAATTAGACTTCAAAGTAAAATCAATCAAAAGAGATGAAGAAGGACACTTCATATTCATCAAAGGAAAAATACATCAAGACGAAGTCTCAATTTTAAACATCTATGCCCCAAATACAAAGGCACCTACATTCATGAAAGAAACATTACTAAAGCTCAAAATGCACATAAAATCCCACACACTAATAGTAGGAGACTTCAACACTCCACTCTCACCGCTAGACAGGACCTCCAGACAGAATCTTAACAAAGAAACAAAAGAACTAATAGAAATTATGACCCAACTGGGTTTAACAGACATCTATAGAACATTCCACCCAAATGCAAAGGGATATACCTTCTTCTCGGCACCATATGGAACCTTCTCTAAAATCGACCACATACTTGGCAACATATCAAACCTCAGCAGCTACAAAAAAATTGGAATAACTCCATGCATCTTATCTGACCACCATGCTTTAAAATTAGAATTTTACAACAACAACACAAATTGCAGAAAACCTACAAACTCATGGAAACTGAATAATGCTCAACTGCACCACCCCTGGGTCAAAGAAGAAATAAAAAAAGAAATTAAAGACTTCCTCAATTTCAATGAGAATAAAGACACAACATACCCAAACCTATGGGACACTTTGAAAGCAGTGCTACGGGGGAAGTTCATAGCACTAAGTGCCCACATGAAAAAACTGGAGAACAGTCATACTAGAGAATTAATAGCAAAGCTGAATGTTCTAGAACAAAAAGAAGCTTTTTCTTCTAATACACGTAATCATATAGTCACAGAACTTATTTTAACAGATTTTAGTCATCCTGTTTAATATTTTATCGGGTTTACTATTGAATGAATTGACCACCTATGAATTTATATAAGCCAAATCTAATGTAATAAACTCAGAATAAAAATCTTTCTTTTAAATCTGGACCTTGTAATTTGAGCAACTTGTCCAATGGAAATATTAAAATTTTCAAAGTCTGCTAAATTTTCACTAAGACCTGAATGAAGGAATTCACTATTTTATTTATTATTTATTTATTTATGTAAAATGAAGGCACCATTTCTCCCTCATTTAGTATGATAAAATTTTGATTTCAGTACTATATCACACAGATGATTATGTTTCTAACATATTGTTTTAAAATTTATTTTTGATTCAAAAATAGATAATCTTCAATAGTGGCTTGGCAAAGTGTGTACTAGATTAATTCTCTCTCTTTTCCTCTCTGTGTGTGTGTGTGTGTGTGTGTGTGTATGTGATTGTGAGTGTGTGTGTTCAATTACTAAGAAACTACTAGGCTTTATAAACTGTTTGTAATAATTTTTGTTTCTTCAAATATAAACTCAAGATAAGGTCTTTTATATGTAATGGAAAGTCGTGAAATATTTCCCAAAGCTACAACAGTTCAAATTCATGTTACTTCTTGATTCATACTTCTGAATCAAGGTCTCTAAACATTTTGTTTCAGTATATATAATAATAGGTAATACTTGCTTCAAGATTTGACATGTCAAATAAATAGCATGCATTGACTCATTTATCTAGTCAGACAATATAAATATAATAAGGGCCTGCCACATATCTATGGACAATAAATGAATTGTCTTTCTGACATAATATCTGATTGTGAGAATGCCATGGAAAAGGAAACTGACGGCTACAAACTATGTAACTATTCTCTAAGCAATTCCTCTAACCCTGTAGGAAACATGTCCTGTAAAACATGAAGGTATCTAAAATGAGCTAATGATGCATGCTTTTTCACAAGAAAGGAAACCTTGATTTAAGTTATATACAACAATATTTCAATTTACTTGACTTTTTGACAAAAAGTGTGCATGTGTCTACGTGTGTGTGTGTGTGTGTGTTTTTATCAGAAACAAATGAATGACAATGAAATCTTATATTATTGACTAACTTAAAATATTTGGTTCTTGGTTTAAAAAAGTGAAGAAGAAAATATCTATATTACCTTAGACTTCAGTTTAGGCAGGTGTTTTTAGGAAAGGCCAGCTATAACAAATGTTCATTTCAACTCCAGAGTTTCGTTTTTAAAACATAATAATTACTAGTCTTTCTGTCAAGAGGACAAAATGAGAAATGTCAGCAAGTAGAAGTCAAATTAACCATTCAATAAACTACAATAACACTCTGGATATGCTGGATATCTCTTTGAATAATAAGGTAACCAACCTCATTTTGCACAAGTATCCTCCTCTAAAACAAAGAAATTATTATGCAATTCCAAATGTTTTGTGAAGAGTAATTAGAAATTACTTCAACCAATTGTGAAACGTCAAAATACTTTCCATAATACTATCACAAACTCATTACTGGAAAACTTTGCCTTTATATCTTGTTTTCCATTGAAATAATTCAATGTAGGATTGTTTTCTTTTCATATATGTGTTCTCTCCATCAAGTCACAATGTACTTGAGATGGGGAGTTTGACTTTCCATGAATATTCAACAATGAGTAAGGAAAGTACATAATGTGCTCACACACACACACTCACACACACACACTCACACACACACTCACACACACGCACACACACATACTGTGTCTGTGTATGCAGGTTAGATTTAACTGTAACTAATAGAATTTCTAACTATTAGAATATGGAATAACCAGAGATGATTCATCAATATTTGTAATAGTTGCATTTTGACTTTTCTGGTTTTCCATTGTGGATTCCTTGGAACTACACATCTTCTGTCTCTGTAGTACAGAAAAAGAAACTTCCTATCAGTCTTAATTATGCACTCCCCTCTCAGTATACCTTTGCATATCTCATTACAGGAAAGTGTTTAAAAGGTAATGTTTCCTGAAAAGTTACTGTAAATATTTTCTGTCATTATTGTACCTGCTGCAAGGGGTGTATACTTTTTGAAAAACAGACATTGTATTCTACTTTCTGTGTTTAAGAACTTAGTACTTTTTCTGGTGTATGCTGAAATGTAATCAAATTGTATTCTTTTAATACACTGTATGAGCTTAGTTGATATACATTCACATGTATTTTACACCAAATTAGATTTATAGAAAACATGAAAAATCCATGTTATTTATGTGACTGTTACTGCTCAGGAAAAGCAATTAATTAGATGTTATTAGTTCCATTTATAAAATAAGACAACTAAGGAACAGAGATCTGAATGACTTGTTCTAGACTTCACAGAGTATTGGACTTGAAGCTAGAATAATGATTTATGGACGCCATGCTCAGAAATACTACATTATGTTTCATCTCTAAACTCACCATAACAATATTCACTGATTAACAAAATGAGCAGATTTATTGTTTTACAACTCAATATAGACAGTGCTTGCCATTCTGAGTAAGAAGGAATTTAAACACACCACACTAAATTATACATGCTTGGATGTCGGGATAATTGTTTGATGCTTATGCTTTGTATTGGTTTTGGAAATAATTAATATTTTAAGTAGAAGCATCTGTAAATACCATGCATTTTAGTTCTGTTTGATGCAGCTCGTATTAGTGGGTTGCTTTCTGGAGGACAAGAAAGTCCACTTGTGAAATTTCATTCAACATGTGTGACAGCATCTTTTCTTAGCACTTATACTACTGGTTTAGATGCTGATTTAAATGTGTTCATGGTGCTATCACATGAAGAAAGATCATTGCACATTTCACTCTTGGTTTATAGCATCCTTTAGCAGAAAGATAGATCAGCAGCGTTTGTCTTGAATTAGAGCACAAGTCCATGAAGGAAAAAGAAAAAGTGGGAGATCATGGTCACATTTGGATATTTCTTTTCTCATGTGTGAAAATTTGTCAGTTCTTAAAACTCCCATTACAGAGAAATGTGCCTTAGTGTGGTAGTTAAGAGGATGGTCTTTGGATCCAGATTAACTTCACATAAATCTCCATTGGAAATAACTAGCTGTGCAGTGTTTGAAAAGATATATATCCTTTCTCTGCCTCAATTTCCTTAACACCAACACAAGGAAACAATAGACTCAAACTCTCATGAATTGTTTGAGAAAGAAGGAACTCAAGTATTTGAATAGAGCTTAAGTGGAAGATGTATTCACAGAAAAAAATATACAATGAATTAAATAAACTTACTCTAAAAAATCTCTTCACTTCTTTTTCAAATCACCAGTAGTTCCAGAATATATTTGTTAAGTACTGAAGTTCTGGTCTCAAGATTTTTTTTGTTCCAGTGGAATATGGAAACATTTTTGAAAAAATATCTCAAAAGAGAAAGCAAATATTTTAAAACTAACAGTTCAGAACAGTTGGAATAAATGCAGAATTTTAAAGATATAAAAGAAAAATGCATTTTAAAAATATCAATTCAAAAAATTAAGTTTTTTATGAAGTGGATAAGGTTGAGGGACTAATTTAAGCAAATATTCAAAAGGGAAGAAATTAGATGAAAAAGTCTAATTCCCCAGCTGGGAAATGTCTGCAGATATAGCAAATACTTACTCAGCATATCTCTATTTTTATCCAAGCAGCTTGCCAAGAAATACAGTGACTGCAGTTTTCTCTCATCTCTTATGTGAGCTGCAGCACAGTTAGGAATTCTGAAAATGGATTGCCATCCTTTAGTGTGCCTGAGTGGGCGATGGGTAACATGCAGGTCAGCAGATTTGCCTCTAACTCACTACTGTGGGAATTGGCCCAGTTAACCACAGCAAACTGGGTTAGGTCTGGCTTGAAAACATATTGCTCCTATTTTAATATGCTTCATCAACCACAAATCTAAACTCCCTTCCAAAACCAGGGTGCCATATCCTGGCAATTTGTCTTAGAAAGCAGTTCTATAGGTGTGTGTTTCCCTGTGAGATCCAAGAATGTTATGGTTTAAGATGTCACTATGAACACTTTGCAACTTATATGATGGTTCTATATAGAGTATGCCTTAACTACCCAAATACTCTCCTCACATGAAGGTCAAAACTATTCTTATTTGAGCTCCAAATACCAGATCCCTCTTTGTACTGATACTTACCTTGGTATATCCACAAGGCCCTAACTGATGTTTCCAGTAAGCAAGATATAATGCTTTCCTCAATCTGCTGTGTTGTTTCTGATCTTAATGAAAGGATAGGTTTAAAATTCACACTACTAATTTATGCTCTTGTTTTATATAGATCAGGAGTTTTTTGGGGAGATTTTTTACACTGTCTTTGAGTGGTACTCACAACGTACTTAATGGCAAAATGTATATTGCCATGTAAATATGTAAACATCAAGTCATTTGATAGTAAGCAAAATAGCTGTTATTCTGGTTTTGAAGAAATAAAACTTATACATAATAATTATTAAGAATATACTGTTAGAAGGTGCACTCATAAAGTCTCATCAACATGATTGCTTGAACAAGGACAACAAAAATAGACATGCCAAAGTAGATCATAAAAGACCATGAGGTCTCAAGCCTACATAAGGAACTACAGGTAAATAAAGAATACAAAAATAGGGAGAAATAGTGTCCCTCATGGAATAACACACCAACTGGTTATTAAGTATTGTGTGATCATTCTTGAGAACATTGTATACCCTGAGCAGATAATATTAAAGAATATATACGTATATGCCACCCATATATACATGTAAACATTCTCATATGTGTGCAAATGTGTGTGTATGTATGTAAGTATTTATGTATGTATGTATGTAATGGTTATTAACTGAAAAAGCAAGGAAGTATATATGGAATGGTTTTGAGATAGGAAAAGAGAGTCAAAAGCGATGTGATTATACTATAATCTTCAAAATAAAAGAAAAAGGAATACACTAAGCACTGTGTATTTTGTGCAAGTTATACTACTTAATCTAACACTTATGTAAAACAAATGTAATTTATGTTATCATTTTCTATTTGGAGATGGAATAATAGAGGCACATAGCAGCTATATAACTTACTAAAATAACGGTTCATAAAACTGGAATTTGTAAAGAAATTCTTGAAGAGGGTAATACAAATGGACTGCAGTGAATTTGAGGCTGTCCTGGATGACACAGTGAGACTCTTTCTCTACATATGAACCTGGGGAGCACACTCTCTGGGAAATAGAATGTAGGAAATCAACACTAGTTTCAATAAGAGAGTAATGCTAAATAGGAAAGGATAAAAATTGAAAAGCAGCATAAGCTTATAAGCCTTTTGACAGATTTGCATTGAGAACCAGGAGAATGTTTCAGGTATTAAAAAATTAACTAAAAATATACTGGCATTTAAACACCAAAGCTGTCTCTTCTAGAATCTTGTAATTTTATCAACACAGTTTTATACTCATTATCTTAGGATTCATCAGTAGATTGAATCCATGTCTAAACCAAGACATCTGGTTGCTAACCAAATACATTTTTTGTAAAGGAATAGAGCAGTGGTTCTCAACCTATGGGTTGTACCTCACACAAGAGTCCTATGTCACATATCCACCATGTCAGATACCTGCATTATGATCCATAACAGTAGCAAAAATATAGTTATGAATTAATTTTATGAAGAACTGCATTAAATGGTCATAACATTAGGATGGTTAAGCAAGTAATCGATAAGTATTTTAAGTCTACAAAACTCCAAACCATATTTCTTACAGGTACATATGGATCTCCAAGTTTCACAAGACAGCCATTCCTAGCCTTTCATGCTCTTTTCTTTTTTCATTTATTTATTGATTTTTTTCTGAGACATAATGTTACCATGCAAACTAGCTTCAAATTCATGTTCTTCTTGTTTCATTCTCATAAGCAGGTGTTGTGTAATGGTATCTTTGGGGAACCAAAAACAATGTATCCTCACCCCTATGACACACCGAAGCAAGGATAATAGTAAAGTTCAACTTGATGAACAAATGGGTTTTATTGGGATTATTCACAAGAATATGGATGAGAGATCACACTTAGGAACAGAAATGACTCAAAGCTGCATTGCCAAAGCCCACCCCAGCATGAGTGATAGCTCACAAAGACTTGAAACTCTAAACACACTGTACAACATGCAGGCAGCTCAGCAGATTGGAGAGCATTCTTTCCAAGTAAATCTGTCTCAAAATCTTCTAGGCAGCTAAGTTGATCTGTTGAATATAATATAGCCCTTACAGAAAAAAATCCCTTAAAGACATCTTTGGAGACATAGAAATAATGGAATTAAGTGAGTGAAATTGTTCAAGACCATAACAAAAAATAAAATCAATAAGGTAAACTGAGGGAAATCTTGGAATAAAAAACTAATAATAAAAAAGGAACTAGAACATGAACCTCAGAGTAAGCCATAGCAAAAGAAAACAAGAGGTGGAAGAGGTAATCTCAGGTATTGAAGACATAATACAAGAAGTGGAAACCTCAGTAAGTCAAAATGCTAAATGTAAAATAATTCTGAGCCAAAACATCCATGATATCTGGAACATTGTATAAACACCCAATATAGAAGTAATCAGAAGCAGAAGCAGAAACCCACAGCTAAGCACTTACCCATACTCCTGGAATCCAGCTGTAGAGTGAGAGGAGGGATGAGCAAAGGTGTTCAAGACCATGCTGGAGAAACCCACAGAAACAGCTGACCTGATCAAGTGAGAGCACATGGACCCCAGTCATAAAGCTGGGGAACCAACATTGGACTGAACCAAGCCCTAATGTTGGTGCCAGTTAGGAGGCCTGGACAGTTTATGGGACCTCTGACAGTAGAACCAGTATTTCTCCCTAGTACTCAAATGGACTTTGGGAACCAATTCCCCATGGAGAGATACTCTCTCAGCACAGATACATGGGAGAGGGCCCAGACCCTCCTACAAAGGATGTGACAGACTTTGATGATCCCCCCCATGTGAAGCCTCACCCTCCTTGGGGAATGAATAGGGGGTTGGATGGGAGGTCAGTGAGGGGCATGGGAAGATGGGAGGGAGAGGGAACTGGG
Organism: Mesocricetus auratus; assembly: GCF_017639785.1. Classification (NCBI taxonomy): domain Eukaryota; kingdom Metazoa; phylum Chordata; class Mammalia; order Rodentia; family Cricetidae; genus Mesocricetus; species Mesocricetus auratus. Next base: position 109,339,789 of record NW_024429188.1, on the reverse strand, counting down.
ATTGATATATAAAACAATATTTATTCTAAATTAAAAAAACTTAAAAAAGAAGTAATTGGAATAAAGGAAGGAAAAGAAACCAAAATCAAAGGTCCAAAAATATTTTCAACTAAATAATAGAAGAAAACTTCCATAAGTTAAAGAAGGACACACCTGTACAAGAAGCATGGAGAACACCAAAGAGACTATGAGCAAAGAAATTTCCCCTAGGCACATAATAATCAAGACACTAAATATAAGGAACAAATAAAGAATACTAAATGCTTCAAGGCAAAAAGATCAAGTAACATAAAACAGACCCATTAGACTAACACCTGAGTATTCAAAAAATCAGAAATGAAACTCTAAAAGTCAGAGGGGCCTAGATAGATGTTCTACAAACTCTAAGAGACAGTAGATGACAGGTCAGACTGTTGTACCCAACAAAACTTTCAATCACAATAGATGGAGAAAATAAGAAATTCCATGATAAAACCAAATTTAAATAATATATACTATAAATCCAGCTCTATAGAAGGTTCTAGAAGGAAAACTCCAACATAAAGTAGTTAACAACACCCAAGAAGAGACAAGAAATAAGTAAGCCCAGACCAGCAAAATCAAAAGGGAAACACACACACACACACACACACACACACACACACACACACACACTCACACACACACAATTACCATAACCACCAACACTACTACCAATAATAAAATAACAGTAATCAAAAAATACCACTCTTTGTATCTCTTAATGTCAATGGTCTTAACTTCACAATTGAGAAAATATGAAAACAGAATGGGTATGAATATAGGATCCATCCCTCTCTTGCATTCAAAATACACCCCTTAAAATGAAGAATAAATATCACCTCAGAGTAAGAGGATGAAAAAATATTCCAATAAATGGGCAGCCTCTCATGGAACTTTCTCCATTATTGACCTCTTACTCTGACACAACACAAGCCTCAACAGATAAAATTAAAGTGAATTATATCAGACTACCACAGATTAAAAAACTGAATGTCAACAACAAGGGAAACATCAGATGGTACACAAACACAAGGAAACATTGCAAGTAAGTACTGAATAAAACTAGGTCAAGACAGAAATTAAGGAAAAAACAAAGAATTTCTAGAACTGATTGAAAATGAATATATACTACATACAAATCATGGGACACAGTGAAAGTGGTTCTAATGGGTTAGTTCATAGCACTAAGCACATCAAAAAATTAGAGTAATCTCATACTAATAACTTAACAGAATGAAAAACACTGGACCAGAAAAAAAGAAATTAGATCAAAAGGAATAGACATCAAGAAATGATCAAACTCCAGACTGAAATAATAAATTATCAATGAAACAAACAAAAAATAATATGAAGAATCAATGAAACAAAGCTGTTTTTTTGACAAAATCAGTAAGATTAATAAACTCTTATCCAAATTACCTAAACGACCAAGAGAGAATATACACATTAACAGAATTAGAGATGAACAGTGGGCATAATTACAGATATGGAGAAAATTCATTCAGAGAACCCAAAGAACATACTTTTGAAACCTATAACATATTGGAAAATCTAAGAAGTAATGGATGATTTTCTTGCTACATATCACTTAGCAGTGTTAAATCAAGATTAGATAAGCAGTTTAAACAGACCTATATCTTCTAGTGAAATCGAAGCTGTAATTAAAAGTCTCCCAACCAAACAAAGCCCAGGGCCAGATGGCTTTTGTGCAGAATTCGACCAAACTTTCAAAGAAGAATTAATGCTAATACTCAAATTACTCCACCAAGTAGAGTGGGAAAATTGCCTAATTTGTTTAATGAGGCCGCAGTTACCCTGATACCCAAGCCATATAAAGACCAACAAAGAAAGAGAATTACAGACATGTTTCCCTTTTAAGCATGCAAAAATTCTGAATAAAATACTTGACAATCAAATCCAAGAAGATACCAAATGGATCATCCACTATGATGAAGTGAACTTCATCCCAGAGATTTGAGGAAGGTTCACCACATGAAAATAAAAAGAAAATGAAGTTAGCCATATAAACTGAAAGAAAATACAACATGATGATCTCATTAGATGCAGCAAAAGGTTTGATCAAATACCGTACCCCTTCATGAGAAAAATCCTGGAGAGCCCAGAGATACTTAGCCCATACTGCAACATAATAAAGGCAGTTTGCAGCAAGTCCATAGCCAACACCAACTTGAATGGAGAGAAGCTCAAAGCAAATACACTAACATCAGGAACAACACAAGATTGACCACTCTCTCTATACCTATAATATAGCAGTTGAAGCCTTAACTAGAAGACTAAGACAACTGAAAGAGACCAAAGGGATATAATTATTTCTCTTCAGTAATTTGTATGAATTCAGCTCTCTATCTAAAGTAATTTTGTTTGTGCCTATTCATCCTTTATACTATCATAAATTACATATTTTATCATAAATTACATATATTATCATTCCAAAGGTATGCATATATGAGAATAACAACACATGACTATATTTGTATAATTGAAAGCATAGGAGAAATTAAGCATTTGAATTATGTTGGAGCATCTTATACTACATAATGCATGTGGAGGTAAAAAAGCCACTTTTTGAAAGTGTTCTTCTTTGTGCTTTCATTTGGGTACCAGGTATCAAGCAGATGGCTAGACTTGGATAATAAATACTATTTCCACCTAAGGCATTTTATCATCCCATTATGACATTTTTACATTTACTAGCATAGTATATTTTCATAAACAAATTTAATTCAAAATCTGTATTTTTTCTTTCAGCATAAGTTTTCCACACAGTCAACACATTTATTTTATTTTATTTTTTAGTTAAATTAGAAACAATATTAGTTTTACATGCCAATCCCAGTTCCCTCCCCTTCCCTTCTTCCCCTTCCTCCCCTGCCTACCACTCCCTGCTCCCCAGGAAGGTGAGTCCATCCGTGGGGGAGTCTGTCACATGATTTGGATCAGGGCCTATACCCTCCCCCATGTGTCTAGGCTGAGAGAGGATCCCTCTATGTGGAATGGGCTCCCAAAATCCATTCCTATACTAGCAATAAATACTGACCCACTGGCAGAGGTCCCATAGATTACACAGGCCACCTAATTGACAGCCATGTTCAGGGGCTCTGTATCAGAGCCAACAATTACATTTAGAGACATTAAGAATTTCAGTTTCATCTCAAAGTAAATTTGCTAAAGTTGACAAGCATTCTAATGTATGCAAGATCAAATACACTCAAGCAACTATCAAAATATAGAATTAAATAATCAAAGGGATTGTACGGTAAACTTCCACTACACTTACATCTATTCCATCATTTAAAACCACTAAACAATTGCACTTTCTTCCATATTACATAAAAATTAACTTAGCCAGAAAATTAAAAGAGTATTTAATTTTAATGACATTGAAGTGTCACCTGACACAAGAAAGTTAAAAGTAATCACCAAAAATAGACAAAAGCCAAGTGATAACTATTCATTTTACATAGTATATGCAAGTTGAAGGAAGAAAAATGGTTGATATCAGAATCTACTTATTCAGTTTACAACCTGGCCATCATTCGGCAATATGTAACCATTCCCATGTTCTTTCTTCAAGCTGTCTCAGTTCCCGTAATTCCCAACTTATGTAATTGGAAACAAGAGGGAATTTTTTACTTGATAGTGTTATTTTTACAATTCACTGATTCTGCCCTCTGTGTGCAAATAGAATTGTACTTCTTGGTCCTGATTTTGATGAATGAGACTGCAACAATTTATGGTGAATTGAATTAATATGGTGATACTCTTAAGTCATCTTATCCCTTTGGCAACATGTATGCCAACTTTTCAGATACTGGCTGCTCCATCAGAATCCTGTCATATTAATGGCTATGGCAAGAACTCTCAGTCAAACTGAAACAGAGAGGTATCAAGAACAATTACTAATATTTTCTATTTCATATTAAACCATGCAGGTTTTGATTTTTGGTGACTGTGTCAGATATTAGCTTGATTTAATCAACAAAAGAAATCCTCAGTAATCTAAGGTTTACATTTTTCTACAAAGTTGGTACATGTGATGAGTCCTTCTATAATAATGTTTCTCCTACTCAGCTGAATGTTTATGAGTTTCCCAGCTTTTCTACACATAGTAAATTATTCCACTTGCAATATAATAATAGAAATATGGGTTATAAGTAAAAGATTCAATTATTATTTGTACTATGTCTATGATATTAGATTTTAGAAATTCAGGCTTATATAATTTGAAGAATGCATCATCTATCTTAACATGTCAATCTTATGTCACATGCATTGTTTAGATTTCTATTAGAGTGAGAGAAATTAAAAAGTAGGAAAGATCATACGTACTTCATATTTTAACTAGTTCAAGTTATTATTGATTCTTACAAATAAGAAATACACTGGAAACTCTTGAAGAAATTGCTTTTGTAATATGAAACTTAATTTCTTCTCTGACATGTCTCATGATTTGATGGTTAAGTCTTCGGCTGATTCAATGAAGTGCACATATATTAGTGAAGATAATTGCTATATTTGCAATAAGTAAGAAAGATATATTTTCAACTCCAGAAAAAATGAGCATGATTATATTTCCTTGGCAAACTGATTAATATGAGAACTTATGCTAGGATATATTCCAAAACATAAATCTCATCACATTACTTCCTTATTAATAAACTTTCCATGTATTTTAACCTTATAGAATTAACTCTCTCTAGCAACAAATAGAGCTCTATGCAAGATCTAGGTCTTCTTCTGATATGAGCTATTTTATCTACCCTTCTTATTCTCCTCAGTGCTGCGACTGCAACAAGACCTTGATGAGATTTGTAGGCATTCAATTTTATTCCCTGATCATAACACATTTTTTACTTCATGATTTAGTCCTCTATTCCCTGTGATGACCATTTCCTTATTTTCTCCAGAACAAAGGTCTTGTTCTTCAAGCAAACTCTCCTCAATGTAACATTTTCCATTTTCTTAGGTAATCAGTCATTCTTATAGGTAGGTACTTCTTTGATAATAAAATCCATTATGCTATTTTTATCTGTCCCTCTATGGATAAAAAGATGAAATTTTTGAGGTCAAGGTTTATAATATTCCTCTCCTTTAGTGTTTCATAGCATTTTCTATGAGAATGTGTATAGATAAAAAGACCCACAATCTCTTAAAAAGGGAAGAGAAAAGAGATATGATAGATTAATAATATTGTAATATGTTATCTTTTATTTTGAAAGACTTTTAAGTTCCATATCAAAATATGTTTATGGTTTTTTTGGTTTTACAAGACAGGGTTTCTCTGTATTGTTTTGGAGGCTGTCAGTCCAGCCCGGCCTCAAACTCACAGAGATCCTCCTGCCTCTACCTCCCGAGTGCTGGGATTAAAGGATGCGCCACCACCACCCAGCTGTTTATACTTTTATATAATTATTCCCTAAGTAGTTCTATGGTCCCATGGTGCTCTCAATCCTTATTTGATTATCACTTTACTTACTCCTTAAATTTGAAAACATCATGCTCCTAAGAAGAAGAGTTCAAAATTTATTTTTCATATAGTTGTAGTATATATGCAGAAAAAATTAGTTCTTATAACTCATGAAATTTGTAATTATCTCTGCTTAGGATGTGAAGGTAATTATCCATGCAAACAATAGTTATGTAAAAGAATAATTTTAGGGTTTCTATTGCTAAAATGAAACACCATGTTCAAAAGTGCCTTTGAGAAGACATGCTTTTTTTATTATTATAGTTTTTGTCACAGTTCACCAAGAAGGCAGTCAAGACAAAAACACAAACAGGGAAGCAACATCGAGGAAGGAGCTAATGAAGAGGTCATGTAGGAGTGCTGCTTACAGCCTGACTCTTCATGGCTTTCTCAACCTGTTTTTTTTTATGCAACTCAGGACCACTATCCAAAAGATATTTCTACTCAGAATGGGTTAGGCATTCCCCCATCAATCAGCTATTAAGGAAACGCCCACAGACTGATATTACAAAGACATTTTCTCAACGGTGAATTTTCTTCTCGTATGTCTCTATCATGTGTCAAGTTGACATAAACTAGACAGCCCACCAATAAATTTAAATAGAGTGATTTCCTATATTTTCTGATTCTTACTGGCATACTATTGATAAATATGTCCATTTCCAAAGTAATTCTCTTTTTAGAACACCCATTTAAATACTGACACACAGAGACACAACACAAGTACTGTTGTTGTAGAAATTATTTTAAAAGCTAGAGAACTTGAGACAAACTGAAAAAGGAATCATTTCAAGTTTATTTCTAACTTAGATATATCAGGGCTGGATTTAGTGTTTTGATTTTTGAAGAGGAAGTTATCCTGGTCTTACAGAGTATTGAATAAAGTAAGAAATTACCATTATGTAACTGGTAATATAATTTTGAAAATAGTAATAATTCAAGTGTATCCAATGAACGCTTTCATTAGTCATAGGTGATTTTTTTATCTATAAGGAATTTGACACCCAAATTTCACTAGCAGTTAAGTCCACATTAATATGCTTCATTTCATGACCTTCCTGGCCTAGTGTATTAGTGTTACAGAGTTCAAACATATTCAAAACAGAGAGAGAGATAGAAGGTTTTAATTCTAATTTTCGAAGGAAAATAATCTCAGAATCTCTAGTACCATAGATGATAATCTTTCAAAACTAGGGACATTTGGAAAACATTAAATACGCATGTTGCTCTTGAGGAAAAAGTACTTATTCATGTAAAAAAGTCACAAAATTCTCCTCCTACTAGGTCTTTGGCCACTTTGTACTTTTGTTTTTGTTGTTGTTTTTTGTTGATGTTTTATTTTGTTTTGTGTTTTCAAGAAAGGATTTTTCTGTTTAACACCCCCTTGCTGCCCTGGATCTCACTGTGTAAATCAGGCTGGCCTCAAACTCATATAGATCCAGGCTTCTACTTCAATCTTAAAGATAGGTACAGTCGCTAGGTAGCGGTGACATATAGTGAGATATCCACCTCACCTATACCTGTAGCACTGACTACAGCCGTTTCACAAATGAGGATGTGATGAAGGACAGGACTAGATCTGGGGTCTCGGACCCCAGAGCTCTCTTTTGTTGCTGGCCGGGTCACAGGAACAGCATGGGAGGATCCTTGGAGCTGGAACCTCTGGTGACCATCCTCCTCCTGTTTAAGTGTAATTTCCCCGAATAAACCTCATTTAACCTGTACTCAGTCTAGTGATTCTTGATTCCTGTGGATCCTTCCAAATGGGCATGATCAGTGCTACAGGTATGGGCGGGGTGAATATCTCACTACAGCTGCACACACCTTTAATACCGAAACCAGGAAGGCAGAGGCAAGGGGATCTCTGTTGCGTTCAAGACCAGGATGGTCTACAAGAGCTACTTCCAGGACAGGTTCCAAAGCTACACAGAGAAAAACTGCCTTGAAAAAAAAACCAGTCAAGTGGTATGGTTTCATTGGAAAAATGTTTCCATACAGAATCCCTACAAAGCAACATACATATCATATTTCAATTTCTTCTCATTTTAAAAGTTGATAATTCTGCAGCTTCAAATACTTTGTCTAGCAAAGCCACATAACACATTCTTGATCAACTCACAATAGCTACGGAGGCACATGCAGAAGACATTTGTATTTTTAGTCACTGAGGTTTATAACCTGTCATTGCTGCGCATCATAGCACCTAAATCAGTTTGTTATATCCTCTAACAATATGATCAGATGTCTCCAATGAGGAAGAGTACCAAATTATTAGAAAATATTTATCAATGAATTGGAATTATTGTTTTAGGAATGTTAATAGAATCCTTTGAAAGCTTCTGTTTAAAGTTCTTATCTTGTCTTAAAACATTTCAAGTGATATCACTTGAAAATCAGTCTTGTATAACCATTAAAACATCCTCTGACAATTTAAAAATATTAAATATTATTGAGAATCTGGTTCATGATTTTTTAATAGACTCCAAGCCTCAACAGATCATGCATCTTCTAAAACTTCTGTTTATTCTAGGAATATCTCCTGCTCTGTTTTCCCCAATCTTTAACATGGCCATCTGTGAACATCTAGTATATGTCAAAGAACTGAAAGAAGACAGCTTTTGGAACCATGGCTGTAAGAAATTAAGGAACTTGTTGATCATTGCTCAGTTGTTCTGTGTGAGGCACAGAATTTTGTGTACATTATCCTACCTAAGGTAAATACCAATATAACTATGACATAGCATTGCCTAAATTCATCATGTGAGGAACAAGAGACTCATTCAGAAAAAGTGAACTTAAATTGAAAGGAAAAAAGTTAGTCAGACCTTATATACAAATCTATGTTCAAAACCTAGTCTAGGTGTAACCAATTCTTTACTAGAATAATTGTCAAAAAGTTATACATTCATACAGCATTTTCCCTACCAAGAACACTGTGGTAGATAAAAAAGCACTCTTTTCCCAAAGAAGATAATGTACCGATGCATGAGTATAAACAAAGTTGTGGGAAATGTCATCAGATAAGCTTCCTTTGGGATTTATACAATTGTTTATAAGAACAACCACCTCTTGGCATAAATCATTGGAAAATGACAGATGCTAGAGCTTGGTCTAATCATCAGTTAAGAATGAAAGGAAGAAAGCATGGGGGTTTCAAATAAAAAACACAGAAGTAGAAGTACACAACTAACAAGAACACCAATATGTTTGTACCACATGTTTAATTCAGGAAATTGATAGTACATTAACAGAATCAATAAACATTCAATTTAGTATTAATTGCCAACTTCTTATTTCACTTTACTTCTAAATAAAATCCATTGTACTAAGCACTAGGCAAAAGATCCTTTATGAATCTGTGTGAATATGTATACCAGTAAATTTGTAAAATCATGTACCTGGAGATTCACAGACTTAATACATTGGTCTTTCAACCTAAGTAATGAGAAAAACAATTTAACTGTAACTATATATATATATATATATATATATATATTTGTGTGTGTGTTTCTTTGACAGCTAATAAAAGAATATATATTCAAATTGATATTTTATATTTCTTTCAATATTTTAGCAGACCAGGGGAGAATACAAAGAATTCATACTGAATAAGGCCAAAAATCTTTCTAATTTCAAAATTACATATCCTATCCTCACAAATAGATATCTGACAGTCATTTATGGCACAACCCACAGAAAATTTGAGGCAGCATCTGTTGATTTCTATGTCTACTGGGATCACGTTCATTTTATTTGAAGCACTATACCTGACTTAGGTCTGTCTCCTGAGAACTCTGGTATAGAGACTGTTCCTAGCATACGTCATATCCCAGCCTAAACTGTTTCCTTTATACATTGACATGCTCAGAATAATGATGTGTTTTCTTTTAGCCAAGTCAATCTTATATATTTATGAAAGAGTAGGGTTAAGACTAAATGGGAACACTTATGCTATCACAAACAATGGGCTGTGACAGCATTACTTTTCTGTTATTCTGATATCAGCTTCTCTATGCCATCACCTCATTGATATAACACTCATAGTTCATAGATTTATCTTAAAAACCAAGTGAAGATCAATCAAAGGTTTTCCTTTCACTTTGCCAATTCCTCTTTTGCATGTAAACAGCTTCCACCTAATACGATCTGGCTTTCTTTGTAGAAAATAGCTTGTAATTCCTATAGAGACTCATGCTCAAATAAGTTTCCATTCTTACTTTAATATTCTGCTATTACTATCTTGAATTCTTAATAATGTGTGAACAAGTTCTCATATTTTCATTTAATACAAGTTGTACACACAGTTCCTGCATAATACAGAATTTCCCATGTCCTCTATAGTCCAGGTACTTATTCTGGGAAAACATCAGATTGGTTGACATACTACTTACAATAGAGTAAATTACCCTCAAAGAAATCCACCATAGCAGAATCTGCTATGACCTCTGTCTACCTTGTTCAGGAGAGTAAGTTCCTATGAATATTGTGACAGTTACAAAACACTCTTGAGTTAGCAATTGCAGATGGAATGATTTCCATTATCCCTGTTTGAATCGTTTTGCACTCTATAGCCTAAGCCATTTGGTCCCATTTTCAAACCTGCTTTCCTCTGACATTCCATTCCTATTCAGACAAAAAAAGAAAGAATGAAAGTAAGAAAAAGAGAAAGAAAGAGAGAGACAATAAAGAACAAAAATACCAGGCCAGAATCCTACTCTATTGTTACTCGGTCCTTGCTTTGATAAACTGGGTTGACAAATCAACTCTAATTTGTTTTTGTGTAACTCTTAGGTTGTGTCCATGACTAATAATAGCCAGTAATGTTTAGAAGTAAGTAAAGCTATCTGTCTTACCCCAAAGTGAATTCTTAAGTATAGTTGAACCTCATCTAGGAGCAAATTTGCAAGAATATCAACATTTGTTAAATGAACAATTAATATTAGTATACAAATTAATATTTGTTAAATGGACAATTAACATTAGTATATCAATTGTTTTACATGCTCAATTCAATATAACCTATCTGTTTCAGAATACAGATATAACTACTAGAGAAGAAGAATCCAATTAAGACAATAGGAACAATTCTAATTATTTAAAGAGACATTTTACTGCAAAGTTTCACTTACACAGATAATGAAATAGCTCACCTGCCAGATCTGATAGTGAGACAACTAGGAGTTCATAAGAGGAAATGTCATCAGCCTATCAAGCTAGAAGAAAAGTGAAAGAGGTAGTGTTTCTGGGTCCTGGCATGAAGGATAATTTGTCTTTGAAACTATAGTAAGACCTTTATCCAGGACCAGACAGATTCACTATTACCAAAGACAAAGGTATTATTTAGTCCTTAAACCCTTCACATAAGTACTTTTGCTTTATCTGTAAAATATTTTATCACATATGCATATCCTGAATTTAAATGTTTCAACAATAGTAGTTCGTTTCTAATGTCTACTATGCTAATTGGTCAACCCCTTCCTCCTCTGCTGCTTATAAAGATGACTAAAATTTGAGAAAGGTTTTAGGTAAGCAAGGGATTTCTGATTAGAATGCTGTTTGACCAATATCTGAGAAACAAAAATATTATTTTCTTCTAAAGTATGCCACAAATTAAGACAAGAAGAATGCATCTTATTGCTAATGATGGATCATTTTGAATTTAATTAAAATAATTATATCTATCTAGTGACTTTTGATTATTGTAAACATCCTTTCTTCATCACCCATCTACCTGTAGCTATAACTCACATAAGTGAAGTCCCTATATACTGTTAGCTATCCATACTTACCATTGATTGATTGCTATCTAGTAATATGTATTGAGTATTTGAATAAGCAAGTGGTTTATATTCATGTGAATACATTGAGCTCTTGTGCTATGTCATGATTTTCTGGCATTTACTTAATTCTCATATGAAGCAACAAAGACAGTTAAAGAAATTCCAATGGTTTTCAGAAAATGAGACTCAGATTATTAATTGCTTACAGTTAATACTGACCAAGCTAGAAGTACTTCATATAAAATCTCTTCCCTTCATTTCACTATGCTACATGTACAGAAGTGTTTTCTTCTCTAATATATGTATTACATAGCATTCTTGCACATGAGAAAAATGTAATAGTAACCAAATCTGTTTTGGAATTAATTGAGTTACTCCTGTCTCATGGCCTCTTATCCAGATGATATTTTACAGCATCAATGGCAATGTATTGAATGAATAAGCATCACAAAGAAGCTTGGCTGAAGAAATTGTTTGATCCAGTAGGGCTCATATGATGTCATAATACTCCAGGTATTTCTATTAAGTAATAAGGAAATAAAATGGCTAAAATGATGTGGATTTCCTTATGACTTTATACCTTGAAAAATACTTATTATCCCTTGGAAGGTTTTGAAAATGACCAGTTCACATCTACTGGTTCAATATCAAATCAGAAATCTAGGGTAATTTAACAAACATATGAAGAAAGACAAAATATTTCTTTAATCAGTGAAGAAACTGAATCAGCAAATTCCAAACTTTTAAAGGAATACAATTTGAGAAGAAAAAATGTCTAGTGGATATGTAAGGAGCTGGCATAAATGCCTATGCTCTAAAAGAAATATTCCTTTCTTTCAATTTATCAGACCATTGAAATAATGGACCTCAAAGAAATGAACATTTATCCAGGAATATCCTGCTTTGGAGCAGAAATAGGCCCCAGCCAGAGGGAGAACTTGTATCTAACACCTGTCCAGATGACCTTATGGAATCAGACTGAAGCCCAGAAAATTATTGGTCAGGTTTGACCAGGACAACACCTTGACTGGGACTGCCTAGATTCACATCTTGGCCCTAGAAACTTTAATCTCACTTCCGGGTGCAGCAGATGGGTCAGGAGTGCGGCATTTGCAAGATCCCTTTGTTACTCTTCCCAGTGTGGGCACATTAAATAAATAAATAAATCTTCCTTTTCTGATTTCCAGAGTTTCTTTTAGTTTTTAATTGGTTTATTGGATATGCAAGGGCAGACATGCTTTGAAGTACAGGTTTTAAGTTCAAGTTTGATAAAAGATAGAGCAAAATTTAAATATCCAACTAACAGTACTCATCTGAACCGCAGTTAATTTCTCTCTAACATATAAACCTAAACTTATACTGAGTTCTTAGGTGAACTGAGAGTGGAAAAAATATATAGTAATCATTTTAATTACAAGGGTACAGTGGAAGAACTAACAATGTGATATCAATGATCTTTTCAAATAACTGCTCTTCTCAAAGCTAGAATGACTCCCTCTACTATGGTATCTCTCATCCTGCTTTCCTCTATTCTTCCCCTGACTCAACCTTCCTGTGCCCCAATGTCCTCCTCTCCCATCCTCTTCTCCCCCTCTTTTTCTCCCAGATCCCTCTCCCTTCCCCTCCTCCAATGATCCCAATCCCCTCAGGAGATCCTGTCCCATTCTCCTTCTCTGGAGTACCATGCATATCTCTCTTAGGGTCCTCCCTGTTTCCCAGACTTTCCCAGGATTATAGGCTGGAAATCCCCTGTTCCATGTCTAAAAACCGTATATGAGTGAGTACATACCATATTTGTCTTTTTGTGACTGGGTTACCTCACTCAGGATGGTTTCTTCTAGGGCCATCCATTTGCCTGTGAATTTCAATATTCAATTGTATTTTTCTGCTGAGTAGTACTCCATTGTAAAACCATGTCTCAAAAAAACAAGAAAAAAATGTCAAATACCTGTTCTTGACCATTTAGATCTTTATTGTCTGATTAGACTTGCACTTGGTTCCAACTAAAACCAATGTTGACAGGGCACACACAAACTCACTGCTCTTTTGGACATTTCCATCTGATATTACCTGCTAAAGGTACCTTTTACTTCTTTGTCAGTGTTCTAGTGCTCCTTCTGTTCCCTTTTAGTGATGTATGTAGTTTCTTTCTGGGTTAATGTGTGTTGTGTTAATCAAACTTTACCTGTAATAGTCATATGCCATTTTCTGTTTCTGTTATCTTTTCAATTTTCACAATTGTCTACTCATATCAAATGTAGTCTTTCTTTAATTTCTATCTGATCATTATGTAGGTTCATTCATGATTCAGTATGACTTAAAGAGGATTGCTTTCCCTACAAAAATAATCTTTCTATCCTTCCCACCAATTTCTTCTATTGACATTGAAATTTTACAAGAACAGCAGGAGAACAACCTCAGCATTTTCTGGGCTTTGTTTCCCTTGCTCCTGTGGCTCTATCTGGTAGCCTCTAGCTGATTTCCCTACTGCTTTTGTCTGTAAAGCAATACATTCTTATAGAAAATGAACAAATTTTAATAATCACAGGTCAAAATTGTGTTGACTCTATACTTCATGAAATATTTTTGCCACACACAATTTTAGACACTTTATACTAATGTTTAATTGGGCATTTCAGCTTGTAAAAATAAAAATCTTAAAAAAGAATCCTTTATGTTTTGCTAAGTTGAAAAGGTCAGAAATTTGTCACTTTAGTTTTCCAATCAGTACTCCACTCTGGAGCTCAAGCAAATGCCAAACTAATGGGAATCATCCTATCTCAACATATGAATTACTGGGATTCTAGGAGTAATCCATGGTATCTGGATGCTTGGGTTTATTTAAATCCATGTGTCACATATTCCAGCAATGGCTCTCTACTTCATAGGTAAGTTTTATCATTGGACAACGCATGCTTTCATTAGCAAAGATAGCCACTGCCATCTATATATCACACTGTCACTCTTACAAGAGATTCCAAGAAAATGTTCGCCTCTGCTTAGATTATACTGAAGGATACTTATAGATACCTGAATTAACTACTGTCCTAACAGGCACTATTTATTATTCATTGGTCCTAGATCATATATTTAAGATAGACAGAACCTGTCTTCATGAAATTTATTACCAATAGGAAAAATATGTGGAGAGAAGAGAAACACAGACATTTATTATTTAATAATTTACTCTGTGACAAATTTGTCATAAAGATATTAATAGTTTTAGAAATATAAATTGATTTCAAGGAATCAGCTTCCAGACTAATGGTTCCATGAATATAAATGTCTTTGGGCTATCCAATGATAAAGAAGCTGATAGTTCCTTATTTTCCAACCCTTTTGCTTAGATATGTATTCAATTAGACAAATACTAATCATTTCCAGTTGTGGCCTTTATTGGTTCTTACAGTATATTCTATATACAGAATGTTAGATGAAATTTATAAGCTGTTGAGATCATTTATGTGTAGAAACTCCTGCTATCCCCAAAAAATCCATTGTTTGACAAAGCCCTTAGCAATTTTACCACCCTCTAACCTCTATGCTTGCTAACCTCCTCTGCCAACATGCCCCCATCCCCCTACCACCTCCTTCATATTCAGATGTATGGCCTCTTTACTTTTCTTTTTCTAAGTAAAATTTTGTTTCCTAAGATAACTTTCCAGTGATCTGAAAAATCTAACATCTGTTCATATATGCTTCCTAATTACTTTCCTCTTATGATGTGTCAATATAAATGCCTCTTGTGTCTGGCACAGTTTATCAATAAAGCAGATATCCCTGAAAGTAATTAAATCAAAAGAGTTAGCATGGGGGCGGTTCTTCCAGCAGCATCAGGTAAACAGGCCGGCTTCCCGGCCTGTGCTCCAGTGCCTGCAGATCGCCTGGGACCTGCACAGAGCTCCCAATCCCGGCGGGAGCCAAGCACCCCAGACTCCGGATCTTCGCTCACACCAACGAGACCAGGAAAGGAGAGGAGGCTGGGAGTCCAGGGAAGCAGCGGATCTTCCAGCAGCATCAGGTAAACAGGCCGGCTTCCCGGCCTGTGCTCCAGTGCCTGCAGATCGCCTGGGACCTGCACAGAGCTCCCAATCCCGGTGGGAGCCAAGCACCCAGACCCCAGGTCTTCTCTCCCACCAACGAGACCAGGAAACCAGACGACCCAGGGAGACCAGGGGAGTAGCTGTTCTGGATCAAGTACAACAGGACCCAGCATAGGGTCCAGGGGACCAGGTAAGAGGATAAGCGCCCCAGATTCCTGTTCTTCTTCTCCACCCACGGGACCAGGTTTCAGACAATGAATAGAAGAACCACCAGATTATTGGACTTGCTAGCACCCACCAAAAGGGAACTCTGGTCCCCAGACCAGTAAGGGGCTCTTTCTGCACCCACTAGAAGAAGAGATGGGAAAGAGACAATACAAAAACACAGTCAGCAACAGAAAAACAAATATGACACCGCCAGATTCTAGAGACTCCACACCAGCAAGACCCCAACATTCCAATGCGGAAGAAGCAGAAGAGAACGACCTTAAAAGCACTTTCATGAAAATGATAGAGGCCCTAAAAGAGGATATTGGAAAATCCCTCAAAGAAATGGAAGAAAAAACAAACCAAAAAATGCAAGAATTGGAAGAAAAAACAAACCAAAAAAGGCAGAAAATGGAAGAAGAAATGAAGCAAAAAATGCAAGAAATGGTAGAAAAAACAAAGCAAAAAATGAAAAAATGGAAGAAGAAACAAACCAAAAAAGGCAGGAAATGGAAGAAGAAACAAAGCAAAAAATGCAAGAAATGGTAGAAAAAAACAAAGCCAAAAATGAAAAAAATGGAAGAAGAAACAAACCAAAAAAGGCAGGAAATGGAAGAAGAAACAAAGCACAAAATGCGAGAAATGGAAAAAAAAACAAACCAAAAAATGCAAGAAATGGAAGAAAGAACAAACCAAAAAATTCATAAAAGGCAACAAACGGACAAACAGATAAACAGAAAATTGCAAGAAGCAATGCAAACACTGCAAGGGTTGAAAACTGAAATAGAGTCATTAAAAAAAACACAATCTGAAGAAAGGCAGAAAATAGAAAAGCTGGACAAACAGACAGGCACTACCAATACAAGCATTACCAACAGAATAGAAGAGATGGAAGAGAGAATCTCAAGTGTTGAAGATACACTAGGAGAAATGGATTTATCAACTAAAGAAAACCTTAAATCCAACAAATCCTTAACACAAAACATCCAGGAAATATGGGACACCATGAAAAGACCAAACCTAAGAATAATAGGTATAGAAGAAGGAGAAGAAATCCAGCCCAAAGGGGCAGAAGGCATATTCAACAAAATCATAGAAGAAAACTTTCCCAACCTTAAGAAAGACATGCCAATGAAGGTACAAGAAGCCTACAGAACACCAAATAGAGTGGACCACAAAAAAATCCCTCGCCACATAATAATCAAGACCCCAAACATACAGAATAAAGAAAGAATATTAAGAGCAGCTAAGGAAAAAGGTCAAGTAACATATAAAGGCAGACCTATCAGAATTACACCTGATTTCTCCATGGAAACGCTGAAAGCCAGAAGGTCCTGGATAGATATTCTACCTACACTAAGAGACCACGGATGCCAGCCAAGACTACTATACCCGGCAAATCTCTCAATCACTATAGACGGAGAAAACAAGATATTCCATGACAAAACTAGATTCAAGCAATATGTGTCCACTAACCCAGCCCTACAGAAAATTTTGGAAGGAAAACTCCAACCCAAGGAAGCTAACTACAACCAGAAAAACATAAGCATTAGAGAATCCCTCTCTACCAACAGCCAAAAGAACAAAGGGGTGAAATTCCACCCATAATTCCACCAACAACAACCATCGCAAATCGAAGAAGGATGAGCAATCATTGGTCATTAATATCCCTCAATATTAATGGCCTTAACTCACCCATAAAAAGAAACAGACTAGCAGATTGGATTCGAAGACAGAACCCTTCCTTCTGCTGCATACAGGAAACACACCTCACCCTTAAAGACAGACATTACCTGAGAATTAAAGGTTGGGTAAAATTTTTCAATCGAATGGACCCAAGAGACAAGCCGGGGGTAGCAATCCTAATATCTAACAAACTAGATTTAAAATAAAGTCAATCAAAAGAGATGAAGGAGGTCATTACATACTCATCACAGGTGAAACCCACCAAGAGGAAGTGTCTATTCTGAACATCTATGCCCCAAATACAAAGGCATCCACATTCGTTAAAAAAGCATTATTAGAACTTAAATCTCATCTAAAGCCCCACACAGTTATAGTGGGAGATTTCAACACACCACTCTCACCACTAGACAGGAATACCAAACAGAAACTCAACAAAGAAGCAAAAGGGCTAATAGAAGTAATGACCCAACTGGGATTAACAGATATCTATACAACATTTCATCCACATAAAAAAGAATATACCTTCTTCTCACCACCACATGGAACCTTCTCAAAAATCGACCACATACTTGGCAACATATCAAACCTCAGCAGCTACAAAAAAATTGGAATAACTCCATGCATCTTATCAGACCACCATGCTTTAAAATTAGAATTCAACAACAACACAAATTGCAGAAAACCTACAAACTCATGGAAATTGAATAATGCTCAACTGCACCATCCCTGGGTCAAAGAGGAAATAAAAAAAGAAATTAAAGACTTCTAGAATTCAATGAGAATGAAGACACAACATACCCAAACCTATGGGACACTTTGAAAGCAGTGCTACGGGGGAAGTTCATAGCGCTAAATGCTCACATGAAGAAACAGGGGAACAGTTATACCAGAGAATTAACATCACAGCTGAAAGCTCTAGAACACAAAGAAGCACACTCCCCCCAGGAGGAGTAGACGCTAGGAAATAATCAAATTGAGGGCTGAAATCAATAAAGTAGAAACCAGGAAAACAATACAAAGAATCAACGCAATGAAGAGTTGGTTCTTTGAGAAAATCAACAAGATAGACAAACCTTTGTCCAAACTTACCAAACAGCAGAGAGTGAACACGCAAATTAACAAAATTAGAAATGAAAAGGGGGACATAACAACAGACTCTGAGGAAATCCAGAGAATCATTAGGTCATACTTTGAAAACCTGTACCCAACAAAATTCGAAAATTTAAAGGAAATGGATGACTTCCTGGACAGCTATCAATTGCCAAAACTAAATCAAGAACAGATAAGCAATTTAAATAGACCTATAACCCCTATGGAAATAGAAGCTGTCATCAAAAGTCTCCCAACCAAAAAAAGCCCAGGTCCAGATGGCCTCACTGCAGAATTCTACCAGAAATTCAAAGAACAGCTTATACCAATTCTTCTCAAAGTGTTCCACACAATAGAAGCAGAAGGGTCTTTGCCAAACTCTTTCTATGAGGCTTCAATAACCTTGATCCCCAAGCCACACAAAGATACAACTAAGAAAGAGAACTTCAGACCAATATCCCTCATGAACATTGATGCAAAAATACTCAATAAAATACTGGCAAATCGGATCCAAGAACACATCAAAACAATCATTCACCACGATCAAGTAGGTTTCATCCCAGGGATGCAGGGATGGTTCAACATACGAAAATCCATCAACGTAATCCACCATATAAACAAGCTGAAAAACAAAAATCACATGATCATCTCACTAGATGCTGAAAAAGCCTTTGACAAAATCCAACACCCCTTCATGATAAAGGTCTTGGAGAGATCTGGGATAACAGGGACATACTTAAACATAATAAAAGCTATATACAGTAAACCAACAGCCAACATCAAACTAAATGGACAGAAACTCAACGCAATTCCTCTAAAATCAGGAACAAAACAAGGCTGTCCACTCTCTCCATACCTTTTCAACATGGTACTTGAAGTTCTATCTATTGCCATATGACAACAAAGGGGGATCAAGGGGATACAAATTGGGAAGGAAGAAGTCAAACTTTCACTGTTTGCAGACGATATGATAGTTTACATCAATGACCCAAAGAACTCTACCAGGGAACTCTTACAGCTGATTAACACCTTCAGCAAAGTGGCAGGTTACAAGGTCAACTCAAGAAAGTCAGTAGCCCTACTATATACAGATGATAAAAGGGCTGAAAGAGAAATCAGAGAAACATCACCCTTTACAATTGCCAGCTAACCAGCTTCAGGTGAGATTGGGTCTCCGGCTGGGACCGCCCGCCCATCACCCATCCCCCCTCCATCTTCGGGGCCGCTCCAGGCTTCCAGAAGAGCTGCCCACACAGGAAAGAGATCAGCCCCTCCAAAACCCCAACCCAGCGAGCCCAGCTTCAGGTGAGATTGGGTCTCCGGCTGGGACTGCCCGCCCATCACCCATCCCCCTCCATCTTCGGGGCGGCCCCTGGCTGCCAGAAGAGCCGCCCACACAGGAAAGAGATCAGCCCCTCCAAGACCCCAACCCCAGGGAGCCCAGCTTCAGGTGAGATTGGGTCTCCAGCGGGGACCGCCTGCCCATCACCCATCCCCCCCACGATCTTCTGGGCTACTCCCGGCATCCAGAAGACCCACCCACACAGGAAAGAGATCAGCCCCTCCAAGACCCCAACCCAGCGAGCCCAGCTTCAGGAAAGAGATCAGCCCCTCCAAGACCCCAACTCCAGGGATCCCAGCTTCAGCCCACAGTAAGGAAGGAGACCAGTGGAGACGGAAAGACCCCACCAGCACCCACCGGAAGAAGAGATGGGAAGAAGACAGAATAAGAGATCACTCAGCAATAGAAACACCAACATGACCCCACCAGAATCCAGGGATCCAACACCAGCAAGTCCCGAAATGCACTACATAGATGAAGAAGAGGAGACAGACCTTAAAAATTATTTCATGAAGATGATGGAGAGCCTCAAAGAAGAAACGAGGAAATCCCTTAAAGAAATAGAAGAAAAAACAAACAAAAAAATCCATGAAATGGGGGAAAAATTCAAGAAATAAACAAATCTCTCAAAGAATCTAAAGAGCACCAAGAAAAAACAACCAAGAAAAGTAAGGAAACAGCTCAAACAGTTGAAGGATTGAAAGCTGAAATAGAAACGATAAAGAAAACACAGAATGAAGGGATGCTGGAAATAGAAAAGCTCGGTAAATGGTCTGGAACTACAGATGCAAGTATCACCAATAGAATACAAGAGATAGAAGAGAGAATCTCAGGTGTTGAAGACTCATTAGAGGATATAGAGTCATCAACCAAAGAAAATCTCAAAACCAACAAATCCTTAACACAAAATATCCAGGAAATATGGGACACCATGAA
Source organism: Mesocricetus auratus (assembly GCF_017639785.1). NCBI lineage: Eukaryota > Metazoa > Chordata > Mammalia > Rodentia > Cricetidae > Mesocricetus > Mesocricetus auratus. The sequence goes on along the minus strand of NW_024429188.1, from coordinate 109,319,197 downwards.
GAAGCCAAACCTGAGAATAATAGGTATAGAAGAAGCCTTTGACAAAATCCAGCACCCCTTCATGATAAAGGTCCTAGAGAGATCAGGGATAACAGGAACGTACCTGAATATAATAAAAGCAATATACAGTAAACCAACAGCTAACATCAAACTAAATGGAGAGAAACTCAAAGCAATTCCTCTAAAATCAGGAACAAGACAAGGCTGTCCACTCTCTCCATATCTCTTCAATATTGTACTTGAAGTTCTAGCTACAGCAATAAGACAACAAAAGGAGATAAAGGGGATACAAATAGGTAAAGAAGAAGTCAAACTTTCATTATTTGCAGATGATATGATAGTTTACATAAGTGATCCAAAAAACTCCGCAAGGTCACTCCTAGAGCTGATAAACACCTTCAGCAATGTGGCAGGATACAAGGTAAACTCAAAAAAATCAGTGGCCCTAGTATATACAGATGATGAAGTGACTGAGAAAGAAATCAGAGAAACATCACCTTTTACAATAGCCAAAAACAGCATCAAATATCTGGGGATAATGTTAACCAAGGAAGTGAAAGACCTGTATATCAAGAACTTTGTGTCTTTGAAGAAAGAAATCAAAGAAGATACCAGAAATTGGAAAGATCTCCCATGCTCTTGGATTGGTAGGATCAACATAATAAAAATGGCAATCTTGCCAAAAGCAGTCTACAGATTCAATGCAATCCCTATCAAAATTCCATCACAATTCTTCAAGGACCTGGAAAGAACATTAATCAACTTTATATGGAAAAACAAAAGGCCCAGGATAGCCAAAATAACCCTATACAATAAAGGAACTTCAGGAGGCATCACCATACCTGACTTCAAGTTCTATTATAGAGATATAGTCCTGAAAACAGCTTGGTATTGGCACAAAAATAGGCAGGTAGACCAATGGAACTGAATTGAAAGCCCTAATTTTAACCCACACACCTATGAACACTTGATTTTTGACAAAGAAGCTAAAACTCTACAATGGAAAAAAGAAAGAATCTTCAACAAATGGTGCTGGCATAACTGGGTACTGGTATGCAGAAGACTGCAGATAGACCCATGTTTATCGCCTTGTACAAAACTTAAGTCCAAATGGATCAAAGATCTCAACATAAATCCAGCCACACTGAAACTTTTAGAAGAGAAAGTGGGAGATACTCTTCAACGAGTTGGTACAGGAGACCACTTCCTAAACATAACACCAGTGGCACTGACACTGAGATCGACAATTAACAAATGGGACCTTCTGAAACTAAAAAGCTTCTGTAAGGCAAAGGACACAGTCAAAAAGATGAAAATGCAGGGCACAGAATGGGAAAAATATTCACTAACCCTACATCTGACAGAGGGCTAATCTCCAAAATTTACAAAGAACTCAAGAAACAAGTCTCCAAAACACCAAAGGATCCAATTAAAAGGTGCGGTACAGAATTAAATAGAGAATTCTCAATAGAGGAGGCTAAAATGGCTAAGAGACACTTCAGAAAGTGCTCAACATTCTTAGCCTTCAGGGAAATGCAAATCAAAACAACTCTGAGATACCATCTTACTCCTGTCAGAATGGCTAAAATTAAAAACACTGAAGACAATTTATGCTGGAGAAGATGTGGAGAGAGGGGAACACTCCTCCACTGCTGGTGGGAGTGCCAACTCATACAGCCTCTTTGGAAATCAGTATGGAGATTCCTCAGGTAAATGGGAATTAATCTACCACTAGACCCAGCAATTCCACTCTTAGGCATATATCCAAATGAGGCAAATTCATACAACAAGGGCATCTGCTCCACTATGGTCATAGCAGCATTATTTGTAATAGCCAGAACCTGGAAGCAACCTAGATGCCCCTCAACTGAAGAGTGGATAGAGAAAATATGGTACATTTACACAATGGAGTATTACTCAGCAGAAAAAAAACAATGGAATCTTGAAATTCGCAGGTAAATGGATAGCACTGGAAGAAACCATCCTGATTGAGGTAACCCAGTCGCAAAAAGACAAACATGGTATGTACTCACTAATATATGGATTTTAGACATGGATCAGGATAGTGCCAGTCTGCACTTCCACTGATAGAGAGTCTGGGAAACAGGAAAGAAACTAAAAGATATGCATATATGCATAGTACCCAAGAGAAGAGGTTTGAGACAAGATCCTCTGAATGGATGGGGAACACGGCGAGGGGTGGGGGGTAGTGGGACCTGGGAAGAAGAGAGGGGGTGAAGAGGAAGAGAGTTGGTCATGGGGGATCAGGAAGTTGAGTGGGTGGGGGAATAATAGGAGAAAGAGGGAATCATAGGATAGAAGACATATTAGGCACCAGAGTGACCTCGAGTGATCTAAAGGGATAACACCAATTGGCAAGCTAAGCAATAGTGGAGAGACCACCTCGAATGCCCATTCCTGATAATGAACTTGAGGTCTATAATCATCCGGGAGCCTTCATCCTGTGACTGATGGAAGCAGAGGCAAACACACAATTAATCACTGAACTGAACCCAAGGAACCCAGTGACAGAGAGGGAGGAGTGATGAGCAAATTGGCAAAGATTGGGCTGGCAAAACCAGCAGAGACAGCTGATCTGAACAGGGGAGAGCTCTTGCACCCCAGACCATCAGTGGGGAGGCCAGCATGGGACTGATATGGACCCCCCAAATGTGAGTGTCAGCGAGAAGGCCTGGGCAACCTATGGGGCCCTGAGCTGTGGATCAGTGTCTATCCCTGGAATACAAACAGTCATCATGTGCCTATAGCACAAAGAGGGATGCTCTCTTAGCCTGGACTCTTAGGGGAGTGCCTGGACCCTACCCAGAGTGAAGTGACAGACTCTAGATATCCCCTATGTGGAAGAATTTGGCAATAGTGTGGGAGAGTGGGGGGTAAGGGGAGTGCGGGAGGAGGGGAGGGAGAGGGAACTGGCATTGACATGTAAAACAAGCTATTTAAAATTAAAATAAAAAATGAAAAAAAAAGAAAATAGGACTTTTCCCTATTTGTCTTCCCTGACCTGCAGCCTCCAGCCAGAGGCTTCCTGCCACCAAATCCCCTAGAGGGATCTGGAGGTACTATAAAGCAGTCAGCATCCTGCTGCTTGTCCCTCTACCCTCCAAAAGAGAGGTGAATACCAGGGGCTCTCCCAGGCCTCCTTTCTCTCTTTGAGTCCCCTGACCTGTGGCCTCCAGACCCTTCCTGCTACTGACTCCACCAGAGGGACCTGGAGGCCAAATACAGCAGCCAGCAACACAGGCTGACATTCATGTCTTGCCCCTCCACCTTCCAGTAGAGTGGTGAGTGCCAGAGGTAAGTGCCAGAGGATCCCCCAGGTCACCTTTCCATCTTCATGTCCCCTGACCTGCAACAGCAGACCCTTCCTGCCATCATATCCCCTAGAGGAACCTGGAGGCACTACAAAACAGCAAGCATCATTGGTCACCATTCCTTCCTTGCCCCTTCACCCTCTAGTAGAGAGAAAGAGATAAAGAGAGACAGAGAGAGAGGACACAGAGAGGGAGGGACCCAAGCTGTACCCACTGGAAGAGGAGATGGGAAGATGACAGTATAAGAACACATCCAACAACAGAAAAACTTAAATGACTCCACCAGAGTCTACCGATTCTACACCAGCAAGACCTGAGCATCCCAACACAGATGAAGCAGAAGAGAATGACTTTAAAAACAACTTCACAAAAATGATAGAGGCCCTAAAAAGGATATGAGACAATACCTTAAAAAAATGGAAGAAAAAAAACAAATAAAAAATGGAAGAAATCAACAAATCTCTTAAAGAAAGAAAGGAAAGCAAAAAACAAACAAACAAACAAACAAAAACAAAACAGATGAAGGCAACAATTTAAACAGTTCAAGACCTCAAAACTGAAATAGAGACAATAAAGAATGCACAAACTGGGGTATTGCTGGAAACAGAACAGCTGGGTAAAGGATCAGTAACTACAGATGCAAGATTAACCAACATAATTAAAGAGATGGAAGAGAGAATTTCAGAAGCTGAAGATAAACTAGAGGAAATAGATTTATTGACCAAATAAAATCTTAAATCCAACAAATCCATAGCACAAAATATTCAGGATATATGGGACACCATGAAAAGGGCAAACCTAAGAATAATAGGCAAAGAAGCCCATCTCAAAGGTACAGAAAACATATTCAATAAAATCATAGAAGAAAACATTCCCAAACTGAAGAAGGAGATGCCTATGAAAGTATAAGAAGCTTACTGAACACCAAAGAGACTGAACCAAAAACAAGTCCCCTTGCAACATAATAGTCAAAACCCCAAACAAAGAATAAAGAAAGAATATTAAGAGTAGCAAAGTAAAAAACAAAGTAACATATAAAGGAATTACACCTGACTTCATGGAAACTCTGAAAGCCAGAAGGTCCTGGATACATGTTCTAAAAACACTAAGAGACCACAGATGCCAGGCCAGAATACTTTACCCAGCAAAACTGTCAATCACTATAGATGCAGAAAACAAAATATTCCACGACAAAACCAGATTTACACAATACATATCCACAAATTTAGCCCTACAGACAGTTCTGGAGGAAAACTCCAACCCAAGGAAACTAACTACACTCACAAGAACATAGGCAATAGAAAATCACACTTTATCAAAAGCCAGAAATAGGGGAAAAACTCACACAAAATACCACCATCAAAAATGTATTCAAAACAAATGAGAATCGACAATCAATGGTCATTAATATTCTTTAATATCAATGGTATTAACTCACCTATAAAAAGACACAGGCTAACAGAATGGATATGCAGGCAAAATCCATCCTTCTACCGTACACAAGAAATATACCTCACCTTCAAAAACAGATGCTACCTCATAGTTAAGGATTGGGAAACGATCTTCCAGTCTAATGGCCCTAAGAAGCAAGGTACTGTAGCTATCCTAATATCTAATAAATTAAACTTCAAACTAAAGTTAATCAAAAGAGATGAAGAAGGTCATTTCATATTCATCACAGGAAAATTCCATCAAGATGAAGTCTCAATTCTCAACATCTATGCATCAAATACAAAGTCACACATATTCATTGAAAAATGACCAAAACTCAGCTTCCAGGAGGCCCCAAACTCTGGCGAGCCCAGCTTCAGGAGAGCTTGGGTCTCCGGAGGGACAGTCCCCATCCCCTGCCCAACATCCATTCCCTCAAGCTTCCAGGGGCTGCTCCTGGCATTCAGAAGACCTGCCCACACAGGAAAGACATCAGCCCTTCCAGGCCCCAAACTCAGGCAAGCCCAGCTTTAGGAAAGACATCAGCCCTTCCAGGCCCCAACCTCCAGCGACCCCAGCTTCAGCTTAAGCTTCAGTGACAACGGACTCTGAGGAAATCCAGAGAATCATCAGGGCATAATTTGAAAATCTTTACTCCACAAAATTCGAAAATTTAAATGAAATGGAAAATTTCCTGGATAGATATCACTTGCCAAAACTAAATCAAGAGCAGATAAATAATCTAAACAGACCTATAACACTTAAAGAAATAGAAGCAGTCATCAAGAGTCTCCCGAACAAAAAAAGCCCAGGTCCACATGGCTTCAGTGCAGAATTCTACCAGAAATTCAAAGAAGAGCTAATTGCAATACTCCTCTAACTATTCCACACAAGAGAAACAGGAGGCTCACTGCCAAACTCTTTTTACGAGGCTACAATTACCTTGATACACAAGCCACACAAAGACACAAATAAGAAAGAGAACTATAAGCCGGGCGTTGGTGGCACACGCCTTTAATCCCAGCACTCAGGAGGCAGAGGCAGGTGGATCTCTGTGAGTTTGAGGCCAGCCTGGTCTACAGAGTGAGTTCCAGGACAGCCTCCAAAGCCACAGAGAAACCCTGTCTCGAAAAACCAAAAAAAAAAAAAAAAAAAAAAAAAAGAAAGAGAACTATAGACCAGTTTCCCTCCTGAACATTGATGCAAAAATACTCAATAAAATACTCACAAACCGGATTCAAGAACACATCAGAAAAATCATCCACCGTAATCAAGTAGGCTTCATCCCAGGAATGCAGGGATGGTTCAACATTAGAAAATCTATCAGTGTATTCCACCATATAAACAAAGTGTGAAAGAAAAACCACATGATCATCACACTAGATTCTGAAAAATCCTTTGACAAAATCCAGCACCCCTTCATGATAAAGGTCCTAGAGAGATCAGGGATAACAGGAACATCCCTGAATATAATAAAAGCAATATACAGTAAACCAACAGCAAACATCAAAGTAAATGGAGAGAAACTCAAAGCAATTCCTCTAAAATCAGGAAGAAGACAAGGCTGTCCACTCTCTCCATATCTCTTCAATATTGTCCTTGAAGTTCTAGCTACAGCAATAAGACAACAAAAGGAGATCAAGGGGATACAAATAGGAAAAAAGGAAATCACACTTTCACTATTGGCAGATGATATGATAGTTTACATACGTGGCCCGAAAAACTCCGTAAGGGAACTCCTAGAGCTGATAAACACCTTCAGCAAAGTGGCAGGATTCAAATAAACTAAAAAAAAAATCAGTAGCCCTAATATATACAAATGATGAAGTGACTGAGAAAGAAATCAGAGAAACATCACCCTTTACAATAGCCATAAACAGCATCAAATATCTGGGGGTAATGTTAACCAAGGAAATGAAAGACCTGTATATCAAGAACTTTGAGTCTTTAAAGAAAGAAATCAAAGAGGATAACAGAAACTGGAAAGATCTCCATGTGCTTTGATTGGTAGGATCAACATAATAAAAATGCTGATCTTGCCAAAAGCAGCCTGCAGATTAATTTGCAATCCCTATTAAAATTCCAGGACAATTCTTCAAGGACCTGGAAAGAACAATAATCAAGTTTATATGAAAAAACAAAAGGCCCAGGACAGCCAAAACAACCCTATACAATAAAGGAACTTCAGGAGGCATCACCATATCTGACTTCAAGCTCTATTATAGAGCTATAGTCCTGAAAACAGCTTGGTATTGGCACAAAAATAGGCAGGTAGACCAATGGAACCGAATTGAAAACCCTGATTTTAACCCACACACCTATGAACACTTGATTTTTGACAAAGAAGCTAAAACTAGATGATGGAAAAATGAAAGCATTTTCAACAAATGGTGCTGGCATAACAGGGTACTGGTATGCAGAAGACTGCAGATAGACCCATGTCTATCAGCACAACTGAAAGCTCTAGAACACAAAGAAGCAAAATCCCCCAGGACGAGTAGATGCCAGGAAATAATCAAGTTGAGGGCTGAAAACAATAAAGTAGAAAATAGGAAAACAAGACAAAGAATCTTTGAGTAAATCAACAAGATAGACAAACCTTTGTCCAAACTTACCAAACAGCAGAGAGTGAATATGTAAATTAACAAAATCAGAAATGAAAAGGGGGACATAACAAAGGACTCTGAGGAAATCCAGAGAATCATCAGGTCATACTTTGAAAACCTGTACTCCACAAAATTTGAAAATTTAAAGGAAATGGATGACTTCCTAGATAGCTATCCCTTGTCAAAACTAAATCAAGAACAAATAAGCAATTTAAATAGACCTATAACCCCTATGGAAATAGAAGTAGTCATCAAAAGTCTCCCAAACAAAAAGGTCCAGGTCCAGGTGGCCTCAGTGCAGAATTCTACCAGAAATTCAAAGAACAGCTTATACCAATACTTCTCAAAGTATTCCACACAATAGAAGCAGAAGGGTCTTTGCCAAACTCTTTCTATGAGGCTTCAATAACCTTGATCCCCAAGCCACACAAGCATACAACTAAGAAAGAGAACTTCAGACCAATAGCCCTCATGAACACTGATGCAAAAAATCTCAATAAAATTCTGGCAAATTGGATCCAAGAACACATCAAATCCATCATTCACCACGATCAAGTAGGTTTCATCCCAGGGATGCAGGGATGGTTCAGCATACGAAAATCCATCAACGTAATCCCCCATATAAACAAGCTGAAAAACAAAAATCACATGATCATCTCACTAGAGCTGAAAAAGCCTTTGACAAAATCCAATACCCCTTCATGATAAAGGTCTTGGAGAGATCTGGGATAACAGGGACATACTTAAACATAATAAAAGCTATATACAGTAAACCAACAGCCAACATCAAACTAAATAGACAGAAACTCAAAGCAATTCCTCTAAAATCAGGAACAATACAAGGCTGTCCACTCTCTCCATATCTTTTCAACATGGTACTTGAAGTTCTAGCCATTGCCATATGGCAACAAAGGGGGATCAAGGGGATACAAATTGGGAAGGAAGAGGTCAAACTTTCATTGTTTGCAGATGATATGATAGTTTACATCAATGACCCAAAGAACTCTACCAGGGAACACATGCAGCTGATTAACACCTTCAGCAAAGTGGCAGGCTACAAGATCAACTCAAGAAAATCAGTAGCCCTACTATACACAGATGATAAAAGGGCTGAAAAAAAATCAGAGAAACATCACCCTTTACAATTGCCACAAGCAACATAAAATACCTTGGGGTAACACTAACCAAACAAGTGAAAGACCTGTATTGCAAGAACTTTGAATCTTTAAAGAAAGAAATTAAAGAAGCTCTCAGAAAATGGAAAGATCTCTCATGCTCTTGGATAGGTAGGATCAATGTATTAAAAATGGCAATCCTGCCAAAAGCATTCTACAAATTCAACGCAATCCCCATTAAAATCCCAGCACAATTCTTCACAGACCTTGAAAGAACAATTATCAATTTTGTATGGAAAAATAAAAGCCCCAGGATAGCCAAAACAACCCTGTTCAACAAGGCAAAGTCCAGATGCATCACCATCCCTGACCTCAAGCTCTATTATAGACCTATAGTCCTGAAAACAGCTTGGTATTGGCACAAAAATAGACAGGTAGACCAATTGAAAACCCGGATATTAACCCAAACACGTATGATCATATGATCTTTGACAAAGAATCTAAAAATATACAATGGAATAAAGAAAGCATCTTCAACAAATAGTGCTGGCATAACTGGAGCCTGGCATGTAGAAGATTGCGGGTGGATCCATGTCTATTGCCATGCACAAAACTTAAGTCCAAATGGATCAAAGACCTCAACATAAATCCAGCCACACTGAACCTCTTAGAAGAGAAAGTGGGTGGTACCCTTGAACGAATTGGTACAGGAGACAGCTTCCTGAACATAACACCACTAGCACAGACAGTGAGATCAGCAATTAATAAATGGGGCCTCCTGAAACTGACAAGCTTCTGTAAGGCAAAGGACACAGTCAGCAAGACAAAAAGGCAGCCCACAGAATGGGAAAAAATATTCACTAATCCCACATCTGACAGAGGGTTGATCTCCAAAATTTACAAAGAACTCAAGAAGCAAGTCTCCAAAACACCAAAGGATCCAATTAAAAAGTTGGATGCAGAACTAAATAGAGAATTTTCAATAGAGGAGTCTAAAATGGCTGAGAGGCACTTGAGAAAGTGCTCAACATCCTTAGCCATCTGGGAAATGGAAATCAAAACAACTATGAGATACCATCTCACTCCTGTCAGAATGGCTAAAATCAAAAACACCAATGACGATTTATGCTGGAGAGGATGTAGTGAAAGGGGGACACTCCTCCATTGCTGGTGGGAGTGCCAACTGGTTCAGCCACTTTGTAAATCAGTATGGACTTTCCTCAGGAAAATGGGAATAAACCTACCACAAGACCCAGCAACTCCACTCTTAGGCATATATCCAAAAGATGCCCATTCATACAACAAAGATGTCTGTTCCACTATGTTCATAGCAGCATTATTTGTAATAGCCATTACTTGGAAGCAACCTAGATGTCCCTCAACCGAAGTGTGGATAGAGAAAATGTGGTACATTTACACAATGCAGTAGTATTAAGCAGAAAAATACAATGGAATACTGAGATTCACAGGCAAATGGATGACACTAGAAGAAACCATCCTGAGTGAGGTAACCCAGTCACAAAAAGAGAAACATGGCATGTACTCTCTCATATATGGATTTTGGACATAGATCTGGGGAGGGCCAGTCTTCAATCCCATGGACAGAGAGTCTGGGAAAGAGAAACTTCATTCAGTGGCTGATCAAAGAAGAGACAGACTGCCTCGGTTAAGTACTGAGCTGAACTCAAGGAAGCCAGTAACAGAGAGGGAGGACTGATGACCAAAGGGATTAAGACTGGGCTGGTTTAACCCCCAGAAACAGCTGACCTGAGAAAGGTTAACTCTTGAATCCCAGGCATCAGCCTGGGAATCCAGCATGGGACTGATGAAGACCCCCTGGATGTGAGTGTCAGTGAGGAGGCCTAGGTAATCTATTGAGCCTTGGGCAGCAAATCAGTACCCATCCCGAGTACACACACGGACTTTGGACTCCCATCCAACAATATGAGTTGCACTCTCACCCTGAAATCTTGGGGAAGGGTCTAGGCCCTGCCCTATATGAAATGACAGACTATGTACATCCCCATGGAGGGCTTCACCTTCCCTGGGGAAATGAGGGGATAATGGGGGGGGTTGGGGGGAGGGTACGGGAGTAGGGGAGGGAAAGGGAGAGGGATCTGGAACTGACTTGTGAAGCAACCTTGTTTCTTATCTAAATTTAAACTGAAAAAAAAATTAAAAAGAAAAAGAAGAATGGGAAAAGATATTCACTAACCCCACATCTGACATAGGGCTGATCTCCAAAATTTAAAGAACTCAAGAAGCAAGTCTCCAAAACACCAAAGGATCCAATTAAAAGGTGGGGTACAGAACTAAATAGAGAATTCAGAATAGAGGAGGGTAAAATGGCCAAGAGACACTTAAGAAAGTGCTCAACATCCTTAGTCATCTGGGAAATGCAAATCAAAACAACTGTGAGATACCAACTTACTCCTGTCAGAATGGCTAAAATCAAAAACACCGAAGACAATTTATGCTGGAGAGGATGTGGAGAGAGGGGAACACTCCTCCACTGCTGGTGGGAGTGCCAACTCATACAGCCTCTTTGGAAATCAGTATGGAGATTCCTCAGGTAAATGGGAATTAATCTACCACTAGACCCAGCAATTCCACTCTTAGGCATATATCCAAATGAGGCAAATTCATACAACAAGGGCATCTGCTCCACTATGGTCATAGCAGCATTATTTGTAATAGCCAGAACCTGGAAGCAACCTAGATGCCCCTCAACTGAAGAGTGGATAGAGAAAATATGGTACATTTACACAATGGAGTGTTACTCAGCAGAAAAAAATCAATGGAATCTTCAAATTTGAAGGTAAATGGATAGCACTGGAAGAAACAATCCTGAGTGAGGTAACCCAGTCACAAAAAGACAAACATGGTATGTACTCACTCATATATGTATTTTAGACATGGATCAGGATAGTGCCAGACTGTACTTCCACTGACAGAGAATCTCGGAAACAGGAAAGAACCTAAAAGATATACATAGTACCCAAGAGAAGAGGAAAGAGGCGACATCCCCTGAACAGATGGGGAACACGGTGAGGGATGGTGGGGAGGGGGACCTGGGAAGAAGAGAGGGGGAGAAGAGGAAGAGAGAGTAGGCCATGGGGGAACAGGAGGGTTGAGTGGGGGAAATAGAATGGGAGGAAGATGGAATCATGGATTAGAAGACAGATCAGAAACCAGTGTGACCTCTAGTGATCTAAAGGAATGACACCAATTGGCAAGCTGTGCAATAGTGCAGATACCACCTCGAATGCCCATTCCTGATAATGAACTTGATGTCTATAACCATCTGGGAACCTTCATCTAGTCACTGATGGAAGCAGAGGCACACATCCACAGTTAAACAGTGAACTAAACCCAAGGAGCCCAGTGACAGAGAGAGAGGGGCGATGAGCAAATTGGCAAAGAATGGGCTGGCAAAACCAGCAGAGACAGCTGATCTGAACAGGGGAGAGCTCTTGGACCCCCGACTGACAGCTTGGAGGCCAGCATAGTTGTAGAAGTAAGATTAAAATGACAAAACTTTCTATATTTTTGAATCACTATTATAACACTTGTCAAAATTTGATGTGTTAAAGAGAGATGCTCTCTCAGCCTGGACTCTTAGGGGAGTGCCTTGACCCTACCCAGAGTAAAATGACAGACTCTAGATATCCCCTATGTGGAAGGATTTGGCAATAGGGTGGGAGGGAGGGTGGAAGGGGAGTGCGGGAGGAGGGGAGGGAGAGGGAACTGGGATTGACATGTAAAACAAGCTACTTAAAATTAAAATAAAAAATGATAAAAAAAAAGAAATGTACCCTGACCCTAAAACCAGTGCCAAAGGAACACACTTTGTCCCTGGAATCAGAGTCAGTGAAAGAAATGTACCCTAGCCCTAAAATTGGAGCCAAAAGGCTAAAAAGGACCAGAGAAAGAAACACACTTTGGCCCTGAAACCAGAGCCAAATCTGACCCTAATCCTGTGTAAAAAAGTAACCAATCCCGGAGCAGAGCTCTAGCCAATCTGAGCTCAGCACTGAAATCGGAACAATCCCTACTCTGGAAGAACTTCCCCAATCCCTATATAAACCTTGTGTATGTTCAGCTTGGCTGGTCCAGCTGTCTTCCAATAAACACCTTTGGACGAGCAAAAAAAAAATTGATGTGTTAAAAATTATGCAGATTATTTATTTGTAATTATAGATTTCTAGATCAAACCTATATTCTGACTTAACAGGTATAGAATAAAATCCATAATGCATATGATCATACTACCCAAGAAAATATGCAGGGAATAGCTTGAATCCTATTGGACTCTCAAAACTGTCTTCATAGATGCTATAGGAATAGTTCCTGCTTCCTTCTTCAGCCAAGAATGTGATTGTGGTACCAAATCTCTTTTGATATCAATGAAACATCAAAGTTGACAGGAATGGCTCTTCTTCATTGTTTTATGTTTAGTTAAAATTAACATTTGTTTATTTTAATTATTTGTGAAAATAATGGTAAGTTAATACATGTATACAACATACATCAATGAAATTGGAGGGATAGTATCTATAATTTCTAGCACTTATCATTTGTTCCACATTTGTAAAATATTTTTCATATTATTTAGGTATTGGTAGTTGTGCCAGAATTACTTTCAGAATTGAAGAAGATTGTAGAAATTTTGTGTCATCTTCAAGACAGTAAATAATGAAATCAACTTATCTTTTCTGAAGTTATGATAAAGACTAGGGGTTTTTACATTTTATTTTATTAAAGATTTATTTTTATTTTATGTACATTAGTGTTTTGCCTACATGTATGTCTATATGAGGATTTCAGATCCCCTGGAATCAGAGTTACAGACAGTTGTGAGCTGCTGTGTGGGTGCTAGGAATTGGACCAGGTCCTTTGGAAGAGAAGTCAGTACTCTTAACTGCTGAGCCATCTCTCCAGTCCCTATTTTACTTTATTTTATTTTGAGACAGGATATAAACATGTAACACTGTCTGTCCTGGAATGCCCTCTGTAGACCAAGCTGAATTTGAACTCACAGGTATCTGCTGATTCTTCCCCACAAATTTTGGGGTTAATGTGGGTTTAACACGGAATGCCAAACCTGATCAAGGCTAGGAATTTCAATATTTAAGCAACTTCTGGAAATAAATTGTAGTAATATGGAATAGAGTTTCCAATAGACTACTTTTAGATGGTGAATTTTTTTATTTCTCCTTGTAATCATAATAGATATTAATACTTAAGAAGAGTTGTAAGCACAGAAAGATTCTAAAAGAAAAACGACAATTTCTGAAAGTTTCATCCTTTGAAGATAAACCAAGCAACAGGTATGTGCATGCCTTTAATCCCAGTACTTGGGAGGCCAAGGCAGGCAGACCTTTGTGAGGTCAAGCCCAGTCTGATCTACAGAGTGAGTTCCAGGACAGCCATGACTATTACACAAAGAAACTCTGTCTCAAAAAGACCAAAAATAAATAAATAAATATTTAAAAAGTGAAGATAAATGACACAAAACCCACAATGCTTTAATAGTACATACATACTTCTTAGCCATTTGAGGTAGTATTACAGATACAATTTAAATGTTATTCTTTTTTCACTTAATAGTATAGGATATAGTTTCTCTCCTATAGCCAACTTAAAACTAGATTCTTTTGTTGCTACATTTTTTTTCTATAAGAGAATGGGGAACTTTTAGAAGTATCAAGACCTGTAAAAACAAACACAACAACAAAAAATTCTCAGTCTCAGTTATCATTCAATAAAAGAAACAATTAGGTCTTCCTGGAGTGTCAGAGACACAGAGTCATCTGAAGCAGCCAACTGAAAATCATATTAGGCAGAAGTCAATTTTTTGGTAACTTGCCCTCTGGCACCCACATGTGAAGCAATATAGGAACTCCTTTATTTACAGTGGCATACAAGTGAGCACTGCTGAGTGGAGAGGATAATGTGTATTACAGGGTTATCGTCTTCAAATTATTGTGAAGTTTTGTTGAAAAGGAGAGAATTCTAGAATTTTGTGAACATAAATCACATTGTTGAGAAGTGTCTTTTTCTAAAAGTTTATGATTTTGGTGTAGAGGTATTTTTATTCTGGACTTGAATTTGACTGAATTTCACTTGTCATCACAAAGAAATATTTTATTTCATTTTCAATTCAGCCATAAATTGCTGTGAGCATTCTCTCAGGAGGTAAATTAGAATGTGATAATAGCACAACTGTGCCTCTGCACTGAAAAATACTATATATTATATATGCAGGGAAATACTTTCTAGCAGAACATGGTTACAATGTAACATTATCAGCTTTGCAATTATGTTGCTACCAAATAGAAATCTTCTAGAACAATAAATACTTAGTAAGTCTTTTGATATCCATTGATAAGAGGCAACCTTCATTATTTATTGTTGCAAAGACACTTAGAGATAGGAGACCAAATCAAGAAAGGCACATTTCTCTCTTAGGTATCTTCCTTTCTAAATGAAAGGATATCTTTTAATATGGTGAAGAGCAATGGGTGGGGGGTGAGTATGCATCTAACACCACAGTACATTTAACATTCTTCTTTTAATTTGATAACTTGCTTTATAGAATAATCAATATATTAATTAACATAACAATGATGTGTTTTGATCAACTGACCAAGAGTATTATACCTCCCACCTTCAAACCAAAGGCAAGCTATGATGGTTTGAATATATAGAGCATCCATAGACTCATTTGTCTGAATCCTTGGCCCATGCTGGAGTAGGTGTGGCCTTATTTGAGGAACTGTGTCACACTGAAGGTGGACTTTGAGGTCTCATGCTCAAGTCATGGTCAGTGTGGCACTTTTTCATACACTGTCTGTAAATCATGATGTAGAACTCTTAGTTCCTCCTCCAGCAACATGACTGCCAGAATGCCAACATGTCCTGCCATGTTTATAATGGAGTAAACCTCTGAAATATAAGCCAGTCCCAATTAACTGTTTTCTTTTATAAGTTTCCTTGTTATGGTGTCTCTTCACAGCAATAGAAACCCTAAGACAGAAGTCATGTAAATGTTTTTTTATTAATGTTTGTTATTTTTAAATGATGGCATTAGAGCTTTGTTACTGAAGAATTGTAGAAGTATTCACATAAAAGCAACAACTTAAATTACAGTAATATTATAATAAAACACTGTCAATATAAATTGAATTTTCTATTTTTTTCATTTTCTATTTATTTTATTTTATTTTACATTCCAACCACAGTTCTCCATTCTACTCATCTTCCCACACCCCTCACTTCCTCTAACCTATCTTGACCTCCCCCAGTCCACTCCCAGTCCACTCCTCCTCACAGGTAAGGGCTCCCATGAGGAGGCAACATATTCTAGCCCAATAGGTTGGGGCGGGGCACGGCCCCTCTCCCATACATTAAAACTGAGCATGGCATCCCATTATAGGGAATGGGCTACAACAAGCTAGCTCATGCACAGGGATAATATCTTGGTCCGACTGCTAGCTCATGTAATGAAATAAGTAAAAATAGTGATTAGAGTGTTAGGAAAATTGACAATGGTTCCTCGTTTCTAGTGTACTTTTAATAAATTTCTTGAGCTTTAGTGAATATCCTTATTTGTGATGGAGAGAAAATGTAAGATGAATGGTAATAAAATAATATTATTCTGTTAAAAATCAAATAAATAAAGTTAATGTCTTTTTCTAAATATAGATTTACACAAGAATAGAATAAAAATTAAATGGACATTAAAACACACACAAAAAAATCTGGTCATTTGCATAGTTTTGATCAGGGAAACAAAATATGGCTCTACATTCTCAGAAGAAAACTGATGGGCCTAAGTGTTATCACCCAGGAAGGACTGCAACGCATATGTAACTCATCCAGTATTGGTGTGATATGGGCAAAACTTTTCATCAAATTCTGTAAGAAACGAAAACCTTGGTTTGAGTCTTAGCTTCATTGTTTTTGAGCTTGATGAACCTTTAATGATTTTCTAATGAATTTGTGCCTGATCCAATCATCATAAGAGAGCCAGCAGCTGATGGGAGCAAATGCAGAGACCCACAGCCAAATATTAGGTGGAGAGCCCAAACTAGAGATTTTCATTGGCGCTTGATAAACACCATGGGAGAGGAGGAGCAAGAATTGTAGGACTCAGAGGGTTGGAAGACACCAACAGAGCATGGCTCTCAGACATCAATGAAGTAATGCTCACAGAAGTGTACAGAGACTGCAATAGCAATCACTAAGCTTACCCATGCTAGGGCAAGGTCCTCTGCATATATGTTATGGTTGTCAGTTTGGTATTCTTGTGAGATTCTTATGAGTGGAAGTTGCAGGTGGGTGATGTCTCTGACAATTTTGCTTTTTCCTCCTACTGGGTTGCTTTGTCCAGCCTTGATATGAGAGTTTGTGCCTGGATTTATTTTATCTTGTAATGCTGTGTTTGGTGGCAATCCATGGGAGGCATGCTCCTTTCTAAAGGAAAAGGGAGGAGAAGAAGTGGGTCTGGCAGGGGAGGTTGGGAGGGACTGGGAGGAGTGGAGGGAGGGAAACTGTGGTCAGGATGTATTAAAAATAAAGTTAAAGATGTTGTGTGCTTAAATAACTGTAGTTAAGTTTCTATTTTCCAGTTGAGCCAAGGTGAAATTAATATTTTAGCATTCAAATGTCCAGAAGTCACTCAGCACCAAAGCTTTGTGAGGCCCTTAAATACAAAGTTCTTATTCTTCCTTTTGTCCTATCTATTTGTAATGATAATTTCTTCTGGCCTTAGTACAAATCATTAATTCAATGAAGGAATCATCTTGGCTAATCTTTTGTCAATTTGACTTGTTACAATTATATGGGAAAAGGAACGCTATCCAAGAATATGTCTCCATCAGATTGTTTGTAGGCAAATCTTTGGGGGCAATTTTGTGATTAATGATTGATGTGGGAGGCAGTAGGTTCATAGGTGCCAATGATCAGAATGACCTAATCCCTTTCTTCCTCAAGTTTCTTTTGGACATGGTATTAACAGGCTGTGTAGTAACCCACATTGTGGTTCCAGCTGACTTATCTGGTCCATACCTGATGGGGGAATGTAGATTGAGGAAAGAAATGATAAATAAGAGATAGAGTCAGGATCAGTCCCAAGTTTATTATTCAATGGTCTTATATACCCCAATCAAAAGTGGGAAAGCAAAAGACTTCATTACCTAGATACAAAGAACAAGCAAGTGTAATTACCTTCTCAATATCCAAAACATCTGGTTACCACATCATAAAGCAAATATCCTGTTGTCAAGGCAAGACACACAATACCAACATCATAGGCCAAACATTCTGTTGTTTAACCTTAAAAAAAATCAATAGTGAGTTTGAAATCTCTGTCCTTAAGTCAAGATGAAACAGAGTTACTTTTATAGGGCCTGAAAAGGCAGTCAACATATATGATTTAAGAATTAGGAAATTTGTTCCTGTAAACGGATTACATAATGATTGCATAGATGTTAGTGTTGAGTACTGGTGATGTTCAGTGTTGTCCTATTGACATCATAGAAAAACACAAGGGGTTTGATTTTCTATAATACTAACTCTTGAGACAAAAGTATCTGTTAGCAGATGTAGACAAAAGTACTTGAATCACAAAAAATCAGTGACTTGTACCATGTTACAGCAAACGTTCTTATTACTCATTATGGTGACAAGACACATTTCCTAATTCTTTATCTGTAAGATGGGAAATATATGGTGCAGATTATTTCAGATACTTAAAATTCAAATAATATACTAGGAAGAAATTAATGGTCCATATATTTGCTGTTATCACTGTTATTTCTGAAATGTGAATCTTTTATTTTGTTGCTCTAAAATCTTCACAGTGAGTAATGTAGGTGTTAAAGTCAGACAGACTAAAGTCTGTCATTTGTAAAATATTTGATTCTGGAAAAGTGATCAAATCAACCATGTTTCCATTTATTTGTGTGAAAAGAAGATATTTTGGTAGCTACTTCACTGATTTATGGGTCAATATTTGTGGACTCTTAGGTGAAATAATTTGTATAAGCTCTATATAAAACACAAGTTTTAACTGGAGCAAAACTATAATTCCTTTAACTTAGTGGTTATATTATTTAGAGAGTTTCTTCAAATGTCTCTTTAAAAATGGCTCAATAAAGTGTGCTTTGGGTGCTTTTTAATGTGTATATTAGTTCGATAGTGTTTTGGCCCCATTGCTTATTCAAACATGGGTCTAGATGTTTCTATAAAGGTAATTTAGAGTTTTTATTAGCATGTATACAAAGAATGTCGATTGTAAATAAAGATTATCATTGATAATATGGATAAAATTCATGTAATCACTTTCAGGTCCTAACAGGAAAAGGTGACTTTTTAAAATTTTTGTTTGTTTGTTGAAGAAATTATATATCAAGATTTTAGCATAGACACCTTTCCTACCTTTTGTAAGTTTCCAGCTAATCAGTCACACAGACTTTACCCTGCCCATCTTAGCAATTGTGTGAGCTTGTTATTCCTCAGAGGAAAAAACATTTTGCATTATACATTGTATCTTGTAGATAACTGCTTGTTTTTATGGAGAAAATTCTAAGTGATAAATTTTCCTTCCTATATAAAACTGGGTCTTTGAAAAGGTAGCTTTTGTTCGGTTGTTTTCAAAATTCTGCTGAGAACTTCATCTAAGCTTCTGATATTTCTCTTGAGTACTGGGGGACCAGCAGTTCTAGCGTGCTGGCTGATGTGCTTGTGTTTCTGTTTGTGTTTTCTCTTCTGAAATCTAACCTTTCATTCTCCTTTCACAGTCAATTTGCTATTCCCCACAGCCTTTCACTTCAAATTTACCACTCTTCTCCACCATACCTCCTGGGATTTTCCACTCCACTAGCTTTCTATTTTCTTTTCCAACCTTCCTCGTGGCTATCTTGTCTTACACCCTCATTAATCATGAAAATCATTTATAAATCAGCCTGAGAGGATCCTCACAGTCATTGGGCAATAGCAGAGTAAGAAGCCCAATGTAAGCTCTTCACAACAACATCTTTCAATATTGCATCACTGATCTTCTATTCCCCAGGACAATTTGGAGGAAATTACAGATTTGTTAACAGTCTACAGGCATGTGGGGAAGTTCAAAGGATTAGATGTAGGGCTCCTGGGAATCCCAAGGGCCTTAATAAATCATGCCAATCTGTTCATTAGTGCGGGAGCTGCCATTGCTTCTGTTCCAGAACAAAGTGTGATTGCTTAACCGTGGATATTGGCATCCTAAGAAATTCTCATATACTACAGCAGGTACAGTTCATAGAAGTCAATTAATTAAACTAGCTTTCAAGCTGATATATTGATGCATTGCCACTGTTTCAGAAACGCGGAAATTAGAACTATATTGTGTCTAATGACTTGGTCATTTCTCACTGTTGACTCTAATTTGTTAGCAGGTTGAGAGAGAGTAAAAAGAAAATCAAAACTGAAACCCAAGGATAGATGTAATAAGTAACTTGCGAATGATATCCCAATTCTATTTGCCCAATTGGATGTTTTTCATGTTACCTTATGTGAAAAAAAATTTTAGTCTTATATTAGTTTTATACTTAAGGAAATAATTTCAGAGAGGTTGATTTACATTTTCAAAGATATTGAGCTATTTAGGGAAATGAACTAACAGTAATATAACAATACACAGTAATGGTTAGCTAGATTCTGACTCTCCACACCATGGATTGATTGTTTAAATGTGAATCTAGTGATTTTTACTATGTCCTCTTACCCTCCACTTTCTCATTCCTTCTGTAATTCACCACATATCAGACTGATAATTATACTCTGTAGATTGCCTATTCTTTTGTGTCAATCAAAAATGCTATGGAATATACTAAATCCCAGTGATAGCAAAATGAGTATACTTGCAAATATTCCACAGTAGGAGGGGCAAGGACCATCATATTGAAAGTACTAGAAAAATTGCTATCTACTTTCTTGGTTGCATTTGATGAAGCTGAAGACCTTTGAAGTACAGATGCTTTGATCCCAGCTACTTTATAGAATTTCCCGTCAGGTTTCTTTGAAGTAAGTACACCTACTGCTTCCTATTTATAGGACATGGAAGTGCTAGGATAGATTGGGAAGGCCAGGGACCCAGTTAAATGGCTGTTGCTAGATCTTGGTGAATCTGAAGTAAAAGGCAAAGTAAGTAGAGATGCAAAGAAAAATAGACATGACATAGTCTAAAAATCTAAAAGACAGCATGTACTAACTTGCTGAAAGTGGACATAAACAGAAGGGGCAAATTTTGGATGATTCATTAATTCATGGTAGTTGAAAACTGGAAGATCTTTGTTTATAGATTGAAAACACAAGAGCAGGCACATACAGTTCAGTTCTACCTTATAAAGGTATGAAAAACCATTGGAGGAAAAGAATTCGGATAAAGGAAACAGGAAAAAAATGAAACAGAAATGAATGAGGTGTGTCTACAAAATGACACATGGATGGGTATAATTGTGGTACAGAATTCATGGGACAATGGATAGGAAAGTATAAACCAAGGTTATCTGGCAGACACTTCATCAAGAAGAGATTCTCAAGCACACTAAGACCCTTTGCTTTCATAATAAGGGAAACACATTGTCATGAACAGTTTTTTAAAGGAAGTTACTGAATTACAAGAATTTTCAATTTAGAATTCTGTATTTGTTACAAAGGGCAGCACTGAAATGGGGATAATGCAACCAGAGGAAATGATAAAATAGCTGAGGATAATAACTGGGATGAGGACAAGGATAACAAATCAAAAATAATGTGGAAACCCACTGTGAAAGCTTGTTATAATATAAATACATATAACAGGAATCTAAATGGAATAACCAAATAATAAAGGAGACAATCACCCAATTGTTTTCCCTTTTATATACATTTTTTCTCATATAATGTATCTTGATTATAGTTTCCCCTATCTCTACTCCTCCTAGTTCCTTTTTATCTTTACTACCATCCAGATTCACTCTATTTTTGTGTCTCATTAGAAAATAACAGACTTTTAAGAGACAACAACCAAATATAACAAAATAAAAGATAAGATAAAACAAAAACCATCACTTCAAAGTTGGTCAAGGAAATCAACCAAAGGAAAAGACATACAAGAGAAGGCATAAGAATCACAGACTCTCTTGGTCACATACTCAAAAGTCCCTTATAAACACTAAACTAAAAGCTATAAAAAATACACAGAGGAACTGGTTCCCACCCATCTAGCATCGTGTTTGCTGCTTCAGTGTGTTTATATGAGTTTATCTCGGCTGACTCAGAGGACCTTTTTCTCCTGGAGTTCTCTATCACCTCTGGCTATTACAGTCTTTCTGCTTCCTCTTCTAAGAGATTCCCTGATATCTGAATGGAGCGAAATAATTCAGATACAAAATGGGGTACAAATCTAAACAGGATTCTTAACAAAAGGAACTCAAGACACTTAAAAATGTTTAACATCCTCGGCCATCAGGAAATGCAAATAAAATTACTTTGGGTATTCATCTAATGCCCATCAGAATGGCTAAGAACAATAACACAAGTGACAGTTCATGTGGAATAAAGGGAAAGTTTATCCTCTGCTAGTGAGAATGCAAACATGGGTAGCCACTATGGAAATCAGTGTGGTAGTTCCTCTGAAAGATCAAAATCCATATACCTCAATGTCCAGCTATACCACTCTTGGGCATATACTAGAGTGTGTCATTTTGTCTATCTTCATAGTTTGAGGACTTACTGTTGAGACTATCCAGCAACATTAAATGCAACCTAATATTTCAGAACTAGGCCTGTTATATATGCATAATTGACCTATAGCCAAATGTTCGGAAATTTAAGAGACTATCCTCCAGCCGGGCGGTGGTGGCACATGCCTTTAATCCCAGCACTTGGGAGGCAGAGGCAGGCGGATCTCTGTGAGTTCGAGGCCGGGATGGACCGATAGCCTCCAAAACAATACAGAGAAACCCTGTCTCGTAAAAACCAATAAAAAAGAAACTATCCTCCAAATGATAGACACATGTTAAGTACTCATATTAATGAAATTTCATTTTGGATAATTATTTTCTTGCTTCAGTCATCTTACTTTTAAAGTACTGATATTTTAAAAGAAAATTTAAAGTGTAGTGAACATTATCAAATGCTCTGTAATACAGTTCACAATCATAGATTTAACTACCTATAATAAACAAGGATTAAATGAACTTGTCTACATGGAATCAGTCCTATTATAAATTCATTGTTTTAAAAAAATGAGAGGAAAAACCACCTGACAAATATGTATGTATGCATATATGTATGTATGCATATATGTATGTATGCATGCATATATGTATGTAAATCTAACTTTCTAAGGCCACAAAAACCTCTCTTTCTGCCATCTTTAAGAATAAACAACACAAGCCAGGTAGTGGTCCACATGCCTTTAATATCACCACTCAGGAGACAGAGGCAGTTGGATCTCTGTGAGTTCAAGGCCAGCCTGGGCTATAGAGCAACTTCCAGGACATGCTACAAAGCTACATAGGGAAACCTTGTCTTGAACAAAAAGCGAACAAAACAAAAGAAAAAAAGAATAAACAACACAAAAGGATGTGTCTACATGCTGTATGCAAAAATCCGGTGTGGTGTGGACTTAAAACTTATGGTATAAATCTACATTCCCTTTTGTCACTGATGTACTGTTTTGACCATTTGTAGAGAAAATAAGATTATTCCTATGCTTGTTTTGTGACCTTAACAATTTTGGTAGCATTGAATCTCAAAGTAAGGTTATTCCTTCAATATTTTATAGTCATCTCATGCATTTTATATCTGTTATTAACATCTTCCATTTCCTGATATTTCCATAAATAATTAATATTAAGTAATGAGGACATGGTTCTCTTGTCATAATCATTCTTGTCATATGTGGATTGTAAATAACAGAAACATGGCGATGAAGACTAGAGTATATAATGTGGTGGCCATGATTGTTCTTCATTTTAAAGCAAATTGAAATATTTGCTTTTTCTCACTGTCTTATTTTGGAAACATCAATATCAAAAAGTTTAAAATCCCTAGGAGCTTTGAGTTATTTTGAGATGCTTGTCTGATTAGTAAAAAACTTTTCTTACTCATTAGTCTCAAGCAGACAAATATGAAAGCAAAGGCTCTATAAGTTTTATTTTTAGTGCCACTGCTGTGAAAAAAATAAACAATGACCTATTCCATTACAAATTTATCATCCAACATTTTTGGTAAACTGTACCACCTGTATTTTACTAGAACTAGTAAATTCACTAGCTAGTAAATAATTTCTTAGAATATAATTGTGAGGACTAATTTAAAAGGGAAGTTTGGACTGGCCCTTGACCAAATAATAATTTGTCTCTTCTGTCTTTAACCACGTCTTTCCCTGTGATGATTTACCATGGAAGTGAGCTATGCAACCTTCAAGTAATTAAAAGACTGACTAATTTTATGCATTTAAAAAAGTTAAAGCTGGGGCTGATGAGATCTAATAGCTAAGGGCACTGCTTCTCTTGCAGAGGACATGGGTTAAATTCCAAGAAATAATGTTGAGGCCTAGAACCATCTGTAACTCAAGTTTCATGGAATCTGATGCTCAATTCTGGGATCTGCAACATGCATGCTGCATAGATATCCATGCAGGCAAAATGCCCATGCACATAAAATAAAATATTAAAAAACATTGTCAAAACAGAAAATAAAAATAATTTATACGTCTCTTGATCTTGATTAAATCATATTTTTAGCAGAAAGTGGGGTTTAGAAGTGATAGGCCTGATTGTGCTGCATTGTAGAGTAATGTGAAAGATTTGGAGGTATTGTGCTGCAAAACTGCTGTAAGCAAATCTTAACAGGCCATCCACCCTAGTAGGGGCCTCAAAGACAATAGTACTGAGAGCAGTGTGGACAAAGAGGCCCAAAAATAGGAGTTTCAGGAGGGTACAATATTAAAAGTGGGCTCAAAACAATTCTTTTGATATTTAGGCAAAGATGTTGACTACATTATTCATTTTCCTGGGAATCTCCCTGAGCTTAAATAGAAAAGTATTGGGCTAATTTGTCAGCAGAGGAGATTTCAAGGTAGATTTCTATGAAACTATGTTGCATGGTTATTAGTATACTCTTCTGAAGGTCTATAATAAAAAAAAAGTGCAGTCGGCAAAAAAGAAATACAAAAGGTACAGTTTGAGGAGAAAGAGCACTATGGAATAGAATGTTGGAGCCATGATTTGTGCTGATATTTTATGGATGTGAAGATTAGGGAGAGTCCTAATCTGATATGTGAAAGGTCAGAAGTGCTGCCTGCTGAGTTCAAAGAAAGGAAGGATTAGAGGAACCTGACCCCTTGATCTACATAACAAATGGCCTATGTCAAAACTACCAGTCCTCAGAAAAGATACCCACCCCCAACCTAGGTCAACATCCAAATGTCAGCCCTTTGTTCTTAAAGAAAAATAAAAATAAAACAGATAACAACCACAGACTGCCTGGCTGCCTTTTTATGAGCACACTTGGTCCAGGAGATAAGCCTATAGGAACTCCCCAAATCCTCTTAAATAAATGACTAATGACCCCTTAACCTTTGCTTAATCTTGCTTAACTGTGTGACTTTTGCTAAACTTTGTAGTTTTTGCCTTTATAAATCCCCAGCAATTGAAACTCAGGGCCCTCTCCTGAAGCTGGTGTGCCAGTTTGCTGGACTAGGTCCCTGCTTAGGCTTGTATTCAAGTATTCAATAAAAAACCTTGCATTTTCACATGTGTGCTCTTATTCTCTTTAGTAAATTATGTTTACTATATAGTGTTTTTAATTACATGAAGTTTTAATAGTGGTTGGTTAGTGTGACTGTTGCTTCTGAGTGTGGTCATTAATTGGGAAGAGGGTTTACTAACATAACATTATCCAATAAATTAAAAGATCTATAAAAGGATTTGGAAAAGTAGATGCATTTTTATTTATTTTCTTAATAATTTATTTGTTTGTTTTCAAGACTGGGTTTCTCTGGGTAATAGTCCTGGCTGTGTTTGAACTCACTCTGTAGACCAGGCTGACCTTGAACTCACAGAGATCTGTTTGCCTCTGCCTCCCATATGCTGGGATTAAAGATGTGTGCCACCACCTCCCAGCTAAATAATTTTATACAGATATTAAATTAGGCTTATTTACTTTAAAAACACATTTTCTGTAACTACTGGGGAAAGACTCTCTTCAACAATTGAGAACAACTCTGCATGGTGGTCCACATGTAAAGAAGTCTGAGGCAAATTCATTGCTGCTTTTGCTCACCCAGCTTTGATGTGGTAAGTGGATCTGTTCTGTATCTAGCACTGCTGCTACCATCACCTTGTGTTGACTTCAGAACCAAAATCTTTTGGCTTCCCAGTGTGCAGTGAAGACAATAGATCTTCAGATATCCTCCACACGTTCAGCATCAAAGTGTGACTAGTGTCGTAGCTTTGTAACTGGAGAATGCACCAGCTAAAGTCCCAATGTGTCTCCATCTTACAGCCAGCCATTGTTGCACTACCCAACCAGTATCATAGAAGCTGATCTGGTAAATATTCTTTGTAATGTATATTTAATCCATAACACCTGTTTCTCTAGAGAGTCCTCCTGCAATATATTCACTATTTTGAGATTGTTTTAAAACCAACTATTTCCTAGGAGAATATAGCAGAAAGGAAAAAGACCTTCACATTTGTCAGATACTGAAAGTTGGCTGAATGGGACCAGAAATTTCATTTTAAAAGATATTAGCAGTTGTTCTGGGGAACAGCGATAGGAAATAACATGATAGAATAGTAGGAAATAGACTACCACAGGCAATGCAAGTGAAAATTGGTCTTGCTCATTCTATATTTCACAGAATGTGCCTGAAATAGGACAGGCAGGTATATTTTCAAGGAAACAGTTTCTATTCTTCCAATTAAGAAAGAAGTTTAAGATACATTGAGAAAGTTGTACGTAAGGAAATACTAATATTTCTCAGTCACTGGTGGAGAATAAGACTGTACTGAACAAAAAAGAGAACCATACTATTTACTTTGTTGCAAGAACAGGTGGCAGATTCAAAGATTAATGCTTAGTTCAGAGTCTTACATTTCTGATGATCCAAATCATAGGACCACTAAGCACTAAGAAACAGTCTAATTGTCTACTTCAGCCTTCTCTTGACATTTTGATTTATACATCCAATGCTGCAATTTAAAAGATATAGACAGTGTCATTTGGTACTTTCAGATTCCCTTCCCTTCCCTTCCCTTCCCTTCCCTTCCCTTCCCTTCCCTTCCCTTCCCTTCCCTTCCCTTCCCTTCCCTTCCCTTCCCTTCCCTTTCGTTTTCTTTCCTCCCTGGCACTCTTCACTCCATTTCTCCCACCTTTTCTTCCTTGCTTCCCTCCTTTTTTTCAATTATGTTATCTTAAATTTGGAACAGGAATTGTCATAGACTCTACAATACAGCTTGCAAAGCAAAGAGGGCTCTGGAAATTATTAGTTTTCTCTCTGTGTACTCCATTCTTCTTACTTAGTGCCTCCCCTTCTGTCTTCTGCGGTAACATGGGTTCTAATAGGTCTAAATAATAAGAGCCCAGAGTAAGATATTAAGGGGTGAAAGCTGACATATCCGAGAAGCAGAGCAGCTAGCCACTACAGCTCTAACCTCTATGAAATCATCAGACTGGAAAGAGACTGAGATCCTGTCTCATCCTCCCTATATTGCTCTATCACTCTATCAGCACAGAACTTGTATTGGAAAAATTCAGAACAAATTTTCTTTGCCAAAACATTGTAGGATTTTATTCATTTAAGTGGAATTCAGAGTATTATTCAAAAACTGAATTTTAGAGAATCTTGAATTATAATTAATTATGAGCTAAGATATCCCTTGAATTTTAATTGTAAACTAAGATGTCTCTTTCCCAACATTGTTCTTATAAACAGTTGTTGGTAGCTTTGCTTCTAAAATCTTGGCAGAATTTAATCAAACTCAATTGTATATTTGAAGTTTCACATATTAGAAATTCACTTTGATCTATAGTTTTAAACAAATGCAGTTGCTTAAATCTAAGGAGGTCAAGAAGTTTTCATAATTTTCAACACATTTATAATATCACAATGCTCCTATTGATAATAGGTGTTGTACATGGCTTATGGTGCTGGTTGAGAGTATTATGTCATTTCGCTTTCACAGAAAGTCTGAAAAAAATCCCCATTTTACAGTTAAAGTGTCTTTGAAAGAAGTTAGTTTAAGTAATATCAATTTTCACTGCAAAAGTCATTCAATTCTAAATTGCATGTTATGTAATGATGACTATATTATTGATACACTTCTACTATATTCAAGTTAATAGGACTCTTTATGAACTATAGGGGTAAATGTATAATAACAGAACTGTTTTTCCTTCATAAGTGAAGTATTTACAGAGGAAATTTTGAAATCATCAGCCTTAAAATTCCTCAGAGGAGAAAACAACTATTCAATAGAGAAATAGGGTGGGATTATGAACTACATTTTAGAGGACATATTCAACCACTGTAACACAATAGGAACTATTTGTGTCTTCTGTTGGTGGCAAAGACAGAGCTATTTCTCTTAGTGTTGGCCTCCCTTCCTGATGAAAGTAGAGGCTGGATTTCAGGTAGGAAGTAATTAGAGGTTAAGTACTATAACAACAAATCCAGAGATTACCCTGAGGCTATAAAATAGCAGGTGGCAGGCTCTGGAGTTGAAGACCACCTCAGAATCCTCATTCTGCATAATCTGGAGGCCTGGATGAACTACCTTAGAAGACACAGATACATGGAAATGATGGAACTTACTAATATAACCTAAACGATGTAATTTACTGATACAACCGATTTGAAATAGGAATAGAAATATTACATACTTTTAGTATTTAAAGTCACTATTCCGTAAATATTCATATTCTTCCATTGTTTCCCTTTTACCATATATTTCAACTGGTTTTCAAAAACTAGAAAATATTGATTTTATTATTAATTCATTTCACAGAACCTGAAGTTATGATTTTAAATTAATATTCACATTTACTTTTATTTCTAAAAATATAACATATCACAAGCAAGTTAGCATTTCATGTACAGTTTTCTAAAAGTTCTTAGTCATGTACTTGGCATGTGGAAAAGTGTTACTGGTGAAATTTACATTTGCAATAACCCATTTTTGTTCAAGACATAATTTTCACTATGCTTGACAGTCTCCCTTTTGTAAACTTGCCATTTGTATGTTTTGATATCTGTGGCTTTCTTTTATCTAATGGTAGTTCATAACAGCATTACATATAGTTACACTAGGAATGTAAAATTTCTTTCCCAGTATTCATCTTATAATTTTCAAATTTTCCAAAAACTTTTTAATTTCTTATAATTGTGTGCTTCTAAAGGAGTCAAGCTATACATTTCAATATAGATTCATCACTGGTATTTTAATTTTGGTGTGTACCTGTTGTATGTTTGTGTATGTGTATACATATGTGCATGTGCAAGTGAGGACCAGACTCAACACTGTTGCTTCTTTCAATTATTATCTTCATTTTTTGAGATGAGATTTCTGCCAAACTTGGAGATTCCATTTTGTACTAGATAAGTTACCAGTAAGCCCCAGAGATCTTTAGTCTGTCTGCCTCATTTGCTGCTATTAAAGGTTGTTCCATGTACCCAGGTTTTACCTGGAACTTAGCGCCTCAAGCTTCAGCTCATCTTCCATTGGCTCATATTTAAACTTCCTTCATATTTACATCAAGATGAACTATAAGGAACCTAAATTTATTTCCATAAATTTAACTGAAAATTCTATCAGCTACATGAGGATAGAAGAAATATACATGGAGAAAAAGTAATATTTGCCAGCATTTAGGAGAGATTCTTTTTAAAACTACTTAAATTTAATATTTTGTTGACATTGACCCTTTATAAGATAAAACTTGAAAGAAGCTATTTTGAGTCTTAATATCTTACTTTATTATACCTAGATAACTAAACTAAAAATGTATCTCTTGGTCCTGAAATTAAATAACACACTGGAGCATCGCAGTATCAATCATTTTGCTATTGTTTCCTTAGAATATTAGGACCTACTGGTATGAAGATTCTGAATAACTTTGATTGGTTTCCATTTTCACTTATTGGGCATTCTGGGCATTGTACTTTAGAAATAACAGTGATACTTTTTTTCTGCACAATTGCTTAATTACTATCCAGACATGATTAAATCTCATTATTATTAAAATAATTCAAATTGATGTATTGCTTATCAATAATTTAAACAATTAATTAAAACAGTTTAAATATTTTATTGACTTTGAAATTTTCTATTGAATTTGAAATTCATTCTTCCAGATCAGCATCTCACTTTGAGCTTTAGATTTGTAAAGGTAAATTTATGTAATCAAAACAATATTCAACATTTTCTGGATCTTTATTTTTTTGTTTTTGTTTTTTTTAGATGGAATTTCTCTCTGTGAAGCCCTGACTGTCCTGGAAGTTACTCTGTAGAGCAGGCTGGCCATGAACTGACAGAGATCCACGTATTCCTGCCTCCCAATTGCTGTGATTAAACATATGTGCCACCACAGACTGGGTGGGTCAATTATTCTCTTTGAACAAAATATATTTGTTTCTACTTTGACTTTAAAGAATTTACATATTTTGCTCACCATGTAAAACAAATCAGTACTTACAAAAATATGGTCATTTTCAACCAGTTCATCTTTTTAATTTTGTCCCTCTATGGTGATAATTGATTGTCGCACCTGCTGTGCGGCCTGCATCAGAGAGTGTAGTGAGGTGGTCAGGATAGATGACACAGAGACCGGTCGGTTGCTTTAAGAAAACTTTATGCTTCCCAAGTCAGCTTAGGAGGAGACCCCAGTCCCCTTAGGAGAGCTCTCAGGAGAAGTCTCTGGCGAAATCTCTGGAGAAGTCTCTCCAAGAAAAAAGAGCTTCCCTTTTTAAGGACTTTTGCCATCTATTTACATACCATTCTTTCCACTTCTCACCCTCCTGGCTGGTGGTTTAATCTCCAGCCCCAGAATCGGGGAGACACCACAGGGGGCAGGAAGAGGCATCTAGCCGTAGGAGGTGTGAAAGGCATGGTATTTCAGTGAGCCAGCCCTTATCTGAGCACTATCAAGCTTTAAAGCACTGAATTGTTTTCAGTAAACATTACATAGATGCCTGCTCCCAGGCCGAAGGGGAAGTGGGTTTCTGCTCAAGGTCTGGTGTCCCCACAATTGATTTCTTACGGAGGAAGAAAATTCAGATATGGTTAGCACACTTGATCTGAATGCTTTGTATCTTCTCCTAAACTTTTCCAGTGTCATGCAATTTAATACCTCTAAGTCATCACCCTATTTACCACGTCCCATACACTTTAGGTCCTTGGACCTGACCAGGGTTGATAAGAGAATGTAGAAAGGACAGACACTGAAGAACCATTAGACATGTTGTTACAGAAAATTTAGGGTCAGGTAGTGTCTGTACATAGCTCAGAGAGCATGCACAGTCACCACATGTGCAACACAGAACCTCAGCATGTATCTTTTTTACAGTACAGGGAGAAGGTGGCTAGTATGAGGAGGAGGTCTCTGTAGGAGAGGAGTCTCAGGCTGTAAACACACAATAGGAGGAGCAACTGCTACTTTTTTGACACAATTATCAATCATTTATAAACACAAATGGACTACGGGAATGCTTTGCCAAATTCTAACATGACCTATGGTTTTGTTATGATTGTGTCCATGTCAACAATACACAATCACTCAGGACTTCATTCATTCATGGATTCATCTTTCCCTACCTATTTACAGAAATTAACTATGGAGTGGTCCGCCTAAGGTTATATCAGAGATTTAACAACTTTATTATGTCTTGTAGATACTTCTCTAAAGGGATATTTGTAGTATCTCAAACAAAGGAAGGAAAAGATGGTAGAACTAGCCTTTGAATAAGAGTCATTGAGTTGGAAGAAGACATTTAATAAGTTCAGATATCTTCTTGTCATCTCTCCTTATTTTGGATCCTATTTACTTCTTGGTCCTTTATTTGAAAACATTTCTATATATTGTTGTTGATGATAATTATTTTTAAGATTTTATAAGCCTTCTAGCTTTTCTGTCCAACAGTCCTCCCAATAAAAAGTTGATGCTTATAGAAATTAAAAAGTTTTCTGAAGAGTAAACAAAAGAGTTCAGGATGGGATTTTTTATCATTTTTTATTTTAATTTTAAATAGCTTGTTTTACATGTCAATCCCAGTTCCCTCTCCCTCCTCTCCTCCCGCACTCCCCCCCCCCCAGCCTCCCACCCTATTGCCAATTCCTTCCACATAGGGGATATCTAGAGTCTGTCAATGGGCACACGATGACTGTTTGTATTCGAGGGATAGACACTGATCCACTGCTCAGGGCCCCATAGGTTGCCCAGGCCTTCTCGCTGACACTCACATTTGGGGGGTCCAGTCCAATGCTGGCCTCCCCACTGTCGTCTGGGGTCCAAGAGCTCTCCACTGTTCAGATCAGCTGTCTGCTGGTTTTGCCATCCCATTCTTTGCCAATTTGCTCATCACTCCTCTCTCTCTGTCACTGGGTTCCTTGTGTTCAGTTCAGTGCTTAATTGTGTGTTTGCCTCTGCTTCCATCAGTCACAGGATGAAGGCTCCAGGATGGTTATAGACATCAAGTTCATTATCAGGAATGGGCATTCGAGGTGCTCTCTCCACAATTGCTTAGCTTGCCAATTGGTGTTATCCCTTTAGATCACTAGAGGTCACTCTGGTGCCTGATCTGTCTTCTAACCTATGATTTCCTCTTCCCCTTATTCTACCCCACCCACTCAACTTCCTGTTCCCCCATGACCTACTCTCTCTTCCTCTTCTCCGCCTCTCTTCTTCCCAGCTCCCACTCCCCCCCCCCCTCGCCGTGTTCCCCATCCATTCAGAGGATCTTGTCTCAATCCTCTTCTCTTGGGTACTATGCATATATGCATATCTTTTAGGTTCTTTCCTGTTTCCCAGACTCTCTATCAGTATAGTGCCAGGATTGGGATTTTTAAGTACTGGAAATTTCTATAACTTTGACCAGATTTTATCTTACTCTTTTTTTTTCACAATAGCCTCAAAATTTTATAAATAAAATATCTTGGAATAAATCTGTGTTAGTAGGGCTCTATAAAGAAACAGAATTGATAGGATGAATATACATATTCAAAAGGGATTTACTAGATGGACTTACAGGATGCGGTCCTGCTAATCCAACAGTGGCTACCTTACTCTTTTACCATGAACCTCATTCTAAATTTGGGGTAGCTTATGGGATTTCTCCAAGTTATGATTTTTCACCTTTCCTGGGTGGGAATGGTGCACACCTTTAATCTGAGCACTTGGGAAGCAGAGGCAGGTGGATCTCTCTGAGTTGGAGGCCAGTCTGGTCCACAGAGTTAATTCCAGGACAGCCAGTGCTGTTACATAGAGAAACACTGTCTTGATAAAAAAAGAAAAATGTGATATGACACATGGGGATTTCACTTAATTATATTCCAGTGAAATTTTTCAGGACTTTTCTCTTTCATCTCTTTTATCACCAGTCCGTAGTGCTACTATAAACATGCTGGTTAATAGTTCTATATTTTAATGTTAATAAAATATATGCAGTAGAGTATGGGAATGCATTTTAAACTTGTACATCTGTTGAATATATATATATATATATTGTTGTTGTTTCTTGGCATTGTCTTTAAGGTCTATTCATGTCATATTTATTAGTATTTTGTTTTATACTCCTCTGACTATATTTTCACATGCAATTACAGCTATGTAAACTTCAAATCACAAAATTTAATATCATACAAAATATTTTAGTTGGTTAATTAAATATACCTTAATTGCCTACTAAATGATATTTTACTTTTTAAATTGTAATTCAACTAATATTTTGATAATACCAGTGAAGTGATTAAACACTTCTGAAAGGGTAATGAATAAAGGGAGTGTGGTCATTCAGATATGGCTTTCTGTACTTGACTTAATTACTGTGGAGCAAAATTTATCTGTTTCAAGTAATAATTTTTTTAAAGCAGCAATTGAGATCCCGGCAGTGATTGGACCTGATTAGCCAGAAAAGTTATCTGGCAATTCTTTCAATTTTGTTATAGGATAATTCCTAAATTAATTAAATTCTGTTCATATCTATGTAGCCTCTGGCAATTTTTTTGTCCCTAGCTGAAGGGCAAAGCTAGCATATGTACCTGACAGGATTAGATTGAGAAAAGCAGTCATTTGTCTCAATTGACCTTAGAGCTCTTTGTAAATGCCTTGAATACCTAGCCAGCCATAGTGCTCTGTGACTCTTTCCAAGTGAAGAGGGAACAGTACAGCTTGGGAAGATGCATGAATTTATTTCTTAAGATATTGGTGCTTTTAACGGACAAATTCATACTTACATAATGTATTGTGATCACATTCATCTCTATTATCTTTTCTTCTATCCTTAATCCCCTAGGCCCCCCTTCTTTTTCAAAACCTGTTGTGCTCCTACTTTTATGTCTTTTCAGTGTGGTGTGTGAAGATCTTGTCCAGGTGATCACAGTTGCTATGTACCCATGAACGCAATGATCATACCTTGTTAAAAACAGAACATATCATGGTCCACATGCCTATACTTCAGCTTCTATGTTACTTTAGTTCCTTCTTCTATGATATTCCCTTAGACGTAAAAGGAGTGCTATAAATGTTACCTTTCAGACTGAGCTTTACTCAGTCACTTATTTCCCATAATTTGACCAGTTATCTGGGCACTAACAATATAAAGAATTTCTTTGTTTCTATTAGAGGCTGAGAGCTTCATTAGCCTATGGGTATAAGTGTTAATATTTACAAGGAAGTTTAAATAGTTGTCAATTTAAAAGAAAACATTAGGAATTGGTTTCCCTCTATTACTTAGGACCTCCCTCACCACAGGTTTTTCATCAGTATTCCTTCCTGTTGTGTAGGCTTTAGATCCAATCAAGAAGTGGTTGGTTATCCCATCTAACACATACATGCTACTATTTCTGTTTTGCAAAATTATTGTATGTGAAGTTGATATTGTAGCACACAGGGTACAAACGCAGAAAAATCACATACACACACACACACACATAGATGATGCTTTAACTTTTAACACAGCTGAAGTTTTTAATGTCTAATTTCTGGGAAACAATAGTTATAATTAATTTTGAAACTGTATTAAAACAAACCATTTTAGATCTTAATAAAGTCACTGGGTTTTAGGGATCCTTTGTGACTATCCCAGAAATTTCCAATTTACCCAAGCCTCTCGTTTAGGAAATCTTGAGAACTGGGTTGCTATAAGAGTTTGAAAATCCATGTTTTCCCAGATTTGACACAGTTGTTTATTATGAATCTGTATCTTTGTTAGAGTCTGTTACACACAGATTTAGTGTGCTCTGGTTAGAAAGACTCTCGGTGATGACAGACTGGAGAAATAATGTTTTAAACCAATTCTGTGTTTGTGTTTCCAGTTTTTCTTGTTAAATACTCTGCTGGCTTCATGCACACATACATTTGGAATTAGTTTGTAGCTGACCTCTTTTAATCTGGGATGTTATATGTTATATTTACTTCAGGATCTCCAATTTTATGTGTATTATTTTTTTATTTAACTTTTTACACACGTTACTCTCAGTTCTCTCTCCCTTCCCTCCTCCCTCCTTCCCAGACCCCAACCCCACTCCATCCCCCCTCTGCTCCCCTCAGGATGATATGACAGATTTCGAAAATCCCTCAAGGGATGTTATATTTTAAAAGCATACTTTTATACTGCAACAGTATATTTTACACTTTAAAAAGTGTAATTTTAAGAATTATACTTCAGAATAGAAGGGAAGGTAATGATGCCATAGATTGGGGGAAGCAGTGGATATTTGAAATTGCTTCTGTAAGTTCTGTACCAGTATGCTGTACCACATATTTACAGATCCTAGTCAGAGCTGGAATGAATAGTCCCAATCATATTGATGGGGATTGATGTTACACCCCCATAGACTCCTGCTTACCATTTAAACATGCTAGTTTCTTTATTCTCAGAAGATTCTCCCTTATATCATAAGCTATTATGTTGTTCCTCATTTTAGGTTGAAGCTTCTTAGCACTCACACTCCTTTTAGAACTTCTGAACTTTCTATTATCAACCCAATCCTGCTACATACATCATTTGCTTGAAAATATCCCCTGCATTTTATCCATCAGAACCCAGCCATCCAACTAGAGTGACCCATGAATATTCCAAAACAGCAGAAGAACTAGAATAATCTTAAGATCAGATTCATGCTGATGATGAGACAGGTCCTCAAAGAGGGAAAGAAAAACTCCCTTAAAGAAATCAAGGAAAAGACAATAAAAAATTGGAGGAAATGATTAAATCCCTGAAAGAATGCCAAAAAAACCCAAACAGGTGAGGAAAACTGCTCATAACCTAAAAATTAAAATAGAAGCAATAAAGAAAACACAATCTTAGAAAACTCAGAAATGGAAAAAAATTGGGTAAGTTAACAGCAACAACAGATATAAAGTATCACCAATAGAATTCAAGAGATAGAAGAAAGAATCTCAGGTGTTGAAGGTAAAATAGAAGAGCTAGATTCATCACTCAAAGAAAATGTTAGATTTACAAAACTCCTAACATAAAATGAGCAGAAAATCTAGGACCCAATGAAAAGACCAGATCTAATAATAACAGGAATACAAGAAGGGGAAGAATATCAGCTCAAAAACTTAGAAAATATATTTTTAAAAAAAATTTAGAAGAAAAATTCCCTAGCCTAAAGTAGGACATGTCTATGAAGATACAAAAAGTTTACCTGAACATCAACCTTATGGGACCCAATGAATGTGTGGCTAAATGAAAAGTTCATAGCACTAAGTGCCTACATAAAGAAATTAGAGAATTTTCATGCCAGTTACTTAACAGCATACCTGAAAAATCTAAAATAAAAAGAAGCATACACATTCAAGAGGTGTAGATTTCAGAAAAGAATCAAACTGGTGGCTGAAATCAATAAAACAAAAATAAAGAAGACAATAAAAAGAATCAATAAAACAAAGTTGATTCTTTGAGATAACCAACAAGATAGATGAACTTTATCCAAACTTACTAAAAGGCAGAGAAAGAATATTCAAATTAACAAAAACAGAAACGAAAAGAGAGACATAACAGCAAACACTGAGGAAATTCAGAGAAAAGGTGGTACTTTTTGCACAATGGAGTATGCTGTTAAAAACAATGACATCATGAAATTTGTCCGCAAATGGATGGAAGGAGAAAAAAAATTATCCTGGGTAAGGTAACCCAGACCCAGAAAAGAAATGGTATATACTCATTTATAAGTGGATAATTATTTGTAAATTAAAGTATAACCATGCTGCAATCCACAGACCCAAAGAAGGCTCAATTGGAACACTGAAATTTCCCTGGGAAAGGGAAGTAGAAGAAATTTCATCGGTATACTGAGGTAAAGTTGTTTGGAAACATAAGGGATCATGGTGGATGGAGTAGGAGAATACTGAAAGAATCGACTGGAAAGGGGGACATTTTAACATCAGGTAGAAATCTGGTTCAAGGGAAACTCCCAGGAATCTACAAGTAGGACTCCAGCTAAGACTCCTAGCAAAAGTAGATACATAGCCTGAACTGGTCATCTACTGTGACTAAGTCAGGCTACCAGTGGAGGAATTGGGGCACCAACTCAGCCACATAACCTTCAACCTATCTGTTCTGCCAGCGGGTACTGTGGTAAGGGTGACATAGAGATTGTGGGAGTGGTTAACCAATGACTGATACATCCTGAGACCCATACCAAGAGAGTGAGCACACCCTTGCCATTGTCTGTAGCTCCATAACTCAGAGGCTGGAAGGCTCACAGACCTAGTATAGAACCAAACACGACTGTAGGAAAAATGTCAATGTATTTATGCCTAAAGAATTTCTGCTCTATTCATAGATTAGTGCCTAGTCCAATAGAAATCAGAGAGGCTTAATCCAGGAATTGGTAGACACAGATGAATAGAACTTCAGAGAAAAATTTGGTTGAGTTTGGGGGAATGATTATAGGAGCCAGTGTGGCCAAGGACATCACAAGAAAACATACAAAATCAATTAACTTGGGATCATATGGGCCCACAGAGAGTAAACCAACAACTAGGGAGCCTGCATGATACTGACCTAAGCCCTCTACATATATGTTAGAGTTCTGTAGCTTGGTATTTTTGTGGGACTCCTACCACTGGAAGCAGTAGCTGTCTCTAAAACTTTGAATGGCTTTTGCAACCCTATTCCTCATACTGCAATGGCTAGTTCAGACTTAATACAAGGGGAGGTGCTAAGTGATCCTACAAGTTGATATGCTATGTGTTGTTGATATTCGTGTGTAGAGGAGACTTTTCTTCGTGTAGTCTGTTCCCACTTGACCAGTTTGTCTCCAAACACTGGGCCCCCAGCCACTTGTAAAATAACCATTCAGAGATGCTATATATTTATAATTGTTTGGACAATGGTTTAAGCTTATCATTGGCTAGTTCTCTGTCTTATGAATGAACCCATTGCTACTAATCTGTGTATCACCATATGGCTGTAGCTACTGATGATGCCCTGGCAACTTGACTCCCCAGCAGCTGCATGGCACCTCTGTGACCCTGCCTCCCTTCTCTCTGTATCTTGTTTTTGGAATTCTTGCCTACCTATATTTTGCCTGTCCTTTGACTGAAACAGCTTTATTCATCAACCAATAAAAGCAATCACAGCAAACAGAATGACCTTACACATCATGGGAGCCCTGTTTTCTTCTGAATAGAAATGGAAGCAGACTTGATGTCAGGAGGTAGATAAAGGGGAGGTAGTGGAGAGTAACTAGGAGGAGAGGAGAGAGGGCAAACAGTGATCTTTATATAAAATAAATTAAAAATAAATAATAAAAAGGAACTCAAGCTCTTGTTTATCAGCATATACCACTCTCTCAGTTTCAAAATCTATTTGTCTGTGAATTTGATTAGACTGTATTTGCTCCTGGGTTTCCTCTTTCTTTGTAGGTTCTGTCTCAAAGGCTTCTTTCTTCCCCTCTTTCTTCGCATAATTCATAATATTGGTGTTTCTACAGATCTCCTCTCACATTGTCTATATGTCTCAATAGCACTAGTATCCTGTCAATCATGTTACCCACTGCCATTTCATGATCTTACAGTGATCACATAAATTAGAGAGCTCTATTTACATTGAAGGTGTTTCCTTGAACCTCAACGTAACCTACTTACAGATATCAGTTGCTTCTATCAGACTTTTTCATGAGCTTTATGTTTTAAAATGTGTTATGGAGTCAGTTAACATCTCTTACCTATTGTTATGGAACAAAAATGTTTTTCTACAAGAATGTGGATTCATGGGTACTGGGGAAGAATACTGTGAAATACACTGTGGATCCCACTGAAAATTTGCACACAAAATCTTAATCATTAATTTGAAAGTTTGGAAATGGGACTTGGGTCAAGTTTAAATGACATCATTAAAGAAGAGTTCTAATCCAAAAATGTTTATGGCGCTATAGGCACACTCGGTATGCCTTTCTATGTATCTCCTTTTCTTCCCACTCACTGCACATATTCCACCAGCGGAGGATGAAGACTGCATCTGAAAAACAAGTCACTGACCATGTTGGCACTGGCACCTAAGGTTAGACTTCCAGCCTCCCTAATTTTGAGCTAATACATTTAAACTGAATGAACTATGCATTTGATGACACTTGGACAGACTAAGCTGTCTAGTATTCACAGTAAACCTTGATGTTTTCAATCTAAGTACTCATTAGACTCTTGTATACATTATTACATTTTCTATAAACTGGACTCTATTTGGGGCCTTGGTTCTTTCAGTGATACCACAATAATTTTATGCAATTGAACTTGACATTTTATCCATGTTTGTCTTGTGTCTAGGAATTCTTTTGTTCAAATCCCTTTGTCACAAATGATTTGAGTTTGGTTCTTTTTTTCTTAACACTGATCAGTGGAATCACCCATAAGATATGATTTTCCACCAAAATCAAGATGAAGAAATGGTGTATCTATAAGGCAGCAATTAAAAAGTATCAAAGTTATGAAAGGTCTTTCAATCTATTTACACTGTTAGAACTAAATATCATAGTCTGGATAATTTATACACAAAAGAATTTTATTACTTAAATCTCTGGAAAGTATAAAACTCAATATCATGGTGTTGGTACTTTCTGAGTTTAAAAAAATTTATTTCAAAATGCTATTTTATTGCTGCCATCTGGCCATTGTTGAAAGAATAAGACATCTCTCTTCAACCTTCTTTTGTAATCTTTTTCAAAAGGGTAGAACACTCTTCACTTAATTGCTTCTCAACCCCTCCTTTAATCTTACAAGAGTAAAAACTAGCTTTAAATGTAGGTTTTGGAAGGACACTTTCAATGCACAACATTGGCTACTCACAAGGAATAATGCAGGAACCTAACTGTAGCTGTCAAAACTGTGAGAAATATAAAAAGAAAAGCTATCAGGATCTGAAGAAGAGTGAACTACATGTATCAGGTTCCTCTTGTGACATTTCTTGAGTTGAGTAATGTAGCCAGTGAAAAGCATCCTCAAAAGGAGAGGACACGGAGATACTTGTCCCTACAAATCTCACATTTAGACATCTACCCTCCTGTCAGAGCTCCTCATTGACCATACACAACTGGAAAACAGAAGACTAAAATTACCTATGCATACAATTCATACAGCGCTGTCTGACTAAGAACAGGCTAGGTAACAAGTCATGAAATGGACATAGAGGTATAAAGTAGGGTATATTGTGTAATAGAACATGTGTTTCCACATTCTTGTTTGCTTTCTACTGCTGTGATAAACACAAAGTCTACAGGCAACTTGGGGAAATTGTGTATTTTATCTTACAGTTATAGTACATCACTGGGAGAAACCAGAGTAAGAACTCAAGGAAGGAACTGAAACAGAGACTGGTGAGGAGTACTATTTATTGATTGGGCTGCTCTTCATCGATTTATAGCCTTGCTTTCTTATAACATCCAGGACCAACTGTTCTGTGCTAACATCAGTCTAACAGGCTGCTCCCTCCCACATCAAACAGTAATCAAGAAAATGTCCCACACACTTTTCTACAGATCAGTCGAATAAAGGCAACTTCTCAGCTGAGCTTCCTTCTTCCCAGTTATGTCTAGGTTTGTGTAATGTTGACAAAAACTAACCAGAACATTCTATATGTACATTTTCTGGGCAAAAATAAAGAAACCCACCAAAGCTCCTAATGGAGTTTTATTTATACTGTGTATTCCCTTCTACTATCATTTTATGAACCATTCTGCAATATTGTATATAACTTCTAGAATTGTGTTGATTCATTTACTCTTTCTTTTATTACTTAGCAACCCCTTTGAGCTGGGTATTTTCCTTAGTACTTCAAAATCCATGAAACTCTTGCATTATACAGTTCATTCTGTAAAGACTGTTGCCACTTTTTAAAGAATTCTTATGTATACATATTACAATTTCATTATTGATTATGTGAAGGGGAATTTTCCAGAAGGAGTGAAAAACTGTAGCACAGATAATAAAAACCCAGAGGCATATATTAGGGTTCAAGCTGAAGATCACAGAAGCAAAGTGGCCAAGCCACCAGAATGCTTTTACCTCTACCAATGCTTTGACTGAAAAGGTGATCCACCTAACCTCAGATTGCATCTTCAGATTGTATAGCTCCTCACCAAATCTCAGACTACTGCCTGAGACTACACTGAGCTCCTTATATTCTCTGAGTGCTGGGATTACAGGCATGTGCTCTGCTTCTCTTTTAGACTGATTCACTCTCATGTAGTCAGGGTGGCCTTGAACACAGATCCATCTGCCTCTGTCTCTTTAGTCCTGGGATTAAAGATGTGTGCCACCGATTCCCAGCTTCAATGGCTGTGGCTAGCTTTGTATTCTGATCTCCAGGCAAGCTTTATTAGATAAACAATATATCACCCCAAGAAACAATCTAAAATCTAAAATTTAAGTAGGATTCATTTATGAGGACATGAAGAATAATCTTGTTCTAGTAATAGGGCAGAATATTTAGAACTCCTTGTTGTGTGAGATTTATTTTTAATGACAGAAAAATTGGGTGGCTTAAACATTGACTTGACAGGGAGTTTGCTCAGAGATTTGTGGATAACTTGGTGAGTTGCTTGTTCAAACTGG
Organism: Mesocricetus auratus; assembly: GCF_017639785.1. Taxonomy (NCBI): domain Eukaryota; kingdom Metazoa; phylum Chordata; class Mammalia; order Rodentia; family Cricetidae; genus Mesocricetus; species Mesocricetus auratus. Next base: position 109,277,398 of record NW_024429188.1, on the reverse strand, counting down.
ATTTTACAGTGAATTCCAAGGATTTTTCTACTTATCTCAAAGTCAATAAGAATCCTTTAATTTTTTTAAACCCTGACTTGTCATATTCATTGCTCAGTATGAGATGTTTCTTCTACATAATATTGATATTCAAGGATCATTTTCATTTTATTTATAATATGGTTCCATGAACATTAGGAAGTGCATTGCTCACTAATTTCCTACATGTTTTTATCTTTATTAAATACATATTGAGTACTTGTTGTGATCTACCCACTATCTTAGACACATTATGCATCAAGAAAAATAGCAAACTGTGTCATCATAAGATTTATATTCTAACTATACTTGATCAGTGTTATGTACATACATTTATAAAATAGGTAATAAAATATGTCGTTGGAGAACAGGAAACTGAAAAATATCTTTAAAGTTTTAATTTTGTTATAGATGACCATGTTAATTTTATATCTGTCTACCAAAAGAGAAAATATTACTTTTAGCATTTTTTGGAACGTCTTGTAAAACAAAGTACTTTCTCTATTTCTTTCTTGTCTTTGCTCTATGTGTGTATTCTTACTTTCTTTTCCTTTTTCTAGAATACCTTGTAACTCATTTTGTTATATGCATTTGGGGGATTTTACTAGCTTTTCCTACCTTTTTTCTATGTGATAGTACATATATGCCGTCAAAATATTCATGGTTCTAGACCTAATACATGGAGGATATGTTCACAGTGTAGGCACATATGCTTACATTTGTCAAAATTTCTGACAAAGATGATGAGATTGTATTGGAAAACACTTGCTGTGTCAGCAACTGTCGTGGAGAGGGATGTTTAGGGATGAAGTGTAGGAGGATTTTCAGACAAGATTAAGGTAAGTGTCTTCAGTAGGCATGGGTCTATTGAACTGATTAACATATACATTTTTTCAATATAAGAAAACTAGTCCAAAAGAAAGCAAGATTTTCCTATGCTACCTTATACCATGCTTGTCATTTCAACCTTCGTGAACTATTCAACTATTTCTTCTCATGAGTGATTCTTCTATAATTCAGTAGTTCTCCCTTTAACACCTTTTCACTTCGCTGAAGTTAAGATTTACAAGTTCTCAAATTTGCATCACAAAAATTTAGCATATCTACAATATCTCCTGTTATATAGCTTTGTTCCTGGAATGTTTTGTTGTGTTTCCTGTTTTCAGTAACTATTGCAGTGTTCTCAATCTTCAGTTTCATATAACTTTGTGACACATTGCAATTTGCAAGACTTAGTTTGCATTTTGTAATGTTTACTGATTGTATTATAGATTAGCTGTTTCCGGGATACCTATTTAGATATTATGATTTTATTAACAAAAAACTCTGCATAATATTACCAGTAGCATTTTGAATGATTTTGTATGGACAGATCACAACATTTTAGAGTTAGATACTGTTGGCTCCAGTCTCTTCTGGCCAAATGATTCTCATCAGAGTTATTTAGTCTGTCTATAATCCCATTATCATTGCATGTTTCAAAGCATTGCTTTGAAAGACCGTGTAAAATTTTGCCCAGTTGTTCATTCAAAAATCCCTAAGTACCAGTATACATTAGTTATTCAAGTAGTCAGAGTATCATAATTAAAAACAGGTTTGAGTCCACACTTTCATGTGTTTTGCACGTTGTCTGGTTTAGAATATGATCAGAGTCAAAACTATCTTCATTATTTCTGCAAAGATAGGCTATAGTTGAATAAAATTATTCCATAAATATTCAAATAAATTTTGGCCATACGTTCAGATATTTGAACACTTCATCCTGTATTCCTGTTGTTATTTGGGTGTGAATTGGAATCATTAGGAGGCGTGGCCTAGTCGGGGGAAATAGATTGGGAAAAGGGCTTTGAGCATTCATGTTCTTTGAGCATTCATGTTCTTTGAGCATTCATGTTCTACTTCCAATTACTCTCTGTGCTTTCTAACATGATGAGCCAGGCGCCTGCTGGAGTCACATGCTATCATGCTTTCCGTTATATACTCACCATTTAGAACTTGAAGTCAAAATGAACTCCTGTCTTCATGATTCTTTTCTGATATTGATTGACTTTTCTTTGCATTTCATATATATGACAACTCAGTTTCATTCAATCTATACTGCATTAGTGTCAAACAATACATATACTTTTATTTGGTGTTGCTTATTTTTGAGTTCACAAATGATATATGAATAACTGAAAAACTTTAGAATAAAAAGAAAATCAAAGAAATTAAAATATTTCTGTCTTCTTACTACAAATAAACATCACTGTGAAGATATACTGTTCTAGAGTTGAAATATAGTCTCATCATCTATAGAATAATATCTCTCTTGTATGGACTCTACATTCTCACTATATTCTTTTTTGGTTGCCACTATCTATAAACATCACTAACATTTCTTACATATTTAGGTTTTGGTAAATAATGTGTGCCTGAATTTATGTCTGCATGAACACTCTTAAACTCATTGACCTGTCTACGACTTCTTGATAATCAAACATCTCTTTTTTTTATAGGATATTAGTATTTGAAACTGGAACAGATAATTGCTAATTTGATTAACATAATGTCTACCCACAGATTGAAATGCATTTCTTGAGGAGGCAGGAAATAGCTTCATGATGTAAAAGACTGGATTATTGATGAGTAATTAATAATGATAAAATGAACCAAAGTACTATGTAATTTCAAGTAAAATTTAGCATACTTTGGTTGCATGAATATAAAGCACATAATCTCATGTATTGCTATATTAATTTTGTCACATTGCCTTCCTGTGGCAAATATAACATACTTCATAGTGTAGACATTAGCATCTTTTATCACTTTGTCTTGAAAACAATTGAATATACACAAATAAGAATATACATTACTCTAAATAATTCCAGTTTCCAGAATAAAAAAATATATGAAGATTAGTTACCTCTGATTTCTTTTTCCCCTTTTTTAGTAGAATATTTTAAGTTAACTCTATTCTTCATAGTTTTAACTAATCAATTCTTCTGTATACATCTGTAACTTATGAGTATGTTTTAAAGCAAATTCACTGTATCATGGTCACATTTCAAAATTAGTAACCACTGAATGTAATCTAAAACTCAATTCATACATAGAATTATTTGGTTGTCTCAAATGTTGCTTTGTACTTGACTCTTCTTTAAAAATCACTTTTTAAATTATCTTCAATGTCTACTTTTTCAGTATATTTGGAAAACAAAATGGCTACTTTGTTGTACATAAAGGCTCATATGCTGAATTATACTGATACCTACAGTTTGATGTTTACCATGGATTTCCTGAAAGTTGGAGATCAGATCTGGAAGGATAATTTGCATTTGGGGTAAGAATGTTTCAGGTATGTTTTGGTTTGCAGTTATTTATTTATTTAATTTTACAATGGGAATCAATGTACCTCAAGACCCAGATACCACTCATGGGCATAAACTGAAAGGATACTCAATCATACCTCCAGGACACTTGAGCAAAATTCATAGCAGCATTATTCATAATAGCCAGAACCTGGAAACAACCTAGATGCCCCTTATCTGAAGAGTGGATTAAGAAAATGTACATTTACAGAACTTGATATTACTCAGCTGTAAAAAAATGCCATCTTGAAATTTTCAGGCGAATGGATGGAACTAGAAAAAGCATCTTGAGTGAGGTATCCTAGACTCTGAAATACAAACATGGCATGTACTCACTCATAAGAGGATATTAGATGTAAAGCAAAGTATAGCCACTCTATAGTCCACATATCCAGAGAAGCTAGGTAACAAGGAGAACTTTAAGAGGGATACATGGATTGCCCTGGAAAGAGGAATTAGATGAAATCTCCTGGATAAAATCTGGGGAGGGTCTCGGTAAAGGGGAGGGAATAGGGGATGAAAACCTGAGGAGACTGGATGATGGAGAGTGTAGGGATGAAGCAGGAGAGCAAGGAAAGGGATACCCTGATAGAAAGACTCAATCTGGGTTTAGGGAGAAACAGGGAGCTAGGGAAATTCCCAAGAACTGGTATACTTTAAAATAATAAGAAATCATAAGATATTTAGTATCTCATTGTCCCATTTTTATTGACTCCTGGATTACACAATACCTTCATGTTTATCAGCGTGAACACTTAATTTTGAACTTCCACTCAGTAATTAATCTATCAGTGTTAGCAAGTTTGATGATGATTACTTTGTTCTAATTTATGCTAGCTTCTATGAAACTCAAATTCCAACTTCAGCTAATATTTGAAAGTCTTAAATAAGAATGTTTAACTATATGTAAAAAGACATTTTTGCTCAAGGTTTATGGGAATAACATAAACATTCCTTTAGGATGGTTAATGGCATATTCCTGAAAAGCTAGCACACTAGTTGGGTTTATTCTTATTCTAATTATTTGTTTTATTTCCTCAACAGGGAATTACTGATTACTTTTAAGTATTAAATGTAGTAGAAGAGTTCTAGTTTCATATGGGACCTAGTCTGTGTTCCCCAATGTTCCTATAGAAATCTGTCTACTAGATATTATTCCTAAGTCTTACTGTCAAATATAAAGAATCAGGAGGTTTTTGTGTTTTTTATCACTTATACAAGATAATTCTATCTTTGAGCCCACATTTTTGAAGCTATATATATTAAGACAGATTATTATGCCCAATATCTATTCTTTTAGCGATTTCACTGTTCTCTGTGTCACCAGTATTCCCTGAAACTGGTAATTGGAGACAATACTTATATTCTTTTGAAGGGACAAGAGACTGCCAAAATGAGCTTCATGTTAAGATAGATTTTCTGTTGTTTGTCTTGGCAGTACCATTCAACGTCTTTCTGAGAGCAATTTTGTACAGCATTAATGACCGATACAAACCTACATTTCAAGTAATTATAATAAAATTTAAGAATAAAATTTATTTACTTCCTTTGAAATTTCACGAGGAATAAATGGGAGTTTTTCTTTATTTCACAAAGAAAATTAACACAATCTCATGTCAAAATGCTGACACACAGGCGTCAAATTCACTTTACCACTTGATTTTGTAAATAGTTATATGGGGACATGTTTATGATGATCCACATATATATTATTTTCATAATACCAGGACAAAGATAAATGATATCATCAGAAAGCTGGGGATCATGAAAACAGAAAATATTTACTATCTGTGTATTTTTACACAATGAATGCTGGTTATGACTAAACAAACTCGTTATGTGGGTGTTCATAACAATAGTGTTCTGAGGAAGCTATTGTGGAAATACAGCTTACTAATAAAGACAAGATATGATTTTCCTCAAAGACAATTCCCGATGTGTTGCATAGAAAGATGTTTTTTATGTCTGTTTACTTAACGGTATATTACCAATCATAGTAGGATATCCAAAATGATTCTTTAGGTGATTAAAAACATAAATTGCCTATGGTTTATTATCTTTAGTGTATGATTGAACACCGAAACAAATTTTAAATTCTTACTTTTATAACTGTGTATATTAGATGACTACTGTTTGAACAATATAAATTTTCTTATAAAATAAACAGTGAAGCATATTAATAATATTTTATACACAAATATTTAGATTATTATCATTTATTAAAGAGATTAAATCACAATGGAGAACAGGTGAGGATGAGCATTCTTTTCTTTTGTTTGCATTTCTATAACGAACTGACATTTCTGAAACACTATTTACATGTGCACTCATGAGGAAAAATGAATCCATTGATTTCTGTTCAGTTTGTCTGGCAAACATTGTAGTTAAGGTTGTTGAGAACACTGAGATCTCCTTATTTATTTTTATAAATAATTGTGTGCAAAGCTAAATTGGCTATTTGGTTATGACACTTGGGAAGATTCTAAACAATTCAAGACAGTGAACCCTGCAATTTGTGTAGCTTCTGTCATTCAAACTAACATTTCCTGAGCATTCATTTTCAACGATCGTACAGTTAGGTGACAAGGGCATAACTTCATTTCCTATGAAAGTATTGCTCTGTCCTCATAACTAAACCTTTGAAAATGTACCGGTGCACACATTCCTCCAATTTACTTCTGGCCCCCACGAGTCATGCTTCGCTTCTGATTATTCACCAGTTTAATTTTGGTGAAAGCTTGAGCATGTATCAAAGGCTTGCCTGAAGAAAGCTGAGTGCAATTTGTGATTCAGTAAACACTATTGAGCGAGAATTGCCTTTAACAATTCTGACGTGGGTGTGTTTTCAGTCATGTTTGCCCTTAAATAAAAAGAAAATTGTTACACACATCTGGCCTTCTTGGGGGTCTCCGACTTTTCAGAGAGTTAGTCTTTAATGGCTGACACCTTCCTCCCTACTTGGCTGCTTTAGAAGATACTTTTAAGTTATTATCAATGCTTACATATTTCCAGCCAATCATTAGTAAGTGCCACATGATTTTTCTAGTGTGATTGGCTTGGGTCTAATGAATATAATATATAGAACACAGAGATTAAGAGTGCACATATTATGTAGACTTGTATTTGATTAGAAATTGAAGACTTTTATGTTTTAGTATCCTCAGGTGCAAAATCGGCAGTGATATCACTATTAGTCTCATAGGGTAAATGAGATGTTTAAATATACATATGTTCACAACATGCAGAAGGGCATCCCTCATCAAGTATATAACTAGATTGTTAGTTCATTCTTTTTTATGTGTAATAGAACAAGTATACCAAATACCACTACTTTTTTATACATTTAAAGTCATGAAATTTTCATTTTTGAAATTAATGTCAAAATTTAGTTCAATCGCAATTAAGGTATCCAAACATTTACTTTGGAAAACATGATAAACATCATTAATATTTTATGCTTTAAAATATCTGAGAAAAAATAGAAATTACTACTTGAGTAAATACAAGTCCACAATATGGATACGCTGGATTGGGAAAATTATGGTTTGGGTCAGGACTAGAGAGATAACTATTGCATACTAGGAGTTTTTTCAGTGTATCTGATATGTTAATTATGTAGTAAAGAGTTCAGTTTTTCCCAGAAAATAATTGTTCCATAAATAGTTCAACTACAATGGAGAACTCATTGCCAAAGTATTTCTTAAGGAGTTCTAATAAATTCTGTTGCCATAAATGCTTATTTAATTAGTCCATGCAATATTCCAAGAATCTAAGATGTGTAACTTGAAAACAACAATGGAATACCAAAGGCCATCCACCAAATGAGAATTATATTTGGTAAGTATTAAATGTCATGATTGTAAGTCCCTTACAAAATTCACAGGCCAATGAAAGAAGTGAGAACAAATATATGTAATGTTTTATAATACAAAGAAATTTCTTCAAGTTGATAAGCAAGATATAAGGAATTTGACAATAAAAATGGCCTGACAATAATCCTTTATAACAAAAAGTCAACATGGCCAAATGATTGAAGGAATGATGAAATTTATAGGTACTTCTTTATTCTAAGCTAGTATACTAATTGTCATTTTATACCAATTAAATTGATACATACTACAAAATAACATTTTGTAGAATATTATTGGAAAGTTAAATATAGCCACCCAATAACTTCATATTAATTCTTCAACTGGTTTATCAAAACTATAAACAAGGCCATAAATAAAAGGACACTTATCCATTATTTACAAAAGAATATATTTTAAGTGGCATATTAGCCAAAATGTGGACAAGGAAATTATAAGTATCCATGTAATGAGATCAATATAAAGTGGTGAAGAGACTGTAACTAAACCTAAAATGTAGGCATAGTAATTGTACTACCCCTCCCAATTTTATCCTTTTACAACAATTTACACAGTAAATAGTAAATATTCAAATGGAGCTTTGTATGTTTTGCTACAAAATGTCAAATACCTTTTACAGTATTATCAATAAATAGGTCTGGATGATGGTTATAGAATCTCTTTTCTTGAAGTAACTAAACTGACATATTCTCCTTGATTCATTGAAGGCGGGTATACTACGGGAAATTCAGAATTTTCAGTAACATACAGCCATAGGAATATCATTCGATATTGTTGACAGTTACATGGGGACCAGTAATTCAAGCCTCAAGAAACAAGTACACAGTTCCTGTAACCCGCAGAGATTCAGGTTGACCTTCAGGAGATAATGGCCAGCTTATCCAGGTGAGATCAAGGACAACATGGCCAAGAGTGTGCTTTGGGAAAATGAAAGGGTATCTGGGCTATACATGAGATAACTTTTATGTGGCTGGATTTATAATCTACTTTTTGTATTTTATATTCTTTTCTGTGTATGAGCTATACTGTGATACTTTGTAAAAACAAAACACATGAAAAAATTGACGTTTAATTATTTTAACTGTTGATGCTGTACTAGTGTACTCATGTGTTTCCAACAGAAAACAATCTCAAAAGTAAAGAAAACTTAGTTTTCTATAAGTCCTTGCATAATATTCTTCTAATTATGGCCTTTAGAAATAAGAAATCAAGACAGCAAACATCATTGCCTTTACCATTTTTTTTGACTTTGAATTTCAGATATTATTTTCTTCTATTTCTCCCCGAGTAAAATTCTGAGGAATTTTCATTCACATTGTTCAGATTTTGGGCAGCTGTAATGTTGTGAAAGTTTGAGCTAATTGCATAATACCCAATAAATCAGATTTAGTTTAATTACTCGAGTCAATTCACATCACCATTATTGCCATTGTTATAGCCACCACTGTTACCACTACATGTGTATGCATGATGCTTACAAGAATAGGATATTATCAATTGATATATAAGAAAATAACTATTCCATAAATAATAAATATTTGAAATATAATTGTAGATGGTAAAACTTCTGATAACATTAATCACAGTTAATTAGAATAGAAAGTCAAAATATTTTAAAGAACATGAATGTACTAGGTAATATTAAGTCTTTGGAATTTTTATCTGTAATATGACATTTCGAGCTAAATATAACAGAATAACAAAAAAGACAATATCCAGTATACATGGCCAAGCAAAGATTACATATTTTACATATTAAATATTTCATTCATAAATATCAATGACAAAATGAATGAAAATGTAGCAAAATACAAGCATTGTATTTAATATGTAAGCACCTTTACAAACCTAACTACCAGTAGGTATATAAATACAAATTTGACGGATATCAGACAGTTTTCCATAATGTTACATTAGTTACAAGGCCATAAGCAGCTACTAACAGTACGGGATGAAATTACAGCTGTGAAGGTTGAAATAAGAAAATCCCTTTTATCTGATTGAATCAATATTTGTATTAAATTATATATTGGATAAAAATTATATACCATATACAGGTTGGCTTTCTTTTATCCAGTGGATATACTAGTATTTCTAGGGAGAAACTAGGTTGTAGGATAATTGTGATGGCTTCAATTTATAAGATATTCCAATATTCTGGGGAACGAGGTTTTGCCTCCAGTCTGCCCTGTGAGATGAGTACAATTTGCAGCAACTGTCAATACCCAGTAGTTAACTCATTCTAATAATAGCACAGCAGGTCACAACAAAACAGAACCCCAGGAAGTACCAATTAATTTCAGGAGTAAAGGGATCTCAATGGTACCATGTATATTAATATATTGATATATGTGGAAAGAACATGGAAAAAGAAGTGATAGGCAATCATTGTGAGACTAGACTAGTGGTAAGTGCTAGGCTAGTGGAAATAGAGGAGATGGAAATACATAGGAATGTAAAAAGTCAAGGCAAAGGAAAAAAGTGGGGTAGATACCGCAGATTTCATTAATGGTAGACTGAAAAGAGAAATTAGAGATAAGTACACAGATACTGTCAACCAGGTTAGTCTCTTGATTTGGGAGATACAGCAGTAGATATATGCCTATGGGAAAAGAGAAATGAAGAAAGAAAGAGAGAAGAAAACATGAACAATAGGAGACAATGCACATATAAACAATAATAAAATGCTGTAGGAATAGGGAGAGCTCAGAGGATATCAGAAATGAGATCACTTCTTGGAAACTTTTTCCCTCATGTTGGCTGATCCACCACCATCTCAGTATGTCTACGTTAGGTCTGTTTTATTTTGCTGGTATTACTGAATTGTAACTGTTTCCTGAAAGCTCGTGCTTCTTCCTTCAGAGTAAGAAATTAGTGGAGACTTTTGTGTTAGTAAAAGTTTTGTCAAGATAGATTCATCGGTTCACCACAGAATTAGAAGGATATTATCCTTAAATTTAGGATTATAAAACCTTTGTCAGAAGCCATAGAAGGAAAATGTTTATTAGTAATTGCCCAGATTGTCTTGCTAGTGGGGACATGACGAGAAAGAAATTATCATGAATCAATTGTCTTCTGTCTTTGCTGTTGTGGTCGTTATACTTGTTTACATGTTTTTCAACATAGAAAACTGTACTCACACATACCAAGGTTGTATTCCAGTTCTGATATTTTATTTATATAAGGTGTAAGATTTAAAGAAACTGAATGAAGAGTGCAGTGAATTTTTCTGTACTATTTTTGTACCTTCGTATGGATCCATAATTATTTCAAAATCAAATAAAATCAATCTTCCTGTTAGAGACAGTGATGATCACAGAAAAACAGCTTTGAGCTCCATGGAGCCTATTTCTTATTCCAATTCTGGTTTCATTATTTTTTTTGTCTGAATTTTTGTCTAACACTTCTGCTTTTTATCTAATACTTTGTCAATAAATAGTCTTCCCAATTTAGGACTGATTTCTGCTATATTTCCTTGTGTTCACTCACAAAACACAGCAGTATCTTTTGCACAAATGGGATTTGGGTTACATGAAGAAAAGATAGACTTATTCATCCAACTAGAACTTTGAGTTCCTTCATGGCTGGGGCAACATCTCTTTTATAGCTGAAAAATATCACAGTAGACATTCTGTTAGTGTTTTAAGAAGTAAAAAATGAAATGTTATAAAAATCAGTAAGGATTATTGTTATTGACATTTTAAAGAGTTTTGAGGGCATCTCTTGTAAGGAAATGTTCATAGTTTCCATCAACCTCACCTTTATTTTAATGTCTCTTATATGTTTTAGCATAACTGAGAAGAATACATTTATATCGAGGTCACAAATTTTTGTATGCATGCCTATAAACTTGCCCAGTTTTTTCAAATAGAAAATTATAGGCAAAGCTATTCTTTCTTGAAAATTATATCATGCACTGATTCTAGGGGATTTTAGCCATAGTTTACTCCCTTTGGAAGTGAACTAATGAGGTATGTGGAGCTTGGGTAAAGTCTGTTTTACAGAACTTTGTATTATCCCAGAGTACCAAATGCTATCCACATTATAATCTTGCTAAAACTTTACATAAAATAATTTGATTAATTACTCATTTCCCCGCTTAAAATTGTTACACGATTAATATATCATCATCATATGGAATGCTATCATTTTTTAAATTTCTCACTCTCTCTTTGCCTTTAGAAAATATAATTATACCTATTTGTATAATATTCATTCTTCCATCACAGTCTTCACTATCGTAGGATTAGGTGAGTGAGTTTCTATCAATCTTGAAACTGTAGTTGTTTATCCTACTTGTAAATCATTTATATCTTTCATAGATTTTTATACTATAAAGACACCTTATTATAGACAATATGAATTTAGTTATATGAACATCCAAAATGATTAACAAACACAATAGTGTTGTCATGTACAGATTAAATCAACAGTTTCTGGTAATGATCAAAAGAGGTATGGCTGGCTCAAGATTTCTGAGCTTTAAGAACATTTGATGCTTAAAATGGAAGCCAAGTGGAAGCTTTTTTTTTGCAGCTTCAAATGCAGTCCTGGTGACTAATTATATATTAAGCTATAGAATACAGATAAAGACAGCAAAGTCTTAAGTTCAGGATAATAAAGATTTTCTGACAATTTCCAATGGTTCTAAGTAATTTTGTGTTCATAGATGATGAGAGGATTTATAGGGTACTGTATAAACCAATGTATGTTTCAAAATAATGCAGTAATAACAGTGTACTAGGTAAACTTCTATTAACTTTTTGATGAAAATCCATGTTATCCACTACCTCACCAACAAATAGATTCCCCTATACCCTGTCCTTACAAGCATATGATTTTTGCTTTGAATAATTTCTATTCTTAGTCTCTTGAGATTATAGTTTATTCCTGAAATCGTCAGTGATGGTGAGCATTTTTCATATACTATTAATCATTCTTAAGCATCCTTTTGACAAATGGATGCTAAAGTCATTTCTCAGATTTTAAATGGATTACTTAGTCTTTTACTTACACCTACTTTGTTCCTGGAAACCACAAATGGTATCAATTCTTCTATCCGGAAGTTTGGGCACTATCCATTTCTTTAGTCTTTATTATTTCTTTTATATTCAATATAATTGTATCATTTTCCCCTTCCCTTTCTTTCTTTGAAACTTTCCATATATCCTTCCTTGCTCTATTTTAAACTCAGAATTTTTCTCATTACTCTTGTTATATGCATTTATATGTATGTATTATAATAACATATACATTATACATATGTGTGAGTATACATACTATTTCAATAAAATTAATTATTAAATATAGACCTGTTTCTTAATAATGAGACTATCGCTTGAGAAATGTTTTTTTTCTAGGCGCTCTCATTATTGTACAAACATGACTGAGGGTATTTGTACAGACTTTGATACTATATCCAACTACACTCTTAGGTTATAGGGTATGTCCATATATAATGTGGCTTATTTTACCTTAGGCTATTGTAAACAAAAGTGCATGCTACTAATAAAGCTTAATGATAAACAATGCAATCTATAGTTGCAATCATGAGATATATACTACTGTTAACAACAGAATTTATGGTTTATAGTAACAACTTTTAACAATGAGGTCTATGCTCAAAATTATAAAAATAATGTCCAGTCAATACATAAATTGTAAAAATATGATATTGTATAGCTGGTACACATTAAATACTATATACAGTGTATAACTGTATTTCCATGCCTTCATACAATGTCAGCACAGTGGTGTGTGTGTGTGTGTGTGTGTGTGTGTGTGTGTGTGTGTGTGTGTGTGTGTGTCCAGGAGAATGCCTGTGTGCCTGTTCACTTGTGAACTGACTTGGTTGCATTGTAGAGACTGGTGAAGAGCCCGGGGTATCCCATTCTATTAACTACTGACTTATTCTTTTCAAAAAGTGTCTCTCATTGAATATGTAGCTAGGTTTGCAGCCAGCAATCCCCAGCAATCACTTTACCTTCGTTGTTCTCTTTTATAGGGGTGCTAGGGATATGAACTGAGGTCATCTTGCAAGCATAGCAAGCATGTTTTCACAGTACACCAGCCAAGTAGGTCTGTTTATATCAACATCATCAAAAACAGGTGAGTGATGTGTTGGGGCTGTGATGTCATTAGGTGGCAAGAAATTTTCAGCTTCATTATGTTTTCATGGAGCTACTGATGATTAAAAAGTCCACTGTTTACTAAAACACTGTTATGAGCTGCATGACTGTTCTCCCAACCTCATCTCTTCAATATTTACCTATTGTCTCTAGCATAGCCTATACATGCAGTCAACATTCTTATTACATTTTCCCCCAAGTGACACAATAAACATTTAATATCTGCCTCCAACAGTCATTTACTTGTTATATTAATGTTCTATACCAAAACAGAGTTAGTACTTTTTTGCCTTTTGGCTTCTAAAGTTATTATCCTCTGTTTTTCTCACTACTTAATTTTTTCTTCTTACCTTCCTAGTCCCCTCATCCATTATATGTGCTGTTCTTCAATATTCTGTACACCTACAATTCATCTAAGGTTATGTCTTGCTCATAGTATAAGGTATAGATTCAATTTATTTTCTGGCAGTTTTCTCATGAGCATTTGTTGAAGAACCTGTCCTTTCACTATAATGTTTTCCCAGTACTCTTTCCAAAATTGATACGGCTATACATTTTTTATTTTATTTATTGACTTGTATTTACTTACTTTTAAAACAAGATATACACTACTGTGGAATTTTTTACTGTATGTATGCATGTATGTATGTACGTACGTATGTATTATACCACTTACACGCATGCCTGGTTGCACACTGATATCAGCAGAGAGAATCAGATTCTCTGGAAGTGGAGTTATATGTGGTCCTAAGGTGCCATATGGATTTTAGGAACGATATCTACATGCTTTGCCCAGGCAGCAAGTGATAATAATAGTTGAGCTGTCTCTGTAGAACCTAATGTATTATCTTTCATGCTGATAACTTCAAATCATGTTTTCCTTTGTCAGGCAGTCAAATTCTGTTTTGGACCTTAATGTCCTTCTGACTTCAATGTATTGTAGTCTATGATTAAAATTATTTCCATGTTAGTCAATTTTCTTTTACCTACATGTGACAGAAATATAATTCTAAGTAGCTGAAACAAGCAAGATAGACTTTAAGGTTCGTGTAAACATGGAAAGTTCAGAGGTACAAAGAGCAACTAGGATAATTGTAGCAATAAACCCTAGGACCACTTGGAATATGTATCTTTGTCTTTCACTTTTCTTTCTTCCATGGTTTATTAAATAAACCCTGATTTCCTAAAAATATATGAGACACACCTACCAGAATTTCTTATGCTTTACTTTGCTGTGTCCCATTTGGAATGAAAATACACGATTTTCTCTTATCCACTTGGAAAAAAGTCTCCTTAATTTAGGATTCTATTTAACCGTAATTAGATTACCTACGGCACATGAATCATAGACAGGTACTTGAGGAGTCACAGTATTGAAATTTGCCTCCATTCAGTCATGTGTGAAAAACATTCTGCTAATTTTATATGCTCTTAAAACATAGTTAACGTGTGTGTGTGTATGTGTGTATGTGTGTGTGTGTGTCTGTGTGATACAGATGGAAACAAAATGTAACTATTATCATAAGATAATATTTTTATTTCTTTTTTATGTATTAAAATAATTTCTTCATATGATTTCTAGTAAATTATTTTTCCAATTGTTTTGTAAAGCTTAATGCAACAAATTATTAATTTTACACTTCTTACTCTTCTCTAGGAAGTAATAGTATCATTAAAAGAAAAATATGCTAGGGAGATAGTCATTGCCACAAAAGCAAAGGGACTTGAGTTTTATCCCCAAAAGCCATATGAACAGGGCATTGCTGTGATTTGTACTTGCAAATCCCAAAGTAGGAAAAATTGGAAACACAAGGAATCCTGGATATCAATGACCAGGGTACTTAACTTAATAAGTGAGTTTCTTTTTTCTCTTTTTCTTGGGAGTGGGTAAGAGGAGGTATTTAGTAGCATTTCTTCAATTACTTTTTTGTTGACAAAGTGAAACATAATAAGATGAAACAAAAACCTTCACAACCAGACTGCACAAAGCAACCCAACAGAAGGAAAAGATCTCCAAAAGCAGGTACAAGAATCAGAGACCCACTAATTCACAGACTCAGAATTCCCATAAAAATACTACAGTAAAGGCTACAATATATTCACAGAGCACCTGGTGCAGACCAGAGTCATCTCTATGCTTGTTGCTTCAGTCAGAGTTCATATGAGCACTTAGTGAGTTTCAAATGAAGTAAGATACCTTGCCTCAATAAACAAGATGGATGACAGCAAAGGAACAACACTCAAGGTTTTCTTCTGCTTTTTACATTCAAAACTTTGTGTAACTTCACTTGTGAACACAGACACATGTATATATACACACACAGTCACAAAGAGAGAGAGACACACATATACACAGTAAAAAACAGTGCTTGAGTTTTGTATTAAGTGAAGTAGTGATCCTAATCTTTACTGATATTTTTCATGGAATGAAGATTCATCACAGACAGTAAGTAACTCACAAACCATAGTCAGTCTGGCCTTAAATAAGACTAAGCTGCTAATGTGAAGCTCAGGCTTTTACTGCCATGACATCTCTTGAGGTGATTGAAGATCTAGCTGAATCCAGAAAATGAAAAGAGCAATTATTATTTCCTCAGTGTTGGCTATTTTGTAGATTAGCTATACTTACATGTTTACATTATTATTAAATAATGACCTATGACATTCAGGGGAAGTAATACTCCATCCCATAGCAACATAAGCTACCTTGAGTGACTATGTCAAAATATTATCAATCCACATGATTTTAAGGTTTCTGTGTCTTAGTTTTTTGTTCTGCTAGTGTAAAATTATAAGATTAATTAGAAGTAAAAGCTTTGATTCTGTTCAGGTACAATTTTTGGGCACTAGCATAGCCTATCATAGGTGACTTGCATTCTAAATGCTCAGAAAAATCATGGCATTTTTTTCAAAACTCACTATTGACATGTCACTTTTTCAGGAATTTCATGCTATTTTGACCAATCTATCATTTAATGCCAATGAAATTACTGCTTCATGATGTTGCAATTATTAATTGATATTGACTGCTTTGACAATCTGAGGGTTTTTCAGTTGAGAGAACTCTGAATTAGATTAAATAGGAGACGTTTTAAGTTTTTTATAAAGTTTTTCTTCAGAGATTCCAGATAGGTCAAAGAGTGAGAATTGTTTGGAGACAGAACATTCTGAAAGATTCAAAACACTGTTCTTCATCCTATAGAGCCTGCTAGTTTGATGAATAGCTATTGTGGTTGCAACACTGTTCAGGGCCCTGTGACAGTGGAACCACTGCAGAGTTCACTTGTTATATTGACACATAGAGTTTTTAACCAGTAATCTTTCCCTGGGTTTCAGAAAGCCTCCCATGAAGTTGTTACCTTTCTTCTTTTTGGAAGTAATTTTTGAGAAAACACTAAACTTTCATGGATATTACTCTGTCGTCATAGAAATGACTCTACCATTTCTGTACTCCAAAATCTACTTCAAGATCTATCAAAGCTACATGTGACACATATTTCATAATGTAGTGTCCTCTACTGATTTCGTCTAGTTCTAACCTGTTCTTGGATGTATCTTAATTTCTGTTTATTATCCAAGTTACTTTACATCAGATTGACATGGGATTGTTATGGAATAGTCAAGAACATCGCTGTTATTGTAGGCTGTCATTATTTTATTATGTTTAAAATATAGGAGGTATAATAGGTGAACTTAAGCATGCCTTTTAATAAAACTATGATGTTTTCTTGATTGACTTTTTGTCTGAAGCTTCATCTACTCTACAAATTGCTTGGGCTTGTTAAAATCGACAAATGACAGAATGCTTTTTGAAAAGTAAAGTGTGATAGCAGTGGGTGGGTGCCTTAATGAAGTTCTACATTTATAAGTAGGGCACTCTGTGCTCTCTATGCAGTGATGACTTTTAGTAATGTCACTGATGACATTTCCACCCCATCCATTAAGAATGGAACGCTTTCAAACACTTACTTTCCCCTTTAAAATCAGCAATTCAGTTCCTTTGGCTGACAGCTTCAGAGGGACAGGCAATTAGATCATCTGATGAGTGGTTCCACTGTATTACAATGAAGTGCATAGGCTTCCATAAGGAGTTTGACTAGCAAATGCGCCTCCCAGAAACTGGGTTAGAACTTCTCAAGTGAGAAAATATGTCTGTGGTCCTCTTGAAGGGTCAAAATTCAGGTGAATTGTGAATTGCCACTTGCAAGTAGCTCTAGCATCACCTAAGGAACTGATGTCACACGCAAATAAACAAATTTCAACCATACACATACACTTTTACTCACAGAAGAATTCTTTCTTGAGTTAATGTGATTCCAAGAACCAGTCATCTTCAACCTTGTTAGCTCTTGAAGCAAAATAGAAATTTGTTTCTCTATTAGACAGTCTATGGAACTTTTGTTTATCATAGGTCATCAGTCTCATGAGGAAAAAGCTTAATATTCAATGCTTGTGAAATTTTCCTCATGTGTTCAAAGTATAAAATACCTTCACACCTGAATTATTTAATATAAGAAGCAATATGAACAATGGGTATGGGAACAAATGTGTTATTTCAGTGCTCAGGATTGAGAAAATATCCAGAGAACTATGTTCTTGCATATCCTACTTAGTACTATCCTATTCATTCAGATGCCCCAAAGGTACCATTCAATGCACATTATGCTGGAACTCAGAGAGGATATTTGAACTTGGGAATCATGAAGTTATTAGAAGAAACTAGGCTTAGAAATGCATTCGAAGAGATGTTATTACAAACCATTTTGTTAAGTTTTTGAAAATTGGTGAAGATGGCAATGTGCAGCTTTAAAATTATGAAAAAATAATGTGTATTGCTCAGCTTCATCCTTTATAAAATTTTAATAATTAGTAGAACTTTTGGATGGTTTAAGAACTAATAGAATAGAGGATGAAAAAAATACAGACTAAGCATACTTCTTGGTGGTGAAGCCCTTTCTTATTAAGGGTAACATCTTAGGTTTGATCAAGTACACAGCAAAATGAACGAATGAATTATCATATATACTTCATTTAAAATTATACATAATATTTTAAATCTGTGAGAACGTGATTAAGTTTTCCAAATGAATATAGTAAGAAATGACAATTGGTGGGCAACTAAAATAATAGTGACTAAACCTTATACAATGAAGAAATTTTTATCTAGATAAAAGTCTCAATTGACATTCATTGCCCTGTATGAAATGACAGACAATGGACACCCCCATGGAGGGCCTCACCCTCCCTGGGGAAATGAGGGGATAATGGGGGGGGGTTGGGGGGAGGGCACAGGAGGGGAGGGAAAGGGAGAGGGACCTGGAACTGAATTGTGAAGCATCCTTGTTTCTAATCTAAATTTAAACTGAAAAATAAATTTAAAAAAGTACATTTTGTAGTCAATACAAAACAAAAATGGCAAATGAATTAATTTTACCATAAAACTTTCAAACTAGGTTCATAAAGTCAAAAGTAAGGTGATACAGTAAAAATACTACATTTATTAATGATTATATCTTATAAATTAATAATAAAACTACAATACAATAAGAAATAAGCTACATAGTGAACAGAGTTTCAAAATATGCTATACTATTATTTTATTCAGTAGAAACATTCCATTAAATTTAAATTTAAGTAATTTCCCAGATTAGTGATATGCACCCATTATCTTCTCCTCTGATGCTGAACAGTGACAGTGAGTCACAGTTCCCAGTCACTTGTGTGTTCATGCATCATTCAGTTTATGAAGTTGCTGAACTGTGGTGTTTAATAGATGGTGAACATAAAATGAATTTTTAATACATAATGTTTTCAATTCATAATCCATTTATGGGGGTATGACTTCATCTCAAATTAAAGAGCATCTGTGTCTCTGTTAACCCTCACTCTTGCTTTTAGTCAAACCAGTTAGTTCTTATTGCAAACTGGTCAAAGTTCCCTAAACTCTTTATGCAGATTGACCTCCACAAAATGTAACACTCCTAAACTTCCTCCTAGAAGGTCATTTTTCCACTGTTTAGGTTAAAAAAATATAGCATAACATGATTGATATTGTTTTTTTAACATCTCAATGGAAGTTCCACGTATTATTTTATTTAGGACTTTAGAGATCCCCCAAGGAGGGTCTCACCCTCCCTGGGGAATTATGTGGGGATTGGGTGGGGGGGGTCTGGGGGACTGGTGGAGGGACAAGGGATGAGGGGTGGGAGAATGAACTGGGACTGACATGTGAAACTTTCACGTGTCTAATTCAAATAAAAACATATATTGAGAAAAAATAATAATACAGAACTTAATTGATCTGTTGTTTGCACTGTGTTATGTTTGTTCCAGATTTTTCTGTATTTGCTTTTACTAATGTTAGTAGAAACATGGATATTTTATTTTGTTTTGGGGTATTCAGTACTAAAATTTGTATCTTCTGTTTTCTAAAATGTATTTTCTGAATTAATGTTGAAACATCTAGAGAGATTAGCTTTTCAAACAGATCTTCAGCTAATTGCAAAGTTATTGAATTATTTACATCTTTGTTTTTAATTGTGAATCAAATATAATGACATATATTTGCAGCAAATAATATCATCTAGGTTTTGAATTCAGTTTAATTATGCAATCTATGAATCATTCTATAATTTTAATATTAGTATCTAAAATAATTGACCCTGTGTAATTTTCACTTTTCTGGATATATTTATGCCCAATTTTTCCTTCCTTATATCAGCAATCTCAATCCCTTGTGTTTTTTACACAAGTCAAACTTGAAAGTATTTTGTAGTTTATAGTCATTGATACTTTGCATTATTGATCATTTATTCTTCTGATGATGTATTTCATTTCTTTCCTGGTAATTGAATTTGTCACTGGAAATTTATGGCAGTTCCATCAGAGTTGCCATATAATATTGGGGAAATCAAAGTCACCTCTTGTGTTTCTTAGACTCATTGATAATATGATTTAAATATAGAATAAAATGGTAGACTTCTTTATTGCATCTTAAAAGAAAATCCCCATAGCAGGAAAGCTATAAATCTTGATAGCTTCCTGGAGATGGACAGAGAAAAGAAGGACAAAAAGCCATGTATGCCCACTGGCATGAAGGTCAGTCACCATGTGAACAGGTAGCCAAACATGGCACAGAGGGATGTAACTAGAGTTCTATTAGGTCTTATTAATAAAAGCCAAGAGTCAGATACAGGGGAACATGCTGAGAGATCAGAGAGAAGAAAGAGCAACCCAAAGCCACCTTTACCTCACTAGCTTCCCAGAGGAAAAGAGGCCGAGTTCCTGTTTTATTCCACCTATATTTCTTTTTATACTGATCTTTGCAAACTTTTGTAGGTGTGAACTAATTTTTTGAGCCTGGCTTTCATCATTTCTCTAGTGTCTCTTATAGTCTTTAAAACCATTATCTAGCTTTGTGTATGTATTTATTTACATGTATATGTGATGAACATATGTATGGTATGTGCATGAGAATTCATATGTGTTATCCAGGCATGTGTGTGCCATAGTGTTCATGTGTTTCAGAGGACAGCCTCAGCAGGAATAGAAACAGGAGGAAGAGGAGTAGGAGGATGAGGAACAGGAGGCAGTTTCAGACCTTGCGTTCTAATTTCTTTGAAACAGGATTTTTTTTCCTACTTTGTATGTCAATATAGCTAGACAATGAGCATTTAGATAGAATATCATTAGGAATCATTTCATTTATTTTTTCTTTCCTTTTCTTTCTTTCTTTATTCAACCAGTAGTACTTGGTTCATCCCTAGGTCTTTGAGCTATCCAACCTCTGGTTCCTGGTCCTTCGGGCAGTGTAGGGCATGGGCTCCCTCACCTAGCATGCCCCCTTCAAATTAGTGATATTGGTTGGCCACTTCCATAAATTCGGTTACACCATTGCCCCAGCACATCTTTCAGGCAGGAAAAATTGTATGTCAAAGGTTCTGTAGCTGGGTTGATGCCCCGCATTCCCACCACTGGAGTCCTTGCTTGCTTACAGAAGATGGATGATTCAGCCTCCTTATCCCCCATTACTACAAGTCTTTGCTGAACTTTCCACTGCACTAGGTTTCCAAATGACCCCCAAATGCCTTCCAATTAGAGTCTTTCTTCCTATACTCTCTTCCCTTACCCCTCAGCATCATAGTTTAATTGAGGAAGAACTTTTCTTACTTTCTTTTCCTCTCATTTGTTTTATTTTGTTTATGGTAGTGGGAGTTGGACCCAGGACTTTGCAGACACTAGCCAAGCTCTCTACCAGTGGACTATACCTCTGAACATAATTTACTTTTTGCAATGAAACAAACTCAGTAAGTTTCCAGACCTGTTCTGGAACATATTTTGTGGGGCAGGAGAGCAATGAACTTTGTATCTTGTCTCAGGCTGCTGAATGTGATTATAGTCAGGTGTTACCCAGCCTTGTAAGTGCTGCATTATTTTATCCCAATTTCTCCCATCACATTATTATTACTTTTTTATTTTTCAAATCAATTTAATATTATTTAGTACCATGCAAATATACATTTAAAGGAGAATATTGTATGTATTTACTGCGACAGTGTACTCAATAAGTATTGATATCTTCATGAAAAAAAGTTAAAATTTTAGCCTTTGAAAAATGTTGACAGGAGATAAAAGATAATTGACCTAACCACCAAAAAAAAAAGAAAAAGAAAAATCCATGAGAACGTTCGACCCAAGAAAACAGTTAGCTTTGCATGTCTTTTTCACAACTTGTCTCCATTACCTGTTTCACTCCTTCCTTGTAAGTGAATAAATACCATAAAACTATCTTTGATAGTGAAAGTATAAAATCCATTGTGGAATTCCACATTTTCAGAATGACTATTATAATGACATAAACGCTATTGAGTTATATAGACTTTGGATCTGATTAATTTTGATATATAATATTTATATTGATAAGCTTTTTATAAAGAAATTTATTAATTAAAATGATAATTTTTGCTCTACCCTTTTAAAGGTAATTGTCAAGAATATTTAGAAAGACTGATCAAAATTTAACAAGTGAATACATTATGCGAGTAAAGTGTTCTTCACATATGGATAAAATGAAATTTTTTTATCACACAGTAGGAGACCTGGTAACTAATAAATATATGTTTAGTTGAACAAATAAACAACTATAATTTTATCTGAAAGATAATTCATATAGCTAAACATACAAATATACACAGCAATAAAATATGATGGTGGGTAAATTGAGAACGTACACATACATTTGGAGGATATCATAAAGGCATTATTCAGGCAAAACCTGGTTTATTTATGCCTAAGTTATGTGTGAAAGAAGAGTGACAGGTAAGTCTATAATAGGTACTAAGAACCTGCAAGATTATTCTCACCTAACTGTGCTGCAAATCTGTTACTACATCAGTTTGAAGTGTAAACATTTTCCACAAAATAAGTACAAAACCATCTCAGATATGATAGTCATATCTAATGCTGATGCCAGTCACTAAAGAGCTGAAAGACAAAGATATTGCTGTGTGAACAGTGTTATACTTTCCCCCTTTCCACAGTAGCTGCACCCAGATATTGGTGTCCCCACCTGCTTTCTAATTTTTATCTGTCACTCAGAAGACACAAGAGAGGATAAATCAGAAAAACTGAATATTTTATATATGCCACAGTAAATAGGATGATTTTTATGGACAGAAAGAAATTGGCACTAGATGCCTTGGGGAGAAGAAGCTTTTAATACTTCATGCACTCCTGTTTTAATCAGATTGAAGTTGTCATTTATATTTAAGAACTATAAATATACCATTCAAGATGATGTCAATTTACATTTTGTTTCTAAGCAAGTACAGCAAAAATTATGGAGAATTAAAAAAAATCCGAAGTCTGAATTTTGCATTCTAAGAAGGCATGTTTACTGACTACATAACAGAATCAGTAGTTCATCTTTACTGTCAAAATTTTAATTTAAATCTCTGAAGTTTTCCGAAGAGTCTAATTATTTATATTTGAGACACTTATATCCATTAAAAAATCTAGCCTGTTATCACGCATAACTTCCTTCACACTGAACCAACTTTAAGATATTAGATTATTGAAACACCATACATAAGATTTCCAAAACTTTATCCTTGGAGTGAAAGAATTCATTGGCAAGCTAAAAAGTCTTGTTTCTAATCAAAGGACTTTGATGTCTATATGAGAAGTTATACTAATTTTGTATATGCTGAATGGATTTAGAATTTAGTTGACTATTGGGGCTCACAAAAGTGGCTCTATTTCATCTTCACTCATGGTCAGAGAGCGTGAGTCCATTTTTGCTCCTTCAAGATTAACCAACAGTATGTTTGGCCTTACATGTGACCATTGTGTGTCTTGTCTTAACAAATTCAAAAAAATGTACAAAAGGTGTTCAAATTGAATAAAAGAGAATAATGATGATGAAAACAAAAATAACAAAGACACAAGAATATAATAGAATATATCATTAATTATGGTTTCATTTGGAAGGTGCTGATAAAGGTCCAATACACACTTGATGAAAAGACAGCATCTTCAACAAATGGTGCCGTTGAAACTGGAAGACTGCACATCCAAGAATGCAAATCAATCTATACTCATCACCCTGAACCAAAGTCAACTGCAAATGGAAAAAAATCCTCAACATAAACAAGATACACTGAACCTAATAGGCAAGAAAATAGGGAATAGCTTTGAATTCATTGGCACATGAAAAGACTTTCTGAACAGAACTCTGCTAACATTGGCACTAAGACCAAAAATTAATAAGTGTAATTTCATTAAGTGAAAAACTTCTGTACAGCTAATGACATCATCATTAAGAAAAAAACAGCAGCCCACAGAATGGCATAAGTTGTTTCTTTTTTCTATTTTCTTTTCCCCCAACCTCAATTGGTAGAGGGCTAATATCCAAAATAAATACATAACTAAAAGAAACAGCTAGATATAAAAAATAACCCAATTAAAATAGGATACAGAATTAAGTAGAGAACTCTTAAAATGTAGAGTCTAAAATGGCTGAGAAACAGTTAAGAAAATGTTAAACATCCTTAGTCTTCAAGAAATGCAAATTAAAATTGCAAGATTTCATCTTACATCTATTAAAGAGGCTGAGATCAATAAAAAACATGCTACAACCCATGTTAGCAAGCATGTAGAGAAAAAGGAACATGTATACATTGCTGTAGGAGTTCAAACTGAGTTTCATAGTATAGCCACTACGAAAATCAGTGTGGTTTTTCCTTGGAAATATAGGAATCAATCTCCTACAAGATCTAGCTATAACACTCTTGGTCATCCACCAAAAGGTTTTTTAATCATACCACAGATACACATGCTCAAACAGCTTCTTTGCTGCTCAGAAATTTTAAACAACTTCGATGTCCTTCAACAGAAGAATGGATAAAGAAAGTGTGTTACCTTCACACAACGAAGTATTTCTCAGCCATTAGGAAGTAACAAAATGTTTTATTCTGATGAGGAGAGAATCTCATATATAAAGAAAAGTATAATAACCAGAAAAAGCATAGTGATTCTATTTGAACAATGTTTTAATACAAGTTAATAAATTGGCTGAAAAATGAACACAGATAGTAGACCCGTGTCAATAAGAATGAAGGTCAAATATGTTTGCAGAGGCACCACATTAGGATGGTGTAACTTAGGAATATGGTATGCCTATTCTAATGAATGCTGTCGTCTCACGAAACAGCAAATCAATATTAATTTTTCCATAGGTTTATCATAAAGATAGCAGAGATGAGAAAATGAATGTATCACTAAACATGACATGATTACAATGTAGCACTTTTAGATCCTTTCGAAGTGATTTAGCCACAAATGTGAATTAAAGTAAGCACAGTTCCACATTTTTACAAGCCTCATTCTATTATACATGCTTAGGTATTGAATAGTTGTCTGGTTTACTGAGGCTGAAATTTTACCATGAGTACAATAAAACAATAGAAATATAATTCGTTGTTTGCCTGGATAAGTAATTATAATATACACTGCATTTATAAATGGTTATCTTCCTTAAACTTACTGAAAGCAAAGTGTGGGAACAAGGAGATCCTGCCTTGCTTGAACACCTACTGCATTTATTTAAAATGTCCTCCAAGAGACCCTTCTCTGGGAAAGGTATCTCTCTGACCCTAAAGTAGAACAGTTAAACAGTAAAATACTAAATTTCTGAGAGCAGTTACAAAGAAAACATTTTCCATCATTGTTTACTAGTATTTACTCTATTGTATTGCTCCCAGTGTTAACAAGAAGCTGGAAACTCATTCATGGAAAGGTAAAATAGAAAAAAAGCCTCTCTCAATTAAGAACTCCAGTTGACTGTCTTAATATGGTTTCCTTAGTGTAATTCCTCTGGGTGTGGTAAACCCTAATTTGAGAATGGTTGCATAATCAGACTACTTCAGTAGTGTATGTTGGATATTCCCAGTGCCTGATTTGGTGATGTTTTGAATTGTATCTGATACTCTAGTTGCTATTTGCTATTTGTTCTTTTGCTTGCTATATGTTTGATAGATTCAATCATTTGAAACAAAAACTATGCATACCATAGATCATTAACAAGATTGTACAAAACAGGGTGTGATCACAATGATGTTATATAAAATAAGGGGACAAGAGAAGCATCAAGAAGTAAAGGCTATATTAATGTGCCTGTACTAAATTGTTATTAGTTAATGAGATCAAAGAGATTAGGGAGAGAAATAGGGAGCTGAATTAAAGTCAGAGAAATTTATGTCAGAGAAATAGAGAGAAAAAATTTGAAAATTTGAAGGCTTTAGATCAAGACTATGGTGCCTGACATCAGTGTTTTTGACTAATTACATTTATTGATAACGTCAATGTTGTAGTGCTATTATGAATGTTTTTAATGAAAGTATTGAAAAGATAAGGG
Organism: Mesocricetus auratus; assembly: GCF_017639785.1. Lineage (NCBI taxonomy): Eukaryota > Metazoa > Chordata > Mammalia > Rodentia > Cricetidae > Mesocricetus > Mesocricetus auratus. The sequence goes on along the minus strand of NW_024429188.1, from coordinate 109,251,120 downwards.
GCAACACATTAAATTGAATTGTTTGTTAGGATGATAGTTTATTGAGTTCTAAATCAATAATTGTGAAACAAATAGTGTTTGAGTTAATGTTCATAGACCAAGAACCAATTCTTCTAAGGATAAAGGATATCACTTTAGGGTATTAGTCAATTTCTATTATATGGAAAAGACAAACCTTTTTAATCTAGCAAGTTGGTACTCAATATTGAATAAGTTAAAAAGAATAGTTGTCTTGTAATGGTAAGGGGTAAAAACTTCCTAATTTAAAGAAATAAAGCTGGTTCAAAGAGATACCACCACCAGAAAGAAGGTGGTAGATGAGGAGATGGCAACAGAAAGTAACTTCTTTCCTGTAAAGTCAAGACATTTATGAGAAAGTTGATAGAAAATACGAAAGTTCTGTCACTTAACATATATCACGAGCTTCAGGATGTGGTACAGAATGGATATTGGGATCCAATTGAACAAGATAAATATCAGAAAGGAAGATATAAAATACATGGAAGTATTAGAAGTCAGTGGATATAACATGCTGCAGGATATCTGGCTGTTTAAGAAAACTGGCATAAATAAATAATGAGCATAGTTTGATAATCTAGAGGCAGAATATAGAACTGCAAGGAGTGTGAGTGGCAATATGATTTTGCAGAAAAAAAGTACGTTTTTCTTCTTCTCTTTTACAATTGATGGCAAGAATTGAGGCCGGCATCTCTGGAGCATGGAAAGTTTCAGAACTTCCATTAAAAACATTATGAGAGACAGTTTATTCCTTAGAATAATATCTCTTGGGTTTCTTCTTGACACCTGAAGACGGAGGTACAGATACAGGTTAAAGATGCTGCCTACTCTTGATATCTAGCTAAGAGAAGTCATAGGAAAAACACTTATAATTCAATGGTCTGAAACTCTCAAAGGAAATAAGCTAAAGTAATAGAAGCCTGAAGCAAAGCAGTTTATGCTATCAATGACAAATTATTACACTGAATAGGCAAAATAGAATGCATTAAATAAAACAAATGAAGCTTTACATGAACATTTCTAATTTAAAAAGAACTTTGGAAGGGAATATAAAGAAAGGCACACAATCAAGGACAAACACATCAAAAACTCTAAGATTGGTGATTACTAGATTTTGGAAATTGCAATAGGAGACTAGATAAAGGGAGCTTACATTTGATCAGTGTAAGTTCTTTTATTGCAAGTAAGTGTCACACTGAACATCATTCAAATGTTCAGTTAGTAGTTGTTAATAAAGATAATAGAAGCACTGTATCCATGAGAATTTTACGCATGAATATAAAAGGCTGGGATGCAGATGGGAATAGAATGATGATCGGGGTGTGAAATAATAAACTCATGGATCAAGACATATTGACTCACTACTTTTTTTTCTTTACTTTAGTTTAATGGTTAGCAAAGGAGGCTAAAACATTGAATGCGTTTGACTATTAATTAATACAACATATATCTTCCAAGAGTAAGGCATTATATTTGTAGGATACTACCTTAGAAGCTGAAAGTGATTTGAGTAAGAAATACCTAGGAACTTGACACACAAATTATGCAGTTTGAATTAAAAAACAACCTTTTAAGAATAAATGTTAATAGTTTTTGGTTGAGAGCCTAGCCTTTACCGGCTAAGCAATCCCTCCAGTCAGGATTTTGGGAGCCCATTCCACCATGGAGGGATACTCTCTCAACCTAAATACCCTAGGGAGGGCCTTGGCCCCACCCCAAATGATGTAATAGACTTTGATGATCCCTCATGGAAGGCCTCACTCTCCCTGGGGAGTGGATAGGGAGTGGGATGGAGGGCGAGTGGGTTGGAGGGAAACATGGGAGGATAGGAGGGAGAGGGAATTGGGATTGATATGTAAAATAAGATTGTTTCTAATTTAAATAGAAATATCAAACAGAAAAAAGAATAGATGTTAATTTACAAACTTTATTGTGTGATGTTGAATGCATAAGCACAGCTGGTAGTGCTTCTTAAACTCTGTACAAATAAAATCAGCTTACTTCAGTAGCTCACTGTAGAATGAATTGAGAGCTGAAAGGTACAGTTGAATCTTCAGGTTGGTTGCAAGTAGTAAGAAAGAAATATTCTGCCTTGTGATCCTGCACAACTCTATTTGTTATATGTCCATACGAAAAGCTTTCAAGTTAGAGAATGGATACAGGAATAATGATTAAAAGATGTGTCTCAAACACCACAGAAAAACACAGGCAAGCATTTGTTTTTCATGGATAGAATAAAATTTTATTTGAAGTTAAAAATAAGCCTGATTTAAATAAATTAAGTGTCCATGTGTATTTAAAAGCTCTAAAATTAATTAATATCCCTCAATATTAATGGCCTTAACTCACCCATAAAAAGACACAGACTAGCAGAATGGATCCGAAGACAGAACCCTTCCTTCTGCTGCATACAAGAAACACACCTCACCCTCAAAGACAGACATTACCTGAGAGTTAAAGGTTGGGAAAAATTTTTCAATCAAATGGACCCAAGAAACAAGCAGGGGTAACAAACTGGACTTTAAAATAAAATCAATCAAAAGAGATAAAGGAGGTCATTACATACTCATCACAGGTGAAACCCACCAAGATGAAGTGTCTATCCTGAACATCTATGCCCCAAATACAAAGGCATCCACATTCGTTAAAGAAACATTATTAGAACTTAAATCTCATCTAAAGCCCCACACAGTTATAGTGGGAGATTTCAACACACCACTCTCACCACTAGACAGGAATACCAGACAGAAACTCAACAAAGAAGCAAAGGGTCTAATAGAAGTAATGACCCAACTGGGATTAACAGATATCTATAGAACATTTTATCCACATAAAAAAGAATATACCTTCTGCTCACCACCACATGGAACCTTCTCAAAAATCGACCACATACTTGGCAACATATCAAACCTCAGCAGCTACAAAAAAATTGGAATAACTCCATGCATCTTATCAGACCACCATGCTTTAAAATTAGAATTCAACAACAACACAAATTGCAGAAAACCTACAAACTCATGGGAATTGAATAATGCTCAACTGCACCATCCCTGGGTCAAAGAGGAAATAAAAAAAGAAATTAAAGACTTCCTCGAATTCAATGAGAATGAAGACACAACATACACAAACCTATGGGACACTTTGAAAGCAGTGCTACGGGGGAAGTTCATAGCACTAAGTGCTCACATGAAGAAACAGGAGAACAGTTATACAAGAGAATTAACATCACAGCTGAAAGCTCTAGAACACAAAGAAGCACACTCCCCCAGGAGGAGTAGACGCCAGGAAATAATCAAATTGAGGGCTGAAATCAATAAAGTAGAAACCAGGAAAACAATACAAAGAATCAATGCAACGAAGAGTTGGTTCTTCGAGAAAATCAACAAGATAGACAAACCTTTGTCCAAACTTACCAAACAGCAGAGAGTGAACACGCAAATTAACAAAATCAGAAATGAAAAGGGGGACATAACAACAGACTCTGAGGAAATCCAGAGAATCATTAGGTCATACTTTGAAAACCTGTACTCCACAAAATTCTGTTTCTGTTGCAAGGTTAGATATTAGTGGAGAGACTTAGAACTTGTCAAAGTGATGAGTAAAACTAAGTATGAGTTCAGCAATATGGATGGATCATCCACATCAGTCTCCCCTGACCCCATCCTTAGCTAAGGGAATATCACAGACAAGGAGACAGAAAGGATGTAGTAACTGGAAGATGGGAAGGAGTCTTGTGAATTTATATCAACACATGGCACCTTCAAAATAGTAAGCCAGCCAAAATCCCAGAACTGATATAGAAAGGCCACATGAAATATCAACTGTAGTGAATGAATTATTGTTTCTTAAGAGCTGCTAATGAAGACAGAATTATTATTTCTTGGGTTAAAATTGCTGATAGGTTGTCCATGTTACCACAGACGATCCTATAGTCATGTACATATAAAGAGCACTAATTGGACTCAGGGGTCACTAATCACCATTTTAAAAAGGAAGACATGAGATTGGAAGAGGGATAAGGTAGAGACACTAGAGGAAGAGGAAAGAAGGTGGTGGCTGTATGTGCACAAAGTACATAGTCTGAAGGCATGAATTAAAAAATACTTAAAATATTACAAAATCCCACCAATATTTGTGAAAAGGAGGGGATGAATGATGAATATGGCCTTTATTTTCTCAATATCATAGATCAAAAAATAATAGTAAGGAGAAATCATTTAACCTTATGGTGATGGGCATCAAAATATGACAAAAAGGCACTATTGGTTCATAGACCCAATAGTGGGTCTATGAATTGAGAAATGTACGGTGGGGAAATTCAGTTTCCACTGTAAATGCATCTGTCTTACTTTAGTCAATGTAGTTGCCTGGGGGTCCACATATGTGAGAGTATAGGGCATAAAAGTATGATAGCACTGATAACTACATGCTCACAAGATTATAGTATGGAGTAGTAGAAGAAGACTGGAAGACTTTCACTAGAGTATTGTTTCCAAGCACACACTCATATCTGTTTTCATTGCTGTCACCTTTGTTTTTTTCTGCCACTATGACATCTCATATTCACAGAACTTTTGCTTGGATAGACTGCATCGGGTGTTTCTGGTGGAGAGGAATTCATTGTTATGTGTTATACTCTAAAAGCTTCTGGTATTTGCATGGAGAATGGATTTTAGAGTCACAGATCCAATTTAGGAAATGGTTTAATTAGCTCATGAAGGAAATGTTTCTATGAGGGAGGAAATCTTTGTTCCACTCATTGAATCTCCCTTCTTGTTTCCTTCCTTATTGTCTAGCAGTTATTACACAGGAAACATTTTCGTGATATACTAAACTGATTAAAATTATTTATGCCTCTTGTCTTAGATTGTGATCAGAGAGACATTGGGATTTCACTTGAAGGCACCAGAGGTCCTCACTGCTGTTGAAAAGGATGTATGTTTTGATAAACTTTGCAAATCCATCCTGATAAGGAGAGTGAAGCACTTTTAATAAATAGCCATTGATTTTTCATGCATGCACGTGCGCGCGCGCGCGCGTGTGTGTGTGTGTGTGTGTGTGTGTGTGTGTGTGTGTTACCCATAGGGAATAGGATACCTGTTTTTTTCTGATTTATGCCTGGGCTTATGACTAGAATACTACCTAAATGCCACAGAAATTCATAATTTATTTTGTGTAATTGTAATAGCCTAAGTTTGTTCTATGCAGACATATAGGAAGAAAAGTTTTCTGTACAAGGGAATAGAAAGACAGGAATAAGGCAACAGAGCTTCCAAGATTTTTGCCTACTTTTGTATTAAAGGACTTTAAACCTTATATGAGAGTGAATTTCTGAGATGGCACAGACTCTTTAAAATAATTATATATATATATATGTACATATACATATGCAAGAAGAAATGTAGATAATTTAAAAGTTTACAGAACGAAAAAAAAAAAGCAACAAAGTTGACATTAGTAAGTGCAAGAACAATCTCTGGCAAGATCTCCATGATGAATTATTCAACTTATAGCTCAATGTAATGTTACAACATAACAGCTAAGAACACGGATTCTGTAGACCACTTGGGTTTTAATTCCGATTCTGGCAAAGACAGTTTGTGTGGTCTTTCTGTATCAATTATATGATTTATCTTGCTAGTGGCTCAGTTCTCTCATTTATAAAATAATTATAATAAAAATGTCAATCACACATTGCTAGCTGCTGCAGTGATTAAAATCAAATGGTTAGTGGGCTGGAGAGATGGCTCAGAAGTTAGCATTTGCTGTTCTCTGGAGGATATGGGTTCAGTTTCTGGCACCTACATTGTGGCTCACAGCCTTATGTAACTACAGTTCCAGGGGACATAACAGACATGTCAGGAAGACATTTTGCTATGAGTCAGGGGTCACTCAGAGAGTCTCCATGGCAATGACTAAATTTTAACAAATAAGTGGCTGTATTAAATAACTAGTTCTGGATACTTGTCCTGCCAGATCTACAACTGAGAGCATCATCAGGATGCAGCACCTAGCTATATTTGTCCTGGGCTTATAAAAGAAGAAATCACAAAGTTATAGAGCTACTGCTCACATCTTACCATGTCTACCTTTGAAAATAGACATTCGTTAGCTGCCTTAGTTATGTCCAGCAAGGAAACAGTTTTTACAGAAGCAAAAGTAGCCATTAATTCCCACTACCCATTGACTGGCAAGAACAATAGAGGCAGTAACATTTACAAAACTAGTCAGGTTCTTAAGATGAGCTCAAGTATTTCAGGAAGCTGTATGTCTTAGGCAAGTTTTCTAAAAGGGTGCATTTCACAAACTGTTTACAAGCTGACACAACTTTCTTGTGTATTCTTTAAAATATAGCAGTCTTTAAATTTTTAATATGTAATTCATTATCACAATTAATACACTTAAAAAATATCCTAAAATATTTGGAACAGAGCTCTAAGTATAGCAAGCTGTATACTTTTGTACTATAATAATTGCACTTCCTTATTTATAGAAAGCAGGTTGGAAAAATAATTACCACTCAAAGGCAACTTGCAATAAGAACAATTGAAAGTGCTTTTATTTCCTTTTCATGGCATTAGATTCTTTTAAAAAATGTTCCTTCCACAGAGAAGTTGACTAAATGCCTCACTGTATCCTGATTCATGCACCAGTGTTAGAGGAAATGGATATGGAATTGGCTGGGAGTCAAATGCTGTAGAAAGTATATGGCAACCTGGATAGTGCTGATTTACATTTGAAACCTGTATCTAAGACTTTCCAGTTGGAGAATGTAAGTAAATGGCACTCGGCTTTTTTAATGCAAAAGGGCTTACAAGGATATATACCTTATCAGAACTTTGTGTTATTTGTTGATGCTGCAGAGAGTGGCAAATTGGATGCAATAAAGTGCAAGAGCACCTTTTCTTCTACATTTTTATTATGAGCTTTTCATTTCTATGATCTATAACAATTAAAAGGATCTGGAGTTTCATATCTTAGGAAGCATAATTATTTCTAGGAATAATTGAGAAATATTTGCAATCCTACATTGTGTATAACCCTTCCTCTTCTTATTACCCCAAAATTATCTGTATTAGAATAAAAATAACAAAATCACAGACATCTCCATGTGGTGGCAAATCTTCAGTGCTGACACTGCTCTCCCCCAACATTGGTCTACCTCTCTCCCTTTTATGAAAAGAGAGGATCATTTTATGTAAGGGTAAAGTCCTGTAAGCAAATAATGTACAATAGTTAAGTAATTAGAGTGAAAGCAAATAAAAAGTCAATTTTTGTAATTAGCTTCTAATATGTGATGGCTGGATGATTTTCATGCAGTAGAGAACTTTCTATCTGACAAGACTTATTAAGATGATATCCAGTTAATCAGTATTAAATGTCTTACATTGGACTCCAATAGATTCATATAAGTTAATAAAAAGAAGCTTTTGTTATTTACCTAGTGATTTAACTAACAAATTTTAAAGTACTGATATCTGTGACATGTCACTGGTGTTTGTAAATGCCATGACTTGAAACCTGTAACTTATTGCTTATACATATAATTTACAGAGCTGTGATAGGAAGGAATCATGCCCACTGTAGATTTGGGTTAGATATTGGTTTTTATTTCAAAGTGTCATATCTAAGTTCATATGGTAATTCGAAAACTGTAACACTGGAGAGTCCATGTAAAACTTCAGACCTTGCAACTAAATGATCACATTGTTCAAAAGTAATAGTGAAGTGCTTTTGCAGCTTTTTTGACCCATAAAAGCAAAATTAACTCTTTTCATTGTTTCTTCGTAAATGGTGCTGAAATAGATACCTTAAAATAACAAGAATACTTGCAAGAAAACAGGAGTGGGTTATAATTTAGTAGTACAGGCCTTCAAATTTCAAGCGAATTTATTTTGTATCCCTTCTGTAGTCAACATTGCCTTGATGTAGTTATTATGTGTCCCTGCTATACCTTTACAAAACTTACATTTCACTTTCTAAATTACTACCACATCCAATTAGTAGCTCTTTAGTAAAAAAAAAGTTTCCTTCTTTCATTGGTAACTACCCCTTTCATTGATACTATTTACTATATCTGCAAGTACTTCACTTCCTTACTATATTCTTCCCACAGAGTCTCATGGTTTGACATAGGCATCATTTCCTCTAGGGTACTTTCTTTATATTACCTTTCCAATCCCAAATTTACCACTTCTTTTTATTCATAGAAATGCAACCATTGGTTAATCATAAAAATAGTCACACTACACATTAAAATTTTTAATTATAAGCAAAGCACCCCAGAACTTTCTGCACCTCTTAAATAGAATGACATCCCATCACAGGTAGGCATGCTGTGCTGTGTAGAAAACAGATAAATATTGGCAACTTTATCTTTCTAAAATCTTGGCAATAAATTAAGTGAAATAATTCCCATGTAGATTTAGACAGAAAATAACATCAATAAAGCATTTTGGTTGATTAGAAAATTACATATTGTTGAGTGAATTCATGAAATAACTACCCAGTCTAAGAAAGCGTAAAAAGAGTAATAGCATAGTTAAGAACAAACAAAATGACCTTTAAAATATAGAATCTATAGCCAAATGTTAAAATAAGAAACACAACATGTATGTTGTGGGAACTCGAAGGGGACTCAGTGTGCTGATGCCATTTCAAATAGATTCTACCTGACACACACAGGAAATAGTTCTCCTGGCAGTTTCCCTTCAAATTGTAGGCCTTCAAATTCCCAGCCTCCCCTAGTAGTGCAATATGTGCCTTCACATGGCAGCTCAGCTAGCTAACTCAATAGAGCATGAGACTCTTAATCTTAGGGTCATGAGTTCATGCCACACATTGAGCACCTGGTGAAGTGAGAATCCACATGAGTTCACTAAACAACTTATTAAGGGGCAAAATGGTAAAACAAACTCATGAATACAGAACAAAGTAGAAGCCACCACTGATCCAGCTGCTGTTGTATTGTCGTTTTCCTAGAGTGATGAGGATCACCTGCAAGGCTTGCTCTGGCTCTAACCTTCCAGTTGTATCCAATCTCACATTTAGAGAAAATCATGCCCAAAGGACTAGTCACGCAAAATGTCATTACCTAAACCAATCTCGTTCCCACATCTACTTGCAAATTATTAGGCTAAAGAAGCAGCAATAAAAACAAAACAAAAACCTGGCACCTCTTTGTGCTCCAGATAGTTTCCCAAGACACTGGGGTCCTATTCAGAAATTATATTGAGATTTTATGACTTCCACAACTCAAATCCACCAGGAAACCGCAGATATCCCGATTCTAGTTACATGGCCCAAGCTTTATTAAGAATAAGAAGTGGCAGCCCTAACTGTGATGTCTCTATCAAATCCATCCCCTCAGGGCTCAGATTACACTGCAGAAGGGGAGACAGAAAGATTGTAAGAGCCTGAGGGGACAGAGGACACCAGGAAAACAAGGGCCTCTGAATCAATTGAGCAAAGCTCATATGAACTCACAAAGGCTGAAGCAGCCAGCACAGGGCCTTCACAGGTCCACACCATGTCCTCTGTGTATATTTTATGACTTCCAGTTTAGTGCTTTTATAAGAGTCCTGAATGTGGAAGCAAGTAGTTCTCTGATTTTGTGCTTTCTCTTGGGCTTTTTTCCTTTGATTGTTTTGTCCAGTTCTGGTGTGTTAGCTTTTGTTTTATCATATTATTATTCTTAAAACGCCTGTTTGTTTTCTAATGAGACACAGAAAAGGGGTGTATCCGGATCGGAGAGCAGGTGGGAAGGAACTGGAAGAAGTAGAGGGAAGGGAAAACATAATCAGGATACATTATGTGGGGAGAGTCTATTAGAAAAGAATGAGAAGTATATGATGAGTGAAAGTATTCTTGACTTTCTCAAGAGCATTCATGTCCTGAGCACATACAGCTCCTGTGGCACATGTGGGCAGCTAAGACAGCTTTCCAGTATGAGCCCCACCCTTCAAAAGTAATATTGTATACAAAATTCACTGAACTATTATGTTGATTTCTGCCAAGTTCCCTAGTTCTTTGGAGCTACATTTTCCCCAAAATATTCATTAAAAAAACGTACAGCCGCACAAAGGAAAAAAAATCAAGGCTCCATTCCCTGCTCACCATCTCAGAAATCTCAAAGAGCTCCTCCTTACCTTTGCTTTTACTTGCACTAAATTACATCATCCTTGTGCTAAGGATAAAATAAGTCTAGTCACTTTTAATTTCCATTTTTATTTAAAACTGATATTTAATTCAGCATCATATATTATTTGTCAACAGGAAACCTAATATTTCCCTTGATTTACCCTAATGTTTCTCTTAAGGTATAGATTTAGAGACTATGGAAAATTTATAGGCAAAATACTAGAAATTACAGAACATCAAGGAAGTTTATTTAAAAGCTTCTCTTATACAAATGGGCTAAGTTCAAAATTAAACCTCCCTCCCGTGGACATTCTTGTTTTCAAGGAATTTTGTACTGATTGAATTAACTCCCTATCATGCCTTTGTGTTGTTCCTTATGTCTGTTTCACCTCATAATTACCAGACTTTTACCTTATCATGTTGAAAATCTTTTAGAATATCAATAACTCTTTTCATTTTGTTACACTGGATATCTCAGGTCTTTTAATTTATATACTCTTAGTCCTTAATCTAAGTGCACACAAAATTTCTGGGAATCGAGGTCATATTTTATCGCTGTCATGTTTAACTGATCAAGATATTTTTCTAAACATAAAGCATTTTCTTATGTAGACACTGTTCTATCATATAATGTAATAAGTAGAAAAATGTGTGTGAAATAAAAAGTACATGATGAGCAATTACATTGAATGGGCCTTCACCACAAAACTAACATGACAATTTGAGTTAAACACTCAAGGATGAATAGGACTTTTCTAAACACAGAAGAGAAAACTGGCCTCGCAAGTGGTTTTATTCTGTATTCAATTCTTCTCATGGGAATAAATCCAAGTTACCGCACAGTCATTACTCTTCTCATTTCTGTTTATGAAGCAGATATTTAAAACATCGTTCACTGAACAAAGAAGGCAAGACATTTAAAACAATTAAAAAGTTGAAGGCACAGTTAAAAACATGTGGCTAGTCTTCCCTTGTGTATGCAATCAGAAACTCATAGAAAATTTCCTCTGTGGAGAGGACCCTATTCTAATTCCCTTAGGGGGATAGCGGAGTTTATTTATTTGGATGAGGGTGTGCTCTTTTTGCAAGTGCACTTATAGTTGTTGCAACAGTTTACAGCCAAACTTGATTTTATATTGCAAACTTCAACAGTGTGGAGTTAAGATTACTTTTAGCTGTTAATCATAGGAAAATTATGTGGTTTGTTTGCTTGTATTTTGTGGTACTAGAGATTGAGTCCAATTTCACACTATTCTTACTGTGCCATTTTTGATTTCTAAGTTACATCTCCACTATTAGAATTATGTCTTACTGGTTTATTTTACTTTGGCATGCTAACTATGTAGAACAAAAGATCTTTGTAACCAAAAATTATACTCCTATAAATGTACAAATATAAATATTTCTAAACTCCTCATAGAAAAAAATTCATCTAAAATTTCTCTTAGGCAAGTATGTGACACATACCTGTAATACCACATTCCAGAGGCAGAAGTAAAATAAGAATTTAAGTCCATCTTCCAATACATGGTAAGATCAAGGCCACTCTGGGCTACATGAAACTCAATCTCAATAACAGAAACACAAACCATCATATTTACCAGTTATTTGTAATTTAACATTATCTCTGAAGTAATTTGGAATCTCACTATTTAATTTTATCACTTCAGTTACAGTACAAATATAAAACACCACCAGTCTGTCTTCATTATTAGAATTTCAAACTTGCACTTGATGTAATAGACTTACTGCAAGCTGTGAATTTTACCAACAAATAATTAAAATATGTTAAACTGTATGACATAACTGCAGTAAAACAAAGTCAGTCTAAGAAGATTTTGTCCTGCCTTAAGAAAAACAGAAATCTTATCTCAGCCTCACAAGCTCTAGGGAAATGAAGAGCATTTAGTCATCACACCCCTTCAATGGAACAACTCTTTTCATAAGATTAGTACTCAGTGTTCATGAGGGTTACTTGTTCTGATCATGACTCATGATAACATTGGTCTTCTTGTTCAAGTCACAGAGATGCCAGGGCTTCTTATTTTTGAAACTCATAGTCCACCGAGAGAGGCAGACATAGGAACAGATGATTGCACTTGTGATGGTAGTAAAGAGAGAACATATGGGAATGAGAGGTCAAGTATGTTTATTTCATTATGTATGTAGGAACAAAAGATCTCTGTGTCCACAGTTGATTCTTAGTCTATTCTGGTGAGAATCCATTTACTTTTTCCTCAACAGTTGTGAAGTTCCACTAAAATAATGTGCTCCCCCTAGCAGATAATGAAGAAATTGAAGTCTGTGTTTTCCTATTTCGAAGGAGGACAAAACATGAATACGGCACAAAGAATGACACTGGTTGTCACATTTAGGAAGCCAAAAGCGGGCATTCTGAACCATGCCAAGTGCGGAGTCCTGCAGTACTATTCACAATAGCAGTGTTGTAGAATCAGAACAGGTGTGTGTGTGTGTGTGTGTGTGTGTGTGTGTGTGTGTCTGTGTCTGTGTCTGTGTCTGTGAGTGTGTGTGTGTGTGTGTGTGATAGAAAGGAATAGAGAAAATGCAAATTTATACGAAATGGAATTTTTCAGGTAAACTAATAAAACCTATTATAAAATGAAAATTTTCAGCCATAAAGGATGAAGTTACTTCTTTTTCACAAAGATGGACACAAGTGAAGAAAATCATATTAAGTGAATTAAGCCCTCCTCATAAAGACAAGTATGTATTTTTTTCTCATTTGTAGATTGTACATTTTAATAGATGCTAAAATAGACATAACATTAAAGTACATCTGAATTTGTCTGGGGAACAAAAAGGAGTGTGGGAAAAGGAGAAGATGCTAGAATAACAGGATAAATATGTTCTATATACAGTGCAAATGTAAATGTATTTATGGGACCCAGTGCCACATACAGTAAATATGCACAAGAAAATTTAATATTAAAAAATGATTCTCCAGGTGTTTCATATAAAAATTAGTCTCCAAAATCCTCGGTTTACATAGATCACAGGCTCATTAACCACAGAGCATGCCATAACAGAGCTAAGTCTGTCACTATAGGTGAATTTCTGTAATTTTTCCATAGAAGATGAATTTCTAATAGGCTGTAGTGAGAGAAAAAGGTTGTAAAAAGCAAAAAAGCAAAAAAAAAAAGGCATTTGTCTTGTTCGTGAAACTTGAAATTTAGCAAACCTTAGTAAACCTAGTGTATAAAGTGTAAATACAAAGTATTTTTGTTTGTTCCTGGGACTGTTAAAAATGGTATAGACTTCAACAGTAGGACTGAATGCAAGATACATTATAATATTCTTGTGAACCTATGCAAGGAATATTTAAAAGGGCTATGCCTTCAAACTTCTGTATTTGGATGACAAAGGGTGGAATGATGATAATTACTTGGTATTGTTTATGAAATTTACAAAACCTAGAATCACCTAAGACATAGGCCTCTGACCATGCCCATAGGAATTTTCTTAATTAAAGTAAATGATGTAGCCAGAAACCACCAGAACTGTGAATGAGATAATTTCTAGGGATAGATTTTGGACTGTATTAATCTCAAAAGGGAGCTATTTTGTATTTCTCTGCTTTTTGCCTGCTAATGCAAGGCGATGATCTGCTTCAAGCTCTTGTGGCTATGACTTTCCTGTCATGGAATGGAACCTGGAATTGCAAACTAAAGTGAATGTTCTCTTCCTTAAGTGACATTAGGAAAAGGAATTAAGATACTTCAGTATCTTAGTTGCTTGAAGACACCTTGACTAAGAGAATTTATAAGAAGAACAATTAATTGGAGGTTGGAGGTTGACAGTTTTTAGAGCTCATGACCATTGTGGAAGGGAGCATGGCATCATGCATGACACTATAGCTATAGTTGAGAGCTCACGTTTAATACATAATTTTCAGGCAAAGAAACCTAACTAGTATGATATGGGCCTTTGAAACTTCAGAACCTGTCCCCTGTGACATACCTCCTTCAATGAATCCATACCTCCTAATCCATCCCAAACAGTTTCACAAAACTGAAGACCAAGTATTGAAACACATGAGCCTGTGGGAGCCATTCTCTTTCAAACCACCACATTCAATATGCCAGAAAAGAAGAGATATTTGTATGGTATTTTGTTGCTAATCTATTATTTTAACTCACACATTTATATTTATGATTAGTAATATTTCATCTATATTTTTGTGGAACATTTCTGTGCAATGTTTTCTTATTATGAATGTAGAAGAAAGTTCATAAAAAAACGGTGGATCAGAATGGGGATTGGGTGGGGGCTGGGGAGCCTGGTCGGGAGAGGGGAGGTAGAGGGAGCTGGGATTGACATGTGAAGCAAGTTTGTTTCTAATTTAAACAAAAAAGAATAAAAAAATAAAAGAATTCCTTTGAGAATTTCTTCATTTTCCAATATTAGGAACATTTTCCCAAGTGTAACAATAGTTCACTGTATAAAGGTTTAGTAAGAGTCACCTTTGAAATCATCTATATCTTATGAAATTTGGTGAGATTTGCTATTTGACAGTTTAATTTCTTATATGATATATGTTATGTTTAAAATTCTTAGCCTTTAAAATATCTGATTTGAATTCATCTGCATATTTTTGCATGCCATTTAGAAAAGCAGTCACGTGCGTTTTAGTTTCCTTTCATATCGTGGGTGTTTTTCAGTTAACATTCATTATTGTATAAGTTTGCACTTTTGATTAATATAAGACAGCTGAGGATCTGAGAGTATAGTTCAGGATTAGACTGTTTGCTTGGATGTGTTTGTATCTGGGTTCAACTTCCACTGTTTATCAAAAATATGTTTAATGATTATCTTATTGTTTCCTATTTTCTGGATAAAGGATGCTGATGTTTAATTATTCTATTTTCTAGAAAATTCTTGTAGTCTATTTCCCTTCCATAATTTTCTTTCTTTAACTTTGATTTGTATTTTTATCATTCCACTCTTGGATTCTATAATTTTTCTTTTCCTTTCTGTTTCCTCATTACATTTTATTTTAAGAAATGTCTGGTGTTATTTCTTTAAAGTTCATTGGTTCTTTCCTTGTACATAGTCAGTATCTATGGAGCATGAAAAAAGCAGTCTTCATTTTTTGGAAGTCTTTTTTTTATTAAACTCCAAACTTCTGTTTCTCCTTCCACTTAAATCGTTCTTCTTACACTCTTGTTCATAAAAAGAATGATTTTTGTTTTTCATTAGACTTAGTACATTCATGTTTTTGATCACTGATATGTCAGTTCCATTAATTTTCCATATTTCGCTTAGTTAAGATACTTGCTTCCATTGTCTCTGTAAACATTATTTTTGTATGACTTATAAGTATGGTTTCTTGTTTTGGAAGGGGAGCATATGTAAGCTAATTGAAGTTGAAGTAAGATTTAGAGTAGGGATATATATATATATATATATATATCTGACTTGATTTTAGGATGTTTGCTGTTTCTTTCTGTGTTGTTTCAGAAAATAAAATTTTCTCTGCATTCCCTGATTTATTCATTTGTGCTGTTTTAATTAGTAGTTTGAAAATTTCATGGTTGCATATGTGTTTTGATCAGATAAATCCCTCATTTTCTACCCTCCAATTCCTCCTCAACTCCTCACACTACTTCTCCGTCTTAATTTTATGTGTCCCTTGTTTCTTTTATTTATCAACCCATTAAATCCATTTACTGCTATTTGTATGTCAATGAATATAAGAAAATCTACTGGAGCATGGGTAGCCTTTTAATTACTCCTCTCCTGAAGACTTGATGAGCCTCTGCCATATCTATGCTGGTACATTTTTGGGCTTGATTTTATGCAGGTTGTGTGTGTGGTCAGTGTTATGAGTACTTGAAGCAACTTCCCTGCAATGTCGCAAAAACAGTGTCAACAGTCAACTAATGTTAGTCTATTCTGTTTCCCATCTCCTTTTTCTGTGATGATCCTTGAAACTTGTGGAAAGGGTTGCTATACAAATATCCCATTTAGGGCAGAGCACTTACTTCATAAACTCTTATTCTCTGCATTCTTTCCCAGTTCCTCATCCCTATAGTAATCAATATGTATTGTGAAATGATGTTCCTATAATA
The DNA here is from genome assembly GCF_017639785.1 of Mesocricetus auratus. NCBI lineage: Eukaryota > Metazoa > Chordata > Mammalia > Rodentia > Cricetidae > Mesocricetus > Mesocricetus auratus. The sequence goes on along the minus strand of NW_024429188.1, from coordinate 109,234,873 downwards.
AAGAAAAGCATTTAAAGGGCAATTTGATACTATTGTCATTGTTCTTGGTCAGTCATCATATCTTGCTGGCAACTTGTTGAAGACAGCATATGGCTGAGTCATAAGACAATGGAGAAGTCAAACTGATACTGACCTGGAAGTTCCTCTCTACTGGCTAGCTGGGGGAAAGAATGAATAGTTTTAACTACTTTGAACCATTATAACTACAAGAAGAATTGATGTGGCAAGATAAGCCTAATGGTACAGTAGTGACATTAATATTATGGGTATAACTAATCACTTTCTGATTCTATTTAAGGTTTGCTCCACAAGACTGACATCATGCCTAGTACAGTTAACTCAACCAAGAACTTACAGCTGGATCAGCCTTAAGGGGGAACCAGTGGCTACTTTTCTGTCCTGGTTTTGCTTTCCTTTTCATCTTTGTGTTTCCCTGAATTATTAAAGATTTAAGAAAATATTTTTTGTGATTGTGCTTACTGTCATTAGACAGGACACCCACAAATTCTGTAGCAATATGTGGGAGAGAAGAAGCCTTCTAGGACAACATGCTTATGTCTCAGACTTTTAGTATAGCTGATTCATGATTTATCTAGATTATTTCCCATTGAGACAGGAAGGTTGTTTAGGGCATGTGCTGGACAAACCCTTTTTCCCATAATGACTAGAATATTGTAGAGTAAGAGAATTTTTCTCTGTACAAATTATGAATTAGTCTCTGGTAAATTCTCAGGAAAATACACACATACACAGACATGATTTTGCAAATTCACATATGTGATTTGTCACAGAACTGAAATAAACAGGAACACTTATAAGTACAGTAAAATAATATAAAATCCAAATCTAAATTTTCTCCTCTGTAAAGTGAGGACATCAATGGTAATTACCTTATAGGGCTTGTACATGATTTAACGTTTATTAGTTATTTGCCAGTATCTATCACAGTAACTCTTAGATCCACTTTTTCACCATTGAACTTCAAAGTCTCATAGTACAGGACTTAGTATAAATCATATGGCTCTAGTACTTAATAGTCACCATTTCTTTTATAAAAATTTATGTTATTCTGAAATGAAAGCCAAATTGAATATGTTCTTAGAGAGTAATATGTGCTTACATATGTGCAGTGAACTTAAAACTTCATTTTCTCATTTAAAGCAATCTGAAAAATAATTGGGAGAACCATTTTAAGCATTTAGTTCACAGAGAATACCTAATTGTTACATCTTACCTAATTCCAGGCCTTTGTTAGTTAGGCAGAAGTCATCAGTATTCTGACCTTATTCTTCTATGGTATAAAGTTCTGGTATAAGGTTCAGCCAGCTTGCAATTACACTTTACCTTACTGAACAAGACTTATATTAGACACAGTGTTGAATCATTTTTCTCATTAATTTTGTTTCTTAGTTCTCCCCATGATGTTGCATTGTAGACACTTGATGATAGCTTCTGGACTTGCACTAGACTATGAACAGTATCTCAAGCTCTTGAGCCATCAATGACCTTTTCAGGGTATACATCTTATATTTGACAGCAGTAACAAAGAAAGCTGCAGTCTCACTAATGCCTATGACAGCTTGCCAAGGATTCTGTACACTACCTCTCTCACATATCTTGTTCTAAGGATATCACCAAAAGTGTATAATTTATTTTGAATCTTTACCCCTGGTTAAGTTTTAGTTTAGCCCTTTAGATTGACACTTCTCTGAGGAACTCTGACTAATGGGATTCCCTCATCACCCCTTTTTTCAGCTCTAAGAAGCTAAAGTGGTAAAATCCTAACACCCTAACAATAGTTAGGGTGACCTTTGAGTGTTACTAGAAATTTGACAGATACTGGCAGGAAGAAAGACAGGGAGAGGAGTCATGACTAGGTAATAACAATAGTGAGACTTTCCAAGAGAGCTGGTTTTCTCCTTTCCAAAATGACTGACTTCTTCCTCATCCACCTGACCTGAGACCAAAGTCTGGAAATTTCAAACCAAAGACTGGTGGATATTTTCACTCTAATGGCAAACCCCACTTCCGCTAATGATAGAGTCAGAGGAATTTAAGACCAGATAAATATGTGTTTACACAACAGCTATGGATGAATCAACCATCCTGTCTTTGTTCAGAATACTGACTAACCCTAATTGAGAAGAGAAAGGCCCTTCGAAGGTTTTAAAAACACTAGCCCTCAAGGAAAGAATTTTTTGCCCTCAGGAGGCCCTTTCTGCTCTGAAGAGGAGCTTTTTTGTGTGTGTGCTGGCTATGTGTTTGTGCATGTTTTCTCTGCCCTCATAAAAGTCTTTCTTCACTGATTAAAAAATAGTTCCCTCTGGTTTTCAAAAATACAATGGTGGAAGCATCTGAGTGTGAAATCCTTCTTAGATTCCAATGTATGCACTTATTTGCTGTCTATCTTACAGGACATGCCTTCATATACAGGAGTTTGGGAGTGATAATATATACCTCACTGTTGTTCTGTAGAGATGAACAGAGACCTTATGAATCAATTTGTATGAGACCTTACAAATCATACTAGTGTTGTGGTAGGGCAAGCAACAGCCAGGGTTTCTAAATACACCCCAATTTTTTTTTTTTTTTAATGATCCGGTCCAATGATCCATTCAAAAGAATGTCTGGTCCAATGTACTTATCTACTTAATTTTACTTCAGCATAATACGCACAATTGCACACTAAAAAGATACATGCAAAAGACAACCTGTTAAAGGAATATCTTCTCATTAAGGGAAAACCTGAAGAAATAGCCTTATCTAAGGAGCTAAAATCACAATGCTGTTTAAATCCCTTTTTGTACCCATTACTTTCCAACTGAGGTTCTCTCAAAGACATATTACTTCTAATAATATATTGTAGAATAGCAGGCTGCAATTTGACAAACTTTAAAGGCATTGTAGTTTTCTAAGTAATTATCTCCAAATGTTGAAAGCAAATCCCAAGAAGTTTGGAATTGTCTACTCATATTCATCTGTAAGTTTAACGTCCTTAAAAAAGTGTTCAGTTTGCATTTGAACTGGGTGTGCAGTGAATTTAGGAGATTTCCAGGACAAGCCGTTATTATGGTCATTTTAGAAGGAATTCTGTGCCGTATGGCAGGCACAATGATACCCAGACTCATAATATTCCATTATTTAATGAGCGATATATTACACACTTTTTCTGCGGTACTGCCTTTTCAGGATCTAGCTTCAATTCCAGTGACTTTTACAAGCCCTCATCTTAAAAACTGTGCATACCTCTACATTGCCTATATTGCTAGTTTAGAATGTTTTCAAAGTTTTATTATATAGATATCTGTTTCCTCTGCTACTGAAGGAGACTCTTGAGAAGAAACATTGCCTTTTAAGTCTACCTGACATATTTTATATGCACACACACACATACACACACACATACACACACACCTGTGTGTAGTTTATTTTCTCTTGTTTAATTTTTAAATATGTACTCATTTTTATTGTTATATATACATTGTAAATGGTTCTATGTTCCATACAGACAATTTCTTTCGTATCCTTTATGTCCTGCTCCCTTTTATCTCTTCTCCTTGACCCTCCTAGTAATTTTCTTTGTTTTCCCAGTCATCTTTTTTTACTTTCATGCCATATGATGCATACAGACAGATACATGGTTGTTTTTATCTATATAAACAGAAACACAAGTGAGAGAAAGCTCAGTATTCATACTCGGAATTTGGTTGAATACAGACTTCCAGCAAATGACATGATTTATTTATACATTCACTTATTTATCAGCATCCAGTTTAATTCTGTAACTGGAAGTGTAAGTTCACTTAGAGTCCTTCAGGTGTATACCCGGAGGTGGCATGCATTGGTTATTGATCACATGCTAATTTTATTTTCACGTTTCTGAAGAACCTCCATACTGATTCCCAAGGTAGGGGAACTAAGGTACATTTCAGCTGCCAGTATATAGGTTTTCATTTTCCTTGCATTGTCACAAACAATTTTTGATGTTTTTGTTAATAATAGCTATTCTGACTGACTGAGAAATGATGAAATATTGATGTTGTTTTAATTTTCATTCTTCTAATTGATAAGGATATTGAACAATTTCTTATGTTTAATGGACATTCCTATTTCATCTTATGAGCTTCATCTGTTCATTTCTTTAGACCATTTACTTAAAGGTCTATTTGTTTACTTTGTGTGTTCTTTGAACGTTCTGGTGATTTACCCTCTATTTGATATATAGGTGGAAAGTATTTTCTCCAACTTACTTGACTATTTTTTAATCTGTGTATAAGCTTTTACGTTTTATTTCATGTAGTCATGCTGATTCTTAGCAATATTTTTAAGCTGTTTGAGTCCTTTTCAAAATCAAAATAATTTATGTGACCACCCTGAAAATATGAATAGTATCAAATACTTCACAGGATTATGATGAGGACTAAATAAGATAGTTTCTCTTGTACTTTGTAGACGTGTGGATGTCTACTCCATTGGCATGATGAACAAACATTCTCAGATAATCATTATGTTCAAAATTAGAGAAACTGATGTTCTGTAACAAGCAGATATATAAGAAGTACAAAGGCAATATATACAAATATTTCTGCTAAAATAAGAATCTTCAATTATACTCTGTTCTTATAAGGTATTACTTCAGGAAGAACTTCTTGTTTTCTGTGTATAACAGTAGGAAAAACAATTAGAAATGCAAAAAATGTATGTGGAGGTTTTCCTTTGTTATAAGCATTTCACAATATTATCACTACTCATATTCCAGGCAAAGGATTAAGAAAAGACTGAGACAGCATTTAGGAGAAGATAAGAGAAAGCAGCAGTGTGACAAAAGACTAAACACGGTAGACTTTTAAGATGAGTTTTATACAAATATTTGTAAGCCTTGTTGAAATATAAATCACTAAGCTGAGTCTCAGAAGTTCCAATGTAAAAGATTATATAGTAGAATATTTACATCTGTAACCAATATCAATATATTGCAAAATGGGAAAGAAATGCTGAAAATAGATTTAATTAAATAGTTTTGCTTTAGATAAACATTGCGGCTGGTTTGGTGTGTGTGTGTGTGTGTTTATCTGATATGTGTACATATGTTCAGATACACAATCCTATGTACATATGATGGCTAGAAGAGAACTTCAGGAGTCCTATTCTATTACTCTTTGCCTTTGTCCCTTAAAAGAGGATCTCTCATTGAATGTGGAGCTAGGATGATGACCAGGAAATCCTAGTAATCCTCCTGCATCTATCCTGTCAATGCTAGAGATACTGCCAATTGAATGACAAGTTTGGTTTTGACATGTGTGCTGTGAATTCAAACTCAAGTACTCATTATTCTCACTTAGCAAGTGTTCTTACCCTCTAAGAAATTCACTTAATATCACATTGCTGTATCTCCCTAGCTTAAGATTTCCAATGAAGAAATACAAATTGTATCATTTATCATAAAATAATCTATTATGTTTTAATTTTTGTTTGTGCTTTATATGACAAGGAATTAACCTCACATTAGAAACTCTCTGAAAAATTATTAAAACTGTTAATTGTGGCCATTTATTGCATAGAAATAAGCAGAATACTTCTATGGGCATAGTTATTATGAAAATGTCAAGATAGCCTGATTATTTTGCTGTCCTATAACAAGATTATCAGTAAGGAAGATTTCCAACTTCCAAACTTATAAAATATTTTGGATTTAAAAATCACTGTGTTAAGTTTCAATTCTCATCAAAAGAAAATTAAAAGTGTCATCTTAGAAGTGATGAATGTAACAAATACAGAGTCACCTGTAGGGTAGAAGAGGGAGATAAGGTCAGTGTCAGAGACTGACTCATTGAAGTGTTCTCAGTCATGTTAGCTGAAAGTGAGCTCACAAAAATAACTCAAGAGCATAGTCATGCAAAGACAGGAAGTCAAAAGAAAAAATGAGGCCAAGGAAAGCTTGGTTACTGGCCAAGACGAAAGAAGGAAGATAACAAATTAAACAGTGGAAATCCATATGGAAGCAATTTTCGGGAAGGACAAATAGTGCAATGGGAAACAGCTTCAGTGAACTCTAGAAATGAACAAACCTACATAATTGTCTAGGCTTCAAGATTCTTGATAATGTAGGTATTCCTTTCATTTTTCTCTGATCACTGTGTCATTTCCTTAGATGGTGTACAATGTGAAAGTTACAGAGCCTCTCATGCACTTTTTAGAAAATTTATGAGTAAGAAATATGGACCTTTGTAGAATACATCTTTTTCTTTGGTGTAAGTCACATAGTAGGACAAGCAGAGATCTAAAATTTGACTCACATAACTTATTCTGTCACAGTTCTGGAGATGATTATTCTAAAACAAAAGTTTGGGAAAGGCCATGATCCTTCTATTACTTCTAGGTTTTTCCTTGCTTCTTCCAATTTCAGGTGTTTCCATGGGATATTCATATTGTGGCAACTTCATCTCAATCTCACTTTAATTTGCCATATGGCATTATCACTATACATGAGATTCAGTGTTTGTCTCTTTTTATTTTATAAGAATATCAACCATATTGAATTGAATGTGATCTCAGTGAATTTGTCTCCATGTGACTACATCAGAAAGAGACCCATAAAAATGCATTCATATAAGAAATAGAGGCTGTGATTTTGACATTTCCTTCCAGGTAACATGATTTGTTCCTTAATAGTATGGTCTCCTTGGAAGCCATTCATCACTATATCATTTTATGTGGAAAATCCACTTTGAGTTCTTGGTCATCTCCCAAATTACATAAAGCAGCATCTGAGTGGGTATTGTAATTTAAAACATGCCAGAAATGAAGTCTTGCCATGCAACAAGTGTCTCATAGGAGTTTTATCGGAAGAAGAAAGAGAAGGGGCAGAAAGGTGGCAGAGAGGGGGGTAGAGGTTGGTCCCTGGGAACAACAGTAGCAGAAGAGAAAGAGAGGGAGGTAGATGGGAATGACCCATTTCTTTAAAAGGACACAGCAAATGTGTACAGGGGGTGCCCTTAGTGGCTGAAACTGAGGACATATCCTATCAGAACCCCAGGGATAGGCCAGGGCAGACACCTAAATGCTAACAGGTTTGATCTATAATGATATATGAAATTATTACTAATAAGGTGGCTTTCAAAGCTCTGCTGACTTGGACCAGGTTTTAAGATATAAAACGAGATTTGTCTGTGATGCATTCTAAAATTTATCAGTGGTTTCAGGAAGTATTGAAAAGATCATTACCAACGTATTAGTGTTTTTATCAAAATATCCCTATCTTTAACTGCTGTTACTGAACAGAATAATGGCTGTGAGTCATTAATGTATAATGAAAAACTATTAATAACTACTTATTTTAAGTAATTATTAGAAATAGTCCATCCTTGAATAAAACAACCTATTATTTTTCTATTAAGGCAGTCCCAAAACCTTTACAAACATAATTAATATTGTCTGGGTTTAAGTAAACTTGAACACTAAGAATTGCTCTTTAGTTTTGAACTATGCAGTCTTTGATTGAAAGGCAACTTCAGAAGAAAATATTGCCTTTGGTATAGTTTTAAATCATTAATTAATTACTTAGAGCATATTAATTGAGGCTGTGAATCATATCTGAAAGTGAAAGATTATATTACAGAGATGTCCTGTAGCATGTCCTGATAATCAGCGGATGAGTAAATATCTTGGGAAACAATACCCTATTTTAGACCTTGAGATTTTGAGAGACCTTTATTAAGTCTTCATGAAGACATGAAGACAGAAAATAAGGTGTAAGTTTGATTATATGTATAACCAGTTCTGTGAAGAATGATGACAGTCATACTAACATTGACAATACCAAATGCTACATATCTGAGATTCTTGTTCCCATTCTCAATGGCTCTGCAAGTTGTTGCACATTTAGAAATATGCCACTGCCTCAATACCATCACTTATTCATATTTATGCTGCTGTCACCAAGGAATACATTGTAATTCTGGTGATATTTTGTTTATGATCTAATAAAGAAGGCTTGCCCAAAGATCAGAGTGCAAAGTTAGCCACACTACTTAGCCATAGAGAACAGGCAGTGGTGGCAAATGCCTTTAATCCCAGCACTCAGGAGACAGAGGCAGATGAATCTATGCTAGTTCAAGGCCACCCTGAGCTACATGAGATTCAGTCTGTCTAAAGGAGTAACAAAGCACACATAAAGGTGATCCCAGAACTTGGAATCACATGCCTTTAATCACAGCACTAGGAAGGTGGGAACAGGAATGATATGGCTGGGCAAAGGGAGGAATATAAGATGGGAGGAGACAACAGACAGTCAGTCTGAGGATTCATAGAGACAGATGCAGTCTGAGGAGCAATGCAGTCTGAGGTTTCATAGAGATGGATGCAATCAAGGCAGTCTGTCTGAGCATTGGTAGAGGTGAGAACTCTACAGTAGCTGGATGCTTTGCTTCTTTGATTTTTCAACCTTAACCCCTATGTCTGGTCCTGAGTTTTTATTATTAAGACTAAGTAGAACTCATGTTGCATGTAATTCTTTGTTCTGTGCAAATATTCCAGTATAGACTGCTCCTGCTGCTAGAAAATGATACTGTGAAGTCAGGTGACTCAGAAGCAGCATTCATTTAGGTATGTCACATTTGGAGCCTGAGAAGCATAAGGTCAAGGTGTCTGTACATCAGTGATCTGATGAAACCAGCATTCTAGTTCATAGACATTTGCATTTCTATAGTTAGCTAAGATGGCAGATTTTGTTTCACCATGTAAATTAAGGAGATGTGCCCACAAGTACTTAAAGTATGTAGATCAGGTAGCCATAATCATTTACCTTTCTACTTTTACTCCTGCCACACCCTCTCCCATATATGGAAATACAGCAATAAATACAATTGATCTATAAAATATCATTATATTTAAAATCGGTACAAATATGCCCAAATCCTTAGATATTTTAAAAGCAGTTTGCACAGAATAGAGTTACACATTAAATGGGGTTATGCAGGGTAATTGAAAATGAGGAAAGTTATCATTGGGAGCTCTAGCAAAATAGTAAAGATGATATGAAATTTAAAAAGGATATACATTATAGTAAGTTTTCTAAGAGCAGACAAGTGATAAAATTAAAGGAAATATGTGATCATAGCATCAGTGCCAGTTAGTAGTCACAACCACATTAAATATTTTCTGTAAAAACTAAGAAATCTTTAATATTGAAGATGATGTTGGTTTAAGAGTGGGGTCAGTGAGCTGGAGAGATGGCTTAGGAGTGAAAAGATTGTTATGCTCTTGCATGGGATCTGAGTTTGCTTCCCAGCACTCATATTTGGCAGCTCATAGCTGCCTGTATCTCCAGTGCCAGAGGCCTCAATAGCTTCTGGAGTTCTCATGCTCCTGCACACATTTGGCACATACTCAGAAATATATACACACAGGCCCTAGACTTGTGTCCAACAAATTGCTATTTGTGACTACAGTTGCACAATTTCTACCTGGATTCTTATGTGATTGAAGGAGATCTGAACTCAGATCATCAAATGCACTTAACTCCAATTTGCTATGTAACCAATGTTGGTTTTGAATTCCCTATCCTCCTGCTTCTATCTCTGTCTTCTGATTGCTGGGGTCACAAGTGTGTAGTATTACAACAAGCTGAATCAAGTAATGCTGCATTACATCACCTAAAATAATACATTAGTATATCTGATTATTGGTATCAGAGCATCGAGAATTTTTTAAAATTTCTGTAATGCATTACAACTTACATTCAGATGAGCATATTTGTTTTCAAATAATTTTATTACCTTTCAAGTATAACCCTCTTAGACTTTGCTTCCTGTTCATTCTTATTGAAATTGTGTGTGTCCTAATCATAAAGTATGCTATTATGTTTAAACTGACATTGTATTTTTTACACATTTTAAATATAAAATGTGAACATATGATATGCATGTGTGCTCTTTAACATTGATTTCCTTATGACAGAAAAATATTAATTTCCTTTTGAATTTTTCTTTAGCCTAGAGATATCTTTCTGATTTTTTTTGCACTTAGATTTACTACAAATTAACTATTTGGGATTTTTGTTTTGTGAATTTTTGTCGGCTTGAGAATAATGTACTAATTTTCTGTTAATGTTCTCTGTCTGGATCTGCAATTCTTTGCTTTATTAAGTATTTTTACTTTTAGCACATGATTTATTCTGTTTGCTTTCTGTAGTTCTTTGTATTTTTATGGTAAATTGCGTGTTACTTGTATTGCTGTTTCTAATTATGTAAGGAGTATTCTATTCCTATATAACTTCAAAATGTTTTACATACTTTTTATCTTATAAACACATCTATTTGACTATAAAGTCATAAATTTGATTTAGTAGTATTAATTTTCCTGAAATTTGGTGACTGTTTTTGTGTCATTTGAGAATTCGAAACATGCATATAATACATTTTGATCTAAGCTACCCCCATTCCTCATGCTCCAGTTCCTCCCCCATCTCTCCTAACACCTTTCCTTCCCAGCATCATGTGCTAGGTTTTTCTTAAACTCAGTGAGTCCACTTAGTACTGTCTGTATATGCATCAGTGTAGGACCATTTACTGGAGCATAGGTAGTCATTTAAGTGTGATATTCCTGAAGAAAACAGTCTCTTCCACTTACAGTAGCCATAAGTTGCCAATAGCTTCTCAGTTAGAAGTGGGAGTTAATTATCCCTTCCCACATCTGTGCTGGAATTTGTCTGGCTTGATCTTGTACAGGTCTTTCGTATGCAGTCACAGATGCTGTGAGATCATGAGTGCTAAGGCAGGAACTTAAAGAAAGAAGATTGAAACAATAACCAAAGTAGAAAGCAGAGGGAAAAGAGTTCTGTAGTGGCTCGATTCTCACACCTTTTTTAAACAGCTCAGACCCAACAGCCTAGAGCTCTCTGTCATCAACCAACAATTAAAAAAAATGACTTTGTTCACAAGCCAACATGATGAGTGAAATTCCTCAGTTTAGATTGTCTATTCCCAAATGTGTCAAGTTTTCAACTGAACCTAGCTATAATATTTTACTTTTTGTCAACTATGACACTCAAATTCATCACTTCAGACCATACACTTTCCCATCTTGCTTTTCACCAAGATCATGGTAATCTTAATATAACAAAATACAATACACAGCACATCTTTTTAAGTCCATATTCTTTAAAAATTTTCAACATACTGAAAGTCTAATATCTCTTTAAAAACAAAAAAAAAGTCTTAATTCATCTCCTGTCCTGGGGACTGCAGCCAGGTCTACTCGCTCTTGCTCCCAGAGGACCAAGCAACCAACAGGCTGCCTCTGCCCCCACTCAGGACAGAGGGCACAGGTAAACTCTGGCACCACCTTGAGCCAATTTCCTTCAACTTGCCTATTCTGGGATCTCCTGGCCTGGGGAATGCAGCCAGATCAACTCTTTCACAGAGGACCAAGCAGCCAGGAGCCTGCTGAGAGTACCTGTCTACTCCTGCTCCAACTCAGGGCAGAGATGAGCTCTAGCACCTTTTAATCCCTGCTTCCTTCCTGTTACACTCTCTAGGATCTCCTGGCTTAGGAATTGCAGCAGCAGGAATATTCACCCCCACTTCACCAAGCAGCCTCAAGTCTGCTGATAGCACTGTGCTAATCAAGTTCCCACCCATATCGACTGGGAGAGACCCAGAACTGCATGTACCCACAATGAGACCCATCAGAATATTAAACATGTTTGCACCCATCAGAAGAGAATCTTGGACCTGTATACACCAGGAAAGGAAGAGACCCTACCTATACCCACTGGAAGAAGGGATGGAAATATAACAATATAAGAACACATTCAACAACAGAAAAAATATGAAAGCACCAGAGTCTAAGGACTGTACACCAGCAAGACCTGAACATCCCAAAACAGATGAAGCATAAGAGAACGACCTTAAAAACAACTTCATGAAGATGATAGAGACCCTGAAAGAGGAAATGAGAAAATTCCTTAAAGAAATGGAAGAAAAGACAAACCAAAAATATCAAGAAAAAATTCAAATAGTGCACGGTTTGAAAGCTGAAATAGAGACAATTAAAAAAACACAGTCTTTAGGAGTGCTAGAATTAGAAAAGGTGAGTAAATGATTAGGAATTACAGATGCAAGCATAACCAACAGAATACAAGACTTGGAATAGAGAATCTCAGAAACTCAAGATTCACTAGGAGAAATAGATTCATCAAAAAGGAAATCTTAAGTCCAACAACTCCCTAGCACAAAATATCCAGTAAATATGGGTCACCAAGAAAAGGCCACATCTAAGAATAGGGTTAGAGGCAGGTGAAGAAACCGAACTCAAAGGTACAGAAGGCATATTCAACAAAATCATAAAAGAAAACTTTCCCAACCTAAAGAAACACATGTGAATAAAGGTACAAGAAGCTTACAGAACACCAAATATAGTGAACCACAAAAAAGTCCCCTCACCACAAAATAATCAACACCCTAAGCATACAGAATAATGAAAACATGTTAAGAAGAGCAAAGGAAAAAGGCCAAGTAACATATAGAGGTCAATCTATCAGAATCACACTTAACTTCTCCATGGAAACTCTGAAAGTCAGAAGGTCCTGGGTAGACATTCTACAAACAATAAGAGACCATAGATGCCAGCCCAGACTACCATACCCAGCAAAGTATTCAGTCACTGTAGATGAAGAAAACAAGGCATTCCATGACAAAACCAGACTTAAACAATACATTTCCACTAATCCAGCCCTACAAAAAGTACTGGAAGGAAAACATCAATCTAAGGAAGGTAACTAAGTTCACAAAAACATAGGCAATAGACAATCCCATTTTACCAAAAGCCAAAGGAAAAGCAGGGTAAGTCAACAAACAAAAACACCACCAACAACAAATCAAAAACAAACAAGGATTAACACTCAGTGGTCAATAATCTCCCTCCATAATTAATGGTCTTAATTAGCCTATAAAAAGACATAGGCTAACAGAATGGATACAAACACAGAATCCATCATTCTACTGCATACAAGAAACACATCTCAACTTCAGAGGCAGACTCAGAGTAAATGGTTGAGATAAGATTTTCCAGTCAAATGGACCCAAGAAACAAGCTGATACAGCTATCCTAGTATAGAACAAAATAGACTTCAATCAATATCAATCAAAAGATATGAAGAAGGTCATTTCATAATCATCACAGGAAACATCCTTCGGGATAAAGTCTGAATTCTGAACATCTATGAATCAAATGCAAAGACACCCCAGTTAATAAAAGAAACATTACTAAAACTCAAATCTCACATAAGACCTCACACAGTTTTAGTGGGAGACTTCAACACCCCACTCTGACAACTAGACAGGACCATCAAACAGAAACTTAACAAAGAAACAAAGGATGTAACAGAAGTTATGACCCAACTGGGTTTAACAGACATCTATACAACATTTCATCCAAACACAAAAGAATATACCTTCTTCTTTGCACCAAATAGGTCCTTGTCTAAAATTGACCACATACATGGCAACATAGCAAACCTCAACAGGTACAAAAAATTGGAATAACCCCCTGTATCTTATCAGACCACTATGATTTAAAGTAAGAATTCAACAACACATATTGCAGAAATCCTACAAAATCATGGAAATTGAACCACTTGCAAATGCACCATTCCTGAGTCAGGGAAGAAATAAAGAGAGAAATTAAAGACTTTCTGGAATTCAATGAAAATGAAGGCATAACATACCCAAAATCATGTGACATTTTGAAAGCAGTACTGAGAGGAAAGTTCATGAAAGTAAGTGCTCATATGAAGAAATTGGAGAATAGTCACACTAGAGAATTAACAGCACAACTGAAAGCTCTAGAACAAAAAGAAGCAAGCTCAACACAGAGGAGTAAGCACCAGGAAATAATCAAATTGAGAGCTGAAAACAATAGAGTCAAGACAAATAAAACAATACAAAGAATCTATGTAACAGAGAGTTGATTCTTTGAGAAAATCAACAATAGACAAACTTTTATTCAAACTAACCAAAATGCAGAGAGAGAACATGCAAATTTAAAAAAATCAGGAACAAAAAGGGGGACATAACAACGGACACTAAGGAAATTCAGAGAATCATCATGTCATAATTTGAAAAGCTGTACTCAGCAAAATTCGAACATTTAAAGGAAATGGACAATTTCTGGATAGATATCAATTACCAAAATTTAATCAAGAACAAATATGCAATTTAAACAGACCAGTAACCCCTAAGGAAATAGAAGCAGTCATCAAAAGTCTCCCAACCGAAAAGAGCCCAGGCCCAGATGATTTCAGTGTAGAATTCTACCAAAAATCCAAAGAAGACCTAACTCCAATACTTCTCAAAGTTTTCCACACAATAGAAACAGAAGGTTCATTGCCAAACTCTTTTTATGAGGTTACCATTACCTTGGTACCCAAGCCACACAAAGATACAACTAAGAAAGAGAACAAAAGCCCAATATAGCACATGAGCATTGATACAAAGATGCTCAATGAAATACTAGAAAAATAAACCCAAGAACACATCAGAAAAGTCATCCACCATGATAAAGTAGGCTCCATCCCAGGGATGCAGGGATGGTTCAACATATGAAAATCTATCAATGTAATTCAACATATAACCAAACTGCAAAATAAAAACCACATGATCATCTCAGTTGATGCTGAAAAAGCATTTGCAAAATTTAACACCCCTTCATGATAAATGTCTTGGAGAGATCAAGGATAACAGGAACATACCTGAACATAATAAAAGCCATATACAGGAAATTAACAGCCAACATCAAACTAGAAAGAGAGAAACTCAATGCAATTCCTCTAAAATCAGGAACAAGATAAGGCTGTCCACTCTCTCCATACCTCTTCAATATTGTACTTCAAGTGCCAGCTAGAGCACTAAGACAGGAAAAGGAGATCAAGGGAATAAAAATTGGAAAGGAAGAAATCAAACTTTCACTATTTGAAGATGATATGATAGTTTACATAAGTGACCCAAATAAACTCTACACAGGAACTCCTACAGTTGATAAACACCTTCAGCAATGTGGCAGGATACAATATTAACTCAAAAAATCACTAACCATATAATATACAGATGATAAATGGGATGAGAAAAGAACATCAAAGAAATATCATCCTTTACAATAGCCACCAACAACATAAAATACCTTGGGATAATGCTAACCAAACAGGTGAAAGACCGGTATAGGAAGAACTTTGAGTCTTTAAAGAAAGAAATTAAAAAATATCCCAGAAAATGGAAAGTTTCCCATACTCTTGGATAAGTAGGATCAACATAGTAAGAAAGGCAAACTTGCCAAAAGCAATCTACAGATTCAATGCAATCCCCATCAAAACACTGACACAATTCTTCACAGATTTGAAAGAGCAATAATCACCTTTATATAGAAAAACAAAAGACCCAGGATAGCCAAAACAACCCTGTACAATAAAAGAACTTCCGGAGGCACCACCATCCCTGACTACAAGCATTATTATAGAGGTATAGTCATGAAAACAGCTTGGTATTGGCACAAAAAATAGACAGGTAGACCAATAAAATCTAATTGAAATCCCGTGATATTAACACACACACCTAGGAACAATATATTTTTGACAAAGAAGCTATAATTATACAATAGAAAAAAGAAAGCATCTTCAACAAATGATGCTGGCATAACTGGATACCGGCATGTAGAACATTGCAGATACCTCTATGTCTATCGCCATGCCCAACTTAAGTCCAAATGGATCAAATGCCTCAACATAAATCCAGCCACAATGAACCTCTTAGAAATTTGGATGTACCTTGAATTAATTGATACAGAAGTCTGCTTCCTGAACATATCACCAGTAGCACAGACAGTGAGATTGACAATTAGTAAATGGGACCTCCTGAAAGTGAGAAGCTCCTGCATGGCAAAAGACACAATCAACAAGACAAAACGGCAGCTCACAGATTGGGAAAAGATATTCAATAACCCCACAACTGACAGAGGGCTGATCTCCAAAATTTGCAAAGAACTCAAGAAGTAAGTTTCCAAAACACCAAAGGAAGCAATTAAAAAGTGGGATACAGAACTAAATAGAGAATTCCAAATAGAAGCGTCTAAAATGGCTGAGAGACACTTATGACAGTGCTTAACATCCTTAGACATTAGGGAAATGCAAAACAACTCTGAGATACCATCTCACTCCTGTCAGAATGGCTACAATCGAAAACACCAATGACAGTTTATGCTGGAGAGGTTGTGGTGAAAGGTTTGGCTGGTGGGATTGCCAAATTGTTCAGCCACTTTGGAAATCAGTATGGAGATTCCTCAGAAAAATGGGAATAAACCTACCACAAGACCCAGCAACTCCATTCTTAGGCATATATCTAAAAGATGTCTATTCATGCAACAGGGATGTTTGTTCCACTATGTTCATAGCAGGATTATTTGTAATAGCCAGAACGTGGAAGCAAATTAGATGCCCCTCAACCGAAGAGTGGATAGAGAAAATGCGGTACATTTATACAATGGAGTACTATTCAGCAGAAAAAAAAAAAAAACAATGGAATCCTGAGATTTGCAGGCAAATGGATGACACTAGAAGAAATAATCCTGAGCGAGGTAACACAGTCACAAAAAGAGAAACATGGCATATACTCTCTCATATATGGAATTTAGACATAGATCTGGGGACTGCCAGCCTACATTCTCATGGCCAGAGAGTCTGGGAAACAGAACTTTCATTCAGTGGCTGATGGAAGAAGAGGCAGACTCCCACGGCTAAGCACTGAGCTGAACTCAAGAAAGCCAGTAACAGAGAGGAGGACTGCTGACCAAAGGGATTAAGACTGGGTTGGTTTAATCCCCAGAAATAACTGACCTGAAAAGGGTTAGCTCTTGAACCTCAATCTGATGCATGGGACTGATCAGGATCCCCAGAATGTGAGTGTCAGTGAGGAGGCCTAGGTAATCGATTAAGCCTTGGGCAGTAGATCAGTACTCATCCAGGTTATACAAATGGACTTTGGACTCCCATACAACAATGAGAGATGCACTCTCACCCTGAACTCTTGGGGAAGGGTCTAGGCCCTGCCCTGGATGAAATGACAGACTATGGACACCCCCATGGAGGGCCTCACCCTCCCTGGGGAAATGAGGGGATATTGGGGGGGTTGGGGGAGGACAAGGGAGGAGGGGAGGGAAACGGAGAGGGACCTGGAATTGACTTGAGAAACAACCTTTTTTCTAATTTACATTTAAAAATAAATAATAAAAAAGAAAGGATGCTTTTAAGAGGAGTTTGACGTGTGCTTCCTGAGATCCCTTTGATTCTTCCATGAAAATGTTGGTTATTGAAAAGTGGGCTGGGCGGGGGTTAAGTGAGAGTACAATGAGGCAAGACACAAAAATTTCACTCTATTGGTCTTGCATATGTTATAGTTAACTGAAAGTGTTGCAGGAGGAGTAGTGGGAGGGAAAATTGTGGTTGGAATGTAAAATGTAATTAAAAAATCAAAAATTGCAAAAAGAATTATATCAGCAATTTGTTACCTTGTATTTATATAAAGTAAAATGATGTTGAGCATTTAAAAAAGTCATGTCTTACATTCGTCTTCGTGCCCACACAATATGAATGCATAGGTTTGCAGTGAATGACCTGTTATTTTGGAGTTTGTTCACAAAAAAATAAGATTTGTATTTTCCTGTGGATAAGATGGGAAGCCTGTGGGAAATGACTGCCCCAATTAAGCCCAAAAAGGGCAAATTCTGTAGCTCCAAATTTACCTACATCTAGTAGCAATTAGGCTAAACACGTGTAACTTGTTCCTTACTTCTGTCCCTCACTCAGCATTTTATCCAGAGATCACAAATGAAGATGTGGTGTGATACCAGTCACTTATGAATTTATCAAATAACTCTTGAATACAGTTCTTTGCCATGTTCCAAGAAAAAATGATATAGAAAATTAATGACAACAACAACAAAATCTCATCCTTGATAGAGTTTGAAAAATTATTTAAATGCAAATAAAAATTTCACTCTATTGCTTGGCATATGTTATAGTTAACTGAAAGGGTAACAGGTAGGTATGTTTAAAGATTTGATCCCTAGATAATTGTTCCGTTTGGTGAGGTTGAAGAACCTTTGGAAATAGCTTGCTATGATGGGTCATTGGGGACAGGTTTTTGAAATATTTCTCTCAGGCCAACTTCCAGTCCTGTTATCTGTTTCCTAATCTACAAGTTATGCTACCATAACAGAGTCGCTCAAGCCACCATACCTTGTTTACAGTGATGAAATGCATCCATGAAAACTATGCACCAAAATAGACCTCCCCTACCTTACACTGCTTCTGTCAGGTATTTGCTCACAATGATGAAAAAGTAACTAGGGTTGACATTAGAAGAAGTTACAAGTGATGCACTCTTCCCTGAAGAAGACTATTTCTCCCACTCTCAGCTTTCCTTACTTTCCTGTAGCAATTTGTCTAGGATTAAGATGTCCTGAGCTTTCCCCTGTACACATTAGCATATGAATTAGTGTTATCCTTATTCAGCTCATGTTTTGGCAGCATGTTGATGAGAGTTCATAGGTGTAGGTTCTCGGACATTTCTAGGAGACACATTCTCACACCAAACTCCTTGTTTATAGTCTTCCCTCTCCCTATTCTACAATGAACCCTGAGCCTTAGGTAATATCAAGTGGTCTGTCCTGGAAATAACATATGAATAACAGTATATGAACTGAGTATGCATGAATATATATTTGTATTACATATATATAACCACATGTATAAATGTAACAACAATTAAATTAATAGAGGGTATGAATTTGAAAGAGAGCAAAAGGCTGTGTGTTAGATGGGGTTATATGGGAGGGTTTGGAGAAAGGAAAGGAAAATGATATAATTAAAATCCTTCAAAAAATTTTTAAATGAAGTTATACATGTGAGTTTGAAGGTGAATGTTACAAGAACACATGAATTTGATAACTTAGTGTTTTGCTTCGTTATTTTTTCTCAATATATGTTTTTATCTAAATTAGAAACGTGAATGTTTCACATGTCAGTCCCAGTTCCCTCTCCCACCCCTCCTCCCTTGACCCTCCCCCAGCCCCCCAGCCCTCCACCCAACCCCCACATCATTCCCCAGGGAGGGTGAGATCCTCCTTGGGGGCAATCTCTAATGTCTGTCATTTCATCCTGGGCAGGACCTAGGCCCTTCCCCATGTGTCCCTCTATTTGGAATGGGCTCCCAAAGCTCATTTATAATGCATGCTTTACCTGAATGTACGTCTTTGCATTATGTTTGTGTCTGGTGACCAAGGATGTCAGAAGAGGTCATTATATTTCCTGGGAAGGGAACTTGCATGTAACTGTCAACATACGTGAGTGAGTAGAATTTAACAGCCTGTGCTCTTAACTGAGGTATCTCTCCATCCCCTTAGTTTCTTATTCCCTTAAGTAGCCCACACCCAATCCTTGAGTTCATCTCTAGATTTCTACTGCACATGATGCTGTCATTTGGACTTCACAGAGTCTGCATTAATTATCTTTATCATAAACCTTCCCCTTTCATTTGTATCAGGTGATAAAAGAAGTCCTGATTGGTACCAATCTGGTTAAAACAACACACATACTATCTTCATAATGGTATCCTTTAGAGCAAAATGAGATTCCAAGTTTCAATGTCATGATATTTGATATATTGAGATAGTTCTGTATATGACCCAAATTAGGCTGAAACTGCTCACTGTGTTCTGGAGAGTTTATAAATAGCATTTGTCTATATACTCAATCTCATAGATTAACCGTATGGCCCCGAGATTATGTCTCTGAATTCCATTTTTAGAAGTGTGGCATCATATCATTTTGAGAAATAATTGCATTTCTAAGTTGTAATTTATGTAAAGAATAGATGTAATAGTGTTAAATTGTTAATATTTATACTCAGTTTTTTCTGATTACCACAGGTTTTATGTTCCATTCTGTTTTTTATGAATATAGCGATTAAATCAAATACATTTTTGGAACCAGTTAATTTTATAACATCTCCAATCATATTTTCTTCTGAATCAACTGATTAAAGCATGTCATCAAGTAGAAAATAGGAAACCAAAATGATGGCTTTACACTACAGCCAGAACTTCATGAATCCAAGGCCTTGGACTGCACTTGTCCCAGTGGGCACCATGACTCAGGTAGCCTCCTGACTGGATATGCCCCAGTTGTTTGCTGACACACACATCTGTGGCAACAGCACTCCAGCAGAGCTTCAGAACTGCACTGTCCTTATCACCAACCTCAAAGCAGTCGCCCACAGAGTAAGCTTTTCCCAGCTGGTAACTGATTCCACAGAGATGATGCCTGTTAACACTTTCACCAATTTCTATGAGACTGCAATTAATTAAGAATTTGAACAGAGGTAGAAATTTAAGTACTGTGTTGATAATACATCCAAGCTAAGATTTTTAGAGATTCCCCGAGTGAGTTGGGCCACTATTTTGGAAACTTGAAACTCCACTCCAAATAACTGTGTCTATGTCATATGTCATTCTTATCAGTCTGCTAATTTGGTGCTTTTACTGACATTGTCTGCATACCATAACACTTGCCCTACCTTCTAAGTTTTCATGTGTTAACCTGGAATGACTTCTGTCAATTCTTTGTTCTCCTTGTCTTCTAAATTTGCAGTTTACCTTTACCCAGAACTAACTAGAAAAGCTAATATTCTACATTTTCTTCCTCAGATCTCCTTAGATAGAAATCCCCCAAGTGATTAACTGGAATGTGAGCAAAAATATGTCTTTGACCTAAAGGATCTCTATTTTTAATTACTGTCTGCAACCATTTTATTTTGAAATCTTACTGGAATTATTAAAACTGTATCCAATCTCTGGATGTAAATTTGTGAGTCAAAAACCCTTGCTTCATACCACGAATAGTAAGCAATACAATAGATATGAATGACATATCTCTGAGTTCAGCATGTGTTACGTGATAGAAACCAAATCAAGTTTTTATGTATATATATATGTATATATATATGAATATGTATATGTATATATATGCAGCCTTTGCTATGCAGCTATTGTACACATTTTAGTTTTAGAAACAGATAGCAAATTTGATTTTTAAATTGTTCTCATGTCATCCTTCCTGAATGAACACATCATTTACCAGGTAGTGCCTGAAACATAGTAGATATATGGTGACCATTTAATAAATTACTCAATGCAGGCAGCCTGAGCAGGAAGTGATTGTATGGTTATGTTAATGTTTCATCTGCCAGCTAATGTTGCAATCAGCTGTTTCTCTTAAAAGAAATTCTCACAGTATTTTTACCATATTTTTGTGTACAGTCACATAGTCAGGTACATATGCACCCATATGTAAGGTGGTCAGAGACCAACTATCAGAAACAGCGTCTGTCTTTACATTATGTGGGTTTTGGAAACTGATCTCAGGTTGTTAGCCTTCTTGGACACTACCTTTTTCTGCTGAGATATGTTGCCAAACTTACCAGTATCTGTTTCTTATTTTATAGTGATGCTCTTAAATTCTTTGCTATTTCTTTCTCTTAGTTGATTACACTATTGAATAATTGCCAAATATTTCAATCCTAACCTTCTAGATCTATCAATGAAATGAAATGTGGTTATATATTCTTTATGATTTATTAAAACTTGCCTAAGGATTTGCAAAGTAAAGTCAGTCACAAGTCAAAGAAGCCAGGTGCACACCTTTAATCCCAACATTAGGGAGGCATATAAATTAGGAGCAAGGTCTCAGTATCAGACACTCATTCTCCAACCACATTGAGGATAAGAGCACTCATTCTCAATCCATATTGAAGATAGGAAGACATTCATTCTCAGAATTCTACAGACACACTGAGGAGAGGTAGCAGGATCAGCCCATTCAACCTGAGGTAGTGGTAAGAACTAGTAGTCTACTACTTTGCTTTTTCTCATCTTCAGCTTAAAGTTTGAACCACAACATCAGTCTGTGGATCTTTTTTTTTTGAGTCACAATGAAATATAAGGATTGTACTCTAGGAGGTAAGGGCGATCTGGCTGCGACATCTGTCACCCATTGATCGCCAGGGTTGATGCAACTGATCTGACTGGTTAGGTGGTTGTTCCCTTCCTCCCTCACCACTCCATGTGCCTTCTTCCTGAAGCTGCCCACTTAGTCAAAGAGGAGGACCTTCCCTGAATAGAGGAGGACCGGTGTTTGGTCAAGGGTATACGAGTAGCTGTGCTCCCCTGCTAGAACCTCCAAACAAGCTCTCATGAATTGTACTCTAATTGTACAGTGATATTGCTATATTTAAGACAAAACAAGGTTAGCTCAATGGTTGACCTACAAAAATATAGTTACCATCTATGCTAGTATACAGTCACTGTTTCCATTGATGAGTGAGTACTGCATCTGACTCAGCCTGCCTGAATATCTACCAAGTCATTTTAGTTTGGTTAGCTTCCTACATCTTAAAACTCTATTGCCTTTCAACCTACCACTCCTCCAATACTAGTTTTCATTCTTTCCTGTGGGGTTTTAAAGAGCATTTAGAAGGTCACACTATCTCAGATGAAAACCTAGTGCTGCTTGCTGAAAGAGTGACTCAGATGCTGGAGGCTGGACATGTTCATAATATTCCCCACAGAGGTGGACTAATTCTTTCACTGCAAGACATCATCCTTCCGACTGGCCTTTTAGCCTTAGTCTTTTGTCTCCTTAGTCCAATCTTCATAATGATTCTAGTATTTTCTTAAAAAACAAAGTGATAATTCAAATAAAAAGTCTCAAATTGTTTCAGTGACTATACTTCCTTTGGTTGACATCTCTTACACATTTGACAGAATAGCCATGTAAATTCATTTTCCCCACTTCTTAGAGTCTTCTTATCATAGGCTAGATCTGTTTCCAAAGTATTATACTCACTTTCTTTTTTTTTTTTTTTTTTTTTTTGGCTTTTACGAGACAGGGTTTCTCTGTATTGTTTTGGAGGCTATCGGTCCAGCCCGGCTTCGAACTCACAGAGATCCGCCTGCCTCTGCCTCCCGAGTGCTGGGATTAAAGGCGTGTGCCACCACCGCCCGGCTTATACTCACTTTCTTATGTTGCACTTTATGCATTATATTTATGTACAAATCTTCTAGTTTCCAAGTCCCTAGAGGAGAACACATGTAGCACAAAAAATGAGAATAAACCCTGCATTTAGTCTGATAATGTAAAAATTTCAAGTTATATTTGAACACATAAATAATTATTATTTTTTTTGGTTTTTCGAGACAGGGTTTCTCTGTATTGTCTTGGAGGCTGTCCTGGAACTTGCTTGGTAGACCAGGCTGGCCTCGAACTCACAGAGATCCACCTGCCTCTGCCTCCCAAATGCTGGGATTAAAGGCGTGCACCACCAATGCCCGGCAAATAATTCTTTTATGAATAAATTAAAGCCAAACTCTACTACGATGTGTGAATATTTTGTCTGTGTAGTCTGTGAAAGGAGCTTCTAGTAAACTTTTCATACATGATCAAATTTTATTTTCAATACCATAGGTTTTCTCCTGCCTGCTTGTATTTGAAACACTTGGGTCATTCATAAGAATCTGTATATTTCTAAATTAATAATACTCTGACACCACAGGGCAATGCTGGATCTGAATCTCTTTTGGAGTGATGGACTGTGAATGATTTAGTTAGGTTACTGCTGTGCCAGAAAATACCAAACAGCAAATCTATTTCTAAGCAACATGTTCTGATTTCATAGTTTAAGATACTGAAACAAAGAAGGATTTAGAGCAAGAGGACTGAATTGGAATGGGAAAAATGCAGAATCTCAGGCATCTTAGCACATGATTTGGAGAGAGAACATTTTTAACATCACATTTGTTGAAGAGACAGGAATAGATATTTAAATTGGAATCATGCATTTTAAGCACAGGTGGGGATGTGTATTCACTCATGTATTTCATAAATGCAATAGCAGCAAAGCATGCTTAAACTGCTGGAATTTCACTGTTATATATTTATTCTTCTATTGCTAGATTTTAACAGGAATTCCTTATGCTTTATTTGTTCTTTAAAAGGCACACCAGACTTTTGCTTTAATAAGGAAACACAGTTGTTAACTGACAAATTTAAAGAAACTTGAGTCGTAATTTTAGAAAAAAAAACATGATCTGAATTCCTACAACATTTACATAGATTAACTCAGTTGTATTTATGGAGCTTGGCATAGATTTCACTTCATGAGTTGAACATCAAAATAACTCTATAAGAAAGTGATATTACCTGTATTTATCAATGACGTCATTGAGACAAAGAATGAAAATAATTCTTTTCAAGGCAGAAAGCAGAACTAAAAGCCATATACATTTCCCAGTGTTCCTACATTATTTTATTCTATATTCTTCTGTAGTTTTGTATTTAAATCATTTACTCTATTCTGTAGATGAGTACAAAGATTGAGAAAATGTGTCATATTATTAGTACACTTAAATCAATTATTGTGGATTGGAAAGGGATGGGCAGATAGAGGAACAAACCAAATTATGGAGGTAGTTATAACTGACTTCTTACATCACATAGTCTGGCATATGTGCAATATGGATAATAATTGGTTATTTTAGAAATAAGGCAGGATGTGTCAAGATGGAACTACTTGAAAATAACGGTATTTTGAAAATTATTCATCTGTACTGGGCAAGATATTTCCATTGATATAGGCACTTGCTACCCAGAGTCATGACTTGGGTTTGGTCCATTGTGACCACAGAGTAGAAGGAGACTGCCAATTCTAAAATGTCCTCTGCCCAACATACTTACTTAATATAATGCACACGCACTTATCGAGAAAACACACACACACACAAAAAACGACACACACACACCATGCACACACCCCATGAATGAATGTAAACATAATATGTCTCTGTTAGTATTAAAACTTGTCCTCTTTTCCAGAAATTCAGATTCCTACATGGAAAGCTTTATTCGGATGTGCCTAGATGTTTATAAGTTTGACTATCCCATAGTCTCTTGCAAATTGACATCAAGTTTGTTAGAAGACTGCAACAAGGAGCATGGCTACTTGAATATTATTGACTGGAAAAATAGCCTTCTAGTATCATGTAGGTTTGAACTCTTCAACTAAGTGTGCAACTTTGAAAGGGATAAACATGTACTGATAAAGGATAAAAGGACTCTCATCTAGGCAACTGTCATATTTAGCTTCATTTGTCCACTTGACATAGCTGGGAAGAGGGAATCTCAATCTCAAGTGAAGTATTGCTTCCACGATAATGACCTATGGGCATGTCTTTGAAATATTTTCTTAAATGTTGATTGATTTAGGAAGACACAGCATACTTTTGGTGATGCTATTATTGGGTTGGTGGGCCTAGGTTGTATGAGGAAGTAATATTCTTCTATGGTTTATGTTTCAGTTCCTGCCTTTGGATTGATGCTTAAAATTTTGCTCTGACTGTTTTCAAAGATATATCATGAGATGGACGTATAAGCCAAATACCCAAACTTTAAGTTGGCTTTTGTTGGTTTTGTATTACAACAGGAAACAAACTACAAACTATGACTGCAAACTTAAGAGTTTAATAAAATTTGAGGTGAAAGATAAGACACACAGGTTACCCTAACATCTTTAAAAACTATTTTGACATGGTTATCAAATTTGTTTTAATCCATTTTCTCAAACAATTTCCACCCACATTTTATATACACCCAATACACAAGCCTCCCCATCATATCAAATTATTCTTGTACCTCACCTCAACTCTAGTTATCAGTCTACCCCTTACCTTCTCTCTTATTTAGGGTTTTTGTTGCTGTGAATAGATAACATGACCACAGCAACTATTATAAAGGAACAATATTTAATTGGGGTGGCTTACATTTTCAGAGGTTTAGTTCATTATAATCATGGCATGACCTGGTGGTATATAGGAGTCTTATATCTTGATATGCAGGCATATCACTGACCTATTTCACAGGACATAGCTTGAACATATATGAGACCTCAAAGCCCACCACAACAGTGGCACACATGATCCAGCTGGACCATACCTCCTAATAGTGCTACTCCCTTTGGGGGCCATTTTCTTTCCAACTACCACATCTAATATCCCTAAATATATAAGTATCTAAATAGGACCAGACAGTAGGAAAATTTGAACTGTATAGTACTTTCATTTTAAAGGTTATTTTTATGAAGTTAAAAGCCTCAGCAAATGGTACATATATAGATAGATACACATATTTACTGTGGCAAAGTAATCAAAAATGTGTTTTTGACATAAAATTTGGTGGTCCTAGAATCCAGTTTCTCATGAGCTAAGATCAATCAGTTTTTTCCAATGCACTCATCTGAAAGTTTGATCAAAGCTTTCGTGACATGGAGGGGTTCTTTTAAAGCTCATTTCAATAGCTATTGACAGAAATTATCTGTTCCCTATTATGCATGTAATCTCTCTATAGGGTCATTCAAAATACAATAGATACCTTCTACCATATCAGACTGTTGCAAGTGAGTAAAAATCAGATACTATAATGTATTTCATATTCAAGGCTCTGGTGTTTCATAATTATGCAATTTTAAAGTTCACTTTTTAAAATATTAGCATAAAGTGGAGAAGTTTAAATTAACTTTTCAATTATAGAAAGCAGATGATCGCTCCCAGTGGGAGCATATGCACCCCAGATTCCTGGTCTTCTTCTACATCCATGGGACAAGGTAAACTGGGGCCTGTATCAGGGACTGTTTCCAGTGCCTAGGGACTGCATAGGGACTGCCATTGAGCCTCCCCTCCTGACAGGAGCATATGCACCCCAGTTTCATGGTCTTCTTTTCCACCCACAGGACCAGGCAATGCAGGTTCTATTTCTGGGCCTACTCTCCAGTGCCTGGGGACAACCACTGAGGGTTCCTTCTCGGCAGGAGCCTACACACTCAAGATTACTGGTCTTCTCCATGTGTAGGACCAGGCAATTCGGGGGAATTCCTACCCCTCACCCTCTCTAGGATCACCTGGCCTGGGGACTGCAGCCAGGTCCACTTTCCCCTGAACAACTAAGTGACCAGGAGCCTGCAGAGAGAGCCACTCTACTCCCACCCCCACTCAGGGCAGAGGGCAGAGGATAGAGAGAAAAGGACAGAGAATATTGGATTTGTTTGCACCCACTGAAAGAGAACACTGGTCACCTAACTACCATGAGAGGAAGAGGCTCTTTCTACACCCACTGGAAGAGGTTATGTTGAAGAGACAATATAAGAACACACTCAGCAACAGGAAAACAAATATGACACCACCAGAGTCTAGAGATTCTACACCAGCCAGACTTGTGCAGATGAAGCAGAAAGGAATGACCTTAAAAGCAACTTCATGAAAATGATAGAGGCCTTCAAAGAAGATATGATGAAATCCCTTAAAGAAATGGAAGAAAAACTAAACCAAAAAATCCAACAAATGCAAGAAAGGGAGCAAAACACAAAGCAAAAATTACAAGAAGCAATTCAAACAGTGCATGGTTTGAAAGCTGACATGGAGATAATAAAAAAAACACACAGACTGAAAGAATGCTAGAAATAGAAAAACTAGGGAAATGGTCAGTTACTACAGATGTTGAAGACACACTAGGCATCCACATTTGTAAAACAAATATTACTAGAACTCAAACCACACATAAAACCTCACACACCAATAGTGGGAGACTTCAATACCACACTGTCACCACTTAGACAGGACTACCAGACAGAAACTTAACAAAGAAACAAAGGAACCAATTGAAGTTATGACACAATTGGGTTTGACAGACATCTATAGAACTTTCCATCTAAACACAAAAGAATATACCTTCTTCTCAGCACCACATGGAACCTTCTCAAAAATAGACGACACACTTGGCAACATAGCAAACCTCAACAGGTACAAAAAGTTGGAATAACTCCATGTATCTTTTCAAATCACCATGCTTTAAAGTTGGAGTTCAACAACAACACACATTGCAGAAACCCTATAAACTCATGGAAATTGAATAACGCACAATTGCACCACTCCTGGGTCAAAGAAGAAATAAAAAAAGAAATTAAAGATTTCCTAGAATTCAATGAGAAAGGAAATCCAAGGCAGTACAAATTGGAAAGGAAGAGGTCAAACTTTCACTATTTGCAGATGATATGATAGTTTACATAAGTGACCCGAAAAACTCTAAAAGGGAGCACCTACAGTTGATAAATACCTATAGCAAAGTGTCAGGATACAAAATCAACTCAAGAAAATCAGTAGCCCTACTATACACAGACAAAAAACTGGCTGAGAAAGAAAAAATAAGAGAAACATTACCCCTTATAATAGCCATAAACAATATAAAATATCTTGGAGAAACCCTAAGCAAACAAGTGAAAGACGTGTATAGCAAGAACTTTGAGTCTTTAAGGAAAGAAATCAAACAAGATACCAGAAAATGGAAAGATCTCCCATCTCCCATGCTCTTGGATAGGTAGGATCAATATAGTAAAAATGGCAATCTTGCCAAAAGCAATCTACAGATTCAATGTGATCCCCATTAAAATTCCAGCACAATACTTCACAGACCTTGAAAGGACAATTCACAATTTTATATGAAATAAAAGACCCAGGATAGCCAAAACAACCCTGTTCACCAAGGCAACGTCCAGGGGCATCACCATCCCTCACTACAAGCATTATTATTGAGCTATAGTCCTGCAAACAGCTTGGTATTGGCACAAAATAGACATGTAGACCAATGGAATCAAATTGAAAACCATGTTATTAACCCACACACCTGTGAACACTTAGGTTTTGACAAAGGCATCTTCAAGAAATGGTGCTGGCTAACTGAATGCTGGCATGTAGAAGACTGCAGATAGATCCATGTCTACTACCATGCACAAAACTTAAGTCCAAATATATTAAAGACTTCATCATAAATCCAGCAACACTGAACCTCTTAGTATAAAAAGTGGGGGACACCCTTGAATGAATTGGTATAGGAGACTGCTTCATGAACATAACACCAGTAGCACAGACATTGAGATTTACAATTAACAAATGGGACATCCTGAAACTGAGAAGCTTCTGCAAGGCAAAGGACACAGTCAGCAAGACAAAAAGGCAGCCCACAGAATGGGAAATATATTCACTAATCCCACATCTTACAGAGGGCTAATCTCCAAAATTTTCAAAGAACTCAAGAAGCAAGTCTCCAAAACACCAAAGGATCCAATTAAAAAGTGAGCTGCAGAAGTAAATAGAGAATTTTCAACAGAGGAGTCTAAAATGGCTGAGAGGAACTTGAGAAAGTGCTCAACATTCATAGCCATCCAGGAAATGCAAATCAAAGCACCTCTGAGATACCATCTCACTCCTGTCAGAATGGCTAAAATCAAAAACACCAATGACAATTTATGCTGGAGAGGATGTGGAGAAAGGGGAACACTCCTCCACTGCTGGTGGGAGTGCCAACTGGTTCAGCCACTTTGGAAATCAGTATGGAGATTCCTTCAGGAAAATGGGACTTAGGCTACCACAAGATCCAGCAATTCCACTCTTAGGCATATACCCAAAAGATGCACATTCATACAACAAGGACATATGTTCAATTATGTTCATAGCAGAATTATTTGTAATAGCCAGAACCTGGAAGCAACCTAGATGCCCCACAACTGAAGAATGGATGGAGAAAATGTGATACATTTAAACAATGGAGAAAAATGTGATACATTTAAACAATGGAGTACTACTACTCAGGGGAAAAACACCAATGGAATCTTGAAATTTGCAGACAAATGAATGGAACTAGAAGACACCTTCCCGTGTGAGGTAACCCAGTCACAAAAATACAAACATGGCATATACTAACTCGTATATGGATTTTAGACACACAGCAAAGGAGTAATAGCCTATAATCCATACCACCAGAGAAGCTAAGAAACAAGGAGGACCCTAAGAGAGACTTACATGGTCCTTCAGAGAAGGGGAAAGGTACCAGGTCTCCTGAGCTAATTTGGAGCTTGGGGGCAGGGGAGAGGGAGTTAGGAGAAGAAGAAGGAGAGAAGAGGAAGGAGAGAGGAGGACTTGATAGAGCAGGAAGATTGAGTCAGGGGAAGACTAGAGGAAAGCAAAACAAAGAGATACCATAATAGAGGTAGCCATTATAGGTTTAAAGAGAATTCTGACACTAGGAAAACGTCCAGAGATCTACAAAGTTGAGCCCAACTAACAATCTAAGCAATAGTGGAGAGATACTTTAAATGCCCTTTTCCGATAATAAGATTGATGACTACCTTATATGTCATCCTAGCGCCTTCATCCAGTAGCTTATAGAAGCAGAAGCAAATACCTACAGCTAAACTTTAACTGAATTCCTATAATCCACTTGCATGGAGGCAGGAATGATGAGCAAAGGGATCAAGAACACACTGGAGAAACACACAGAAACAACTGACCTGAACAAGGGAGATCCATCAACCCCAAACTGATAGCTGGGAAGCCAGCATAGGACTGTTTCAGAGACCCTGAATGTAGATGTCAGTTTGGAGGTCTGGTTAATATATGGGACCTCTGGCAGTGGATTAGTATTTATCCTTCATACACGAATGGACTTTGGGAGCCCACTCCAGATAGAGGGATACTCTCTCAGCCTAGACACATGGGGAAGGGTCTCGGCCCTGCTCCAAATGATAGGACAGTATTTGAAGATTCCCATGGAAGGCCTCACCCTCCCTAAGGAGCAGAAAGGGGATGGAATAGGGAGCTAGTGGGGGGTAGGGGAGGAGGGGAAGGAGAGGGAACTGGGATTGACATGTAAAACAAGCTTGTTTCTAATTTAAATTAAAAATGGGAAAATTTTTAACCTTTGTAAAATAAATTAAATAAGAGTAATTTTAAAATGATTTTAAATAGTGATGGAAATAAGTACATAAACTATGTTCAGGTGATGATAATAATGATAAATAGATAGATAGATAAATAGATAGATAGATAGATAATGGAGACTATATGCAGCTTGTTTCATAATGATTTATTAATATACATAAGCAACAACTAATAAAACATCAGTTTATACTTGACTATCTTGTAGTATATGTAGACATGGGTAAATAGATATTTATCTCCCCAGGTAGAAGCGTAGATAATTATGTTGTTTAAAATCTTAACTTGCCTGAATTATAAAAAATAAATATATAAAGTTTCTTGTTCAAGCTTGTTCTAAAATAATTTACAAGTAAGTTATTTTAATACAAGTAAGATTTCATGCCAACCGGTTTCAGAACTGCATGTGGGTTCTGTTTGAATATATATGGAACTTAGAATAGTATATGTTCTATAAATCTTTCAATAATTCATTTTCACTGCCAAATCTGTTGCCTCACTTCCTAATTTTTCATAAAGCACTTATATTTACATTGCAACTACTGCACTTAGGGATGATTTAATGGATTTACTTCAAATTCTGTTTATCCTATGGAAATTAATTTTCATCACAACTGTAGGTGACTAGGGGACTTTTGAAAAGATATTAAGGGTACTGAAGGAGTGATACAAAGATAACCTCACTGAGGAGCTGGGTATGTGCTGAGCGTCTGCATTAGTTAATTGGATGACATTTTAGAGATAATCCTGGTCCTACTGGGTTTGGGGTAAGGTACTACTGCTCATTTCACTAAACTTTTTATTCATGTAATTTGTGAAGGCAAGGATGCATGTGTTACAATTCACTTATAGAGATCAGAGAACAATATGTGTCTGTCTAGACTGTGCTTTCATCTGCTTCCACTCAGGCTGCAACCGCTAGTAGTAGGCTCCTCGACTATTGGAGTCATTTACCCCAGTCATGTAAACTTATTCCTAATTCATTTAAACAGTTAAATAATTATTTAAAAGTTGATGCTGCAGCTATGACACATGGTTGCATCCCATAGTATGCTGACATTGTCCTAAACAACTCAGTTCAATGTACTTCTTTCTTAATCTACATGCTCAGTGACTTTACCTGAATTGCCTAAAGCTGACTGACTATTGAAGGAATATACATACATAAGTGTATATATACATATATATATATGTGTGTGTGTGTGTGTCTACATATATATATATATATATACATAAATCAGAAACAAGTAAAAGGTGTTAATCACATTTAAAATAATCATCAGAGAACTATTATTTTTGATGAATATGAAAACTAACCATAGCTCAGTGATGACTATGGACAGCAAAGGTGAGAATGGCTACCCCACTATTGTTTTGTGATGTTTTCATGTCACTATTGCAATGGGATATTTGGGGACAACAGTCATACTGTTTTCACTATTTGTTGGTTTGAATGAGGATGCTCCAGTAGGCTAATATATTTGAAAACTTGTTTTGCAATTGGTTGAACTGTTTGAGAAGGATTAGGAGGTTTGACCTTTTTGGAGGAAGTATTTCACTGGGAGTGAACTTTGAGGTTTCAAAAACCCATGGCATTACATTAGCTCTCTTTGTCTCTCTCTCACTCTCTCTCTCCTTCTCCCTCCCTCCCTCCTCTCTTGCTCTCTCTGTCTCTCTCTCTCTCTGTCTCTCTATCTTTGTCTCGGTCTCTCTCTCTCTCTCTCTCTCTCTCTCTCTCTCTCTCTCTCTCTCTCTCTCTCTCTCTCTCTCTCTCTGCCTTGTGCAATAAAACTGTAAGTTTTCATCCACTGCTTCAGTACCATGCCTGCCTGCTGCCATGACCCCTTGCCATGATAGACATGGACTTAACCACTGAAGATGTAATACCCCAATAAACTGTTTCTTCTATAAGTTGTCTTGGTCATAGAGTCTCTTTAGAGCAATAGAAAAATAACTAAGACACACCATGTAGTTTTGTGAGTTTGAAATTAATTCCGATATTTAGTTAATGGTGAAGAGCATATGTGCAGTTTAGAGAGCATAAATTATATTACATAAGAACATGTGATAGCTACTGCTATTACTGTTAGTAAAATCTCTACTCTAAGCACAGCAATATTAATTCAAACTAAAGTTCAGATATAATATCCAAGTTTATGCCTAGATATCCTCACTTTTTATCTCATTTTTACCACTAAAACTTTCACATTTCCGTCAATGATTTCATCTTCATGACCACAAGGCTTGTCTACAACTGTTGCTCAAATCTCAGCTCATACTTTTGCAGATCGTCTGTAAGACATCCTATTCTCTTGCAGCCTTGAATGGAAAAGGTCAAAGGGGTAATAATGAAAATAATTTAAAGTTGAAAAATTACATTGTTTGCTATTGTGCATCTATCACAATCATGCATCACACCAGAGATCAAATAATGATGGATTAAATGTTCTGAATATGTTACAGAGATTACGTTAAAATATTTTGAAGAGTGTCTTTGGAAAATTGAATTAAATATTTATGTGGTCAATTACATTTGAAAGAAAGAAAATACATACATACTGGTATCCTTGGGTACTCTGAAAATCTAGGACAACTGCTCTGTCTTATTTTTTAATGTTTATTGTACCCTTGACCTGTCTCTGCTAGATGGCCTGAAAGTATTATACTCTTGATCATGACAAGAATTTATTCTGTTCAACTTGATTGACACTTAGTAAAAATCTGTGTACATTTTAACTTCAATTTCCTTATCTGAAAATACAAATAAATTATTTTAGGCTTTGGAGGGATTATTTTGGATGCAATTATTATTTTCCAGCTTGGCCGTGCTGCTGTTTATTTTATGTTAACTATACAAACACAGGTGTGTATTTGCTGATATTTTGCTTATTTGGATGAAAAAAGAGAAATCATTTCCAAAACATCTAGGTTTTGCACATGCTCTTGAGACCAGGAACTCGATCTTACTCACCTTTCTGTTCCTCATAATTTTGAAAGGTGTCTTGTACAGGAGCTGTGCAGAAAAAAGATGTTACATGGAATTATTCTTTATATTCAGGTGTCCTCGGTGAAGACACTGCTTTCATATTTAAACTCATTGAATGTCTTAAATGCAATGTCATCTTTAGACACAAAATGAAATGCCATGATGATGTGGTTGAGTGTTTAAAAATGCCATTACACAATCAAGAAAATACTGCTCAATTGCTTTTAGTGCTTATATGATTGTCCACTCTTGTGCCACTTTATTAAAGACAGCACAATACTGCCTTACTTAATCTCTGAACATATTAGGGATATTTCATTTTTAGTAAAGACTTGCTCAGGGTCCAGTTACTCTAGTGGTACTTCTACAGACGATCTTCCTGAACATCATCCTTTAAAATGTATCATTTTTGAATCTGTGAAAAAATTATTTTCAAATGGTATTCTTCCTTTGTCTTTCCTTGTACAGACTATTTCAAAACATCTCTACATGACTAAGACTTTTTGGGAATTCAATCATATATAACAGCACATTGTATTTTTTTAAAGAACAATTTCTCTAAAAGAGAACTGCAAAACATGACATTTAGTATCCTATTACTTTTTGCAACTTATTATCATGTTTTTATACAAAAACTGGGTAAGTATCTCTATAACATTTTTGCACATAATGCTTCCGGAGTTCCCATAACAAGGTACATTGAATGCATATTTTAAAAACAAAATATATTTTTCAGGTTTTTGTGGGGTTGCAGTTGCAAATTGGGTGTCAGTAAGTTTGATTTCTTCTTGTGATCTCTCTTCTTCACTTGGATATCATGATATGGCTATTCTTGCTTGTGTTTCTGTGTCTCAATCACTTACTCTTACAAAATAATTTCTCATTTTAGATTAGAGCCCACTCCAGTGAGTTCATTTAGCTCATCTTTTTTTTCTTTTATCATTTTTTATTTTAAGTTTAAATGGCTTGTTTTACCTGTCAATCCCAGTTCCCTCTCCCCCCCTCCTCCCACACTCCCCTTCCCCCCCAGCCTCCCCCACTATTGCCAATTCCTTCCACATAGGGGATATCTAGAGTCTGTCATTTCACTCCGGGTAGGATCCAGGCACTCCCCTAAGAGTCCAGACTGAGAGAGCATCCCTCTTTGTGCTATGGGCACACGATGACTGTTTGTATTCCAGGGATAGACACTGATCCACTGCTCAGGGCCCCATAGGTTGCCCAGGCCTTCTCTCTGACACTCACATTTGGGGGGGTCCAGATCAGTCCCCTGCTGGCCTCCCCACTGATGGTCTGGGGTGCAAGAGCTCTCCCCTGTTCAGATCAGCTGTCTCTGCTGGTTTTGCCAGCCCATTCTTTGCCAATTTGCTCATCACTCCTCTCTCTCTGTCACTGGGTTCCTTGGGTTCAGTTCAGTGCTTAATTGTGTGTTTGCCTCTGCTTCCATCAGTCACAGGATGAAGGCTCCCGGATGGTTATAGACATCAAGTTCATTATCAGGAATGGGCATTCGAGGTGGTCTCTCCACTATTGCTTAGCTTGCCAATTGGTGTTATCCCTTTAGATCACATGAATTCATGAGGGATAGTTGCAATTTAAACCACAACATCTAGTAAATAAGGAGTAAGTTTCTACTACAACTAACCAAATGATTATATGATTCTATAGTTCATATTCTGTCTACTCTAGAGGTTTTCCGAGTTGGTTATCTGGCACCCAAATTCCAATGTTGAGAGTAGAATGCTTCCTTGTATTTATATATCTCATGTCTCCTGATTCTTGCCCTACAGCAGCCCTTGAATTTGCTTTTAAATCAGGCAAAACCTATAAAAAAAAGACAGCTTCAAAACGAATATTCCCAGTTGTTAATTTAGTGAGAGTAAAGTTATGCTAACTCATTGAAATTTAATTGCTAATGGGTTATAAGATCTCTGAAACTACAGGCCCAGCATCTGTCTCTTTTTAGTGTCTCAATTATCACCACAATAATTTAATGGCATCCTGTTGAAGAAGCATTTCTGACATGCTAATGAATGGCACCCTGCTCATTTCCATGAACTTCCATTCTCTAGGTGATAATTTTCAGTGATGCATTTATATTTCATCATCATTTAGCCATATAGACAGACTTAAAGGGTGACCAAAATGATGCATTAAAATGCTTAGTGTAAGTTGCCAATATCTTAAAATGTAGTCACTTAGAATTTTTCAAATTCTTCAAAATAAATCTAGTCATGAGAACTCTAATATCTTCTATAATATCTTACTTAATTATGCTTCTTTTGAATGTATGCACATCTGCTTGTTTGCTTTGTCTTCAAGAATGTCCACAACTAAATGTTTTGGTCTTGAATTTAATGTTTGATTTTCATTATGTGCAATTTTTCAGATTGCAGTGTTAACGTTTGCTTTCACTCACTATATTTCAATTCTTTCACATGTAGTAACATTGCAGTAAGATAGGATTCACACTGAATAACAAGATCTTGTGATTATTTTCCACACCTTTCACACTGAAGGTAGAAGATGCAAATAAATATATGTATAAAAGCATTCTTCATCTTTTCCTCAGCTACAATCATAGAAACTGTTGGTTTCACAAAGGTTTCTAAATAAATTAGAGTGCACAAAAATAATTATTTTCAAGTTACTGGGTATAGGTGTTGGGTATTTTTAAACACAATGATTTTCCAAAAAATGCTAAAATAGAATTTTAAAGAAAATTTATATTTAATTGTTAATGTGGTTGATCCTGAGCATATATGTGTCTTCGCCACATGCATGAAGTGTCCACATAGCTCAAATAGGGCATCATCAGATATCCCTGAACTGGATTTACAGGCAGTTTTGAGCCACCCAGTGTTGGTGTTGAATCCAAAAGCAGTCCTCTGTAAGAGCAGCAAGTGCTGCCCATGGAGGAAAATTTTAAACACAGATGACTACCTAAAGTACCAGCAGGATTGATCTAGAGACGATTCTAAAATTCCATTACAAAATAAAAATGTATGCAGTCCAAAAAGAGAGCAAAGAGAACAAAGAAGAAATCAGAGCCCGTGTAAGTTAAGCTAAATTAAAGACTGAATACTTGATTGTGAAGTTCACTTGGTTCTAATGGAAGACTTTTGGAATTTCTTGCCCTTCAGACCTTGTAAAAGAATATAAATACCAATTTGCCTAAACATATTTCTGTGACATCCTGTCTGCATTTGGTCAATTAGCTGATTAGATGTCCCCTTTTGAGCAAGAGAAATTTCTGAAATTGTAAACAAGACAAAACTTCTCTCTCAGAATATCTGTACTGTAATCAGTAAGTGCAATTTGAGATGTGTAGAGAAACTTTCAGCTTCACACAGCACCTGAAGGATGTGTATCCAGGCAACATAGACTCTTGATAAAAGGAACACAATCCCTGTTATCTGAACAGCTTCCAAATAAAGTGCATTTCTCTTTTCTGGCTCTCCAAAGTAATGGAAAGTAAGAGCCAGTCAAAGACCTGGAAACTTTGCAGAGCCTATGAAGAACTTGAAGCTGTTTCTCTTTATGGGTGATAGACACTAGAGGGAGAAAGAAAAGATCTGTGTCCATGTGGTCACAGCTAGCCCTCCTCATAACTATATAGGTGTAAATATAAATTGTATGTATTCTAGTGAAGACCAATTAGCTGTACCAAAGATAAATAGGTTTCCTTGTCTTACTGATAGCAGACTAGAATTCATGTATATTCTGACATCCCTCAACAAATTTCAGAAATTTCCAAGAAAAAGTTACTTCTTCCTCCTTCCTTAGGAGGAAAAAAATTCAAGTTTATTGTTAGAGCTAGTGAACTGAGGACTGTGAATCTCACAGTTTTAATTAAATAATTGAATTAAATATGTAAAAAATACCATAAGCAAATGTTTATATACTGTAAGTGAACA
Organism: Mesocricetus auratus; assembly: GCF_017639785.1. Classification (NCBI taxonomy): domain Eukaryota; kingdom Metazoa; phylum Chordata; class Mammalia; order Rodentia; family Cricetidae; genus Mesocricetus; species Mesocricetus auratus. The sequence continues at coordinate 109,197,052 of NW_024429188.1, read as the reverse complement.
CTTGAAAGTATAGGGAGTGGAAGCCTTCCTCACTGAGTTATAAAAATTAACTGGCTACATAGAAATGATATCAGAGGTTGTGACAAATAGTTACATATAAAACTAACCTTATTTGACAAAATACATGTTTGCTAGCACTTATATCCACTTAAACTAATAAAGGTTGCAAACATACTATACAAAAAACAATCTACTACATTCTGTGAGAGCTATAGGGGTAAAATATTGACTTGGGGAAGATTTATATTTGGTGAGGAAAAAATGAGAACCTAACATTTGTTGAAACTTAATTATATGTCACATATTGGGTTATGTGCCTTACAACTGTCATCTCATTTAATCCCTGAAATTAAGTGATGTTTGATATCATATATATGCATTCATATTATAAAGTTTATTATGTGTATGTGTGATGTATGTGTGTATGATTCCTTGTACTAGAGATTATTCGCATGCATAAATGCTGTGGCACATTTTTGGAGGTCAGAGGATGATTTCATGTGTCAGTTCTTGCCTTCTATATTCTTTTATTATTATTATTTATTACATTTTTTAAAATGAGAAACAAGCTTGCTCCACATGTCAATCCCAGCTTCCTCTCCCTCTCCTCCTCCTGCCTCACCGACCAGCCCATACAGCCTCCCACCCTATCCCAACTTCCTTCCCCATGGGGGATATCCAGAGTCTGTCATTTCATTTAGGGCAGGGCCTAGGCCCTCCCCAAAGAGTCCAGGCTGAGAGAGCATCCCTCTTTGTGGCATGAACACACAAAATCAATTTGTATGCCAGGGATAAATACTGATATACTGCCCAGGGACTCATAGCTTGTTCACAGGCAGGGGGTCTGGATCAGTCCCATGCTGGCCTTCCAGCTGTCGGTCTGGGGTCCAAGAACTCCCCCTTGTTCAGGTCAGCTGTTTCTGTTGGTTTCACCAGCCCATTCTTTAACCCTTTGTTCATCACTTCTCCCTCTCTGTCACTGGTTTCCAGGGGCTCAATTCAGTGTTTAGCTGTGGGTGTCTGCCTCTGCTTCCATCAGTCACTGGATGAAGGTTCTAGGATGGCATATAAGGTAATCTTCAAGTTCATTATCAGGAATGATCATTTAAGGCAGTCTCTCCACTATTGCTTAGTTTGCCAGTTAGTGTCATCCTTGTAGAGCGCTAGAGATCTCACTGGTGCCAGATCTCTCCTCAAACCTATAATTACACCCTCTTTTATGGTATTTCTAATCCTGTTCTCCCCAATTATTCCCCCAACTTAACCTTTTTGCTCCCCTATGACCTCTTCTCTCTTCCTCTTCTCCCTCTCTCTTTTTCCCAGGTCCCACTCCCTGGGCCCTCCCCGCCTTCTCCCAATCAGCTCAGGAGATCTTGCCTCTTTCCTCTTCTCTGGGGTACCATGCATAAATCTCTTAGGTTCTTTCCTGTTTCCCAGACTCTCTGGCAGTGGGATTGTAGCATGGCACTCTCCTGATCCATGTCTAAATCCATATATGAGTGAACACATGCCATGTTTTTCTTTTTGTTGACTGTGTTACCTCAGTCAAGATGGTTTCTATCTAGCCTTCTATCTTCTTTAAGATAGGCTATCTGGCCCAAAATGCTTATAGGGATTCTCCTGTCTTACCTTCTATATCCACATAGATGTTCTGGGATTATAGACGCTCACATAAATGCATTCAGCTTTTCCATGAGTTCTTGAGATCAAATCCAGGTCCTCACTTTTGCTGTTCATTGCTGAGGATACTGAGACTTGAAGATGTGAAATTAATTGCCCCAACTCTGAATTTAACTATTGATCAAACCAGGTTACCATGAAAAGAATTATAACCTGGAAGGTAATATGACTGTTACATAGGCAAAATAGGTAAAACCAGTATTACTATGCATTTTATCCCATTGAACACAGGTATACATATTCTAGTTTAAAAGAGTGAAAATTTTTCAGCTCACCCATGCGTGTTTATATCTCTATAGGATATATGTTTTTAGTATTTGTTGTAAGAAAACAGTAGTTTATTTTGATTTTCAAGTTTTCTTTATGTTTTGTGTGTTGGCTTCATACAAGCTATTATTTCATTAAAATATTATTAAAATAAAGGGAATGATATGTTATCTTAAGAAAATTATATAAATTAAAGTATCATTCACTAAGATACGTTGAACACTAAAAGCCATTAAAGTACAATGGGGACAGAAAAAAGCATTAAAATTGGAGAGTGACTGTTCAGTGGTGGCATTGAAAAGGTGGAGATCTTTTTGACAAAGGCAATCCTGCAATGCACTGGGGAGTAGTAAACAAAAAAGGACTTTATACAAAGATAAATGAATATGTACCTGAGTATCATCAAGGATAAAATTGCCTTTCTTGAAATACTGAAGGATAATGTAGTTTCATCTAGGAATAACTAGAATATCAAATCACAGTTTGTGTACCGATCACTTATACACTTCTTTTATACAAGCCATTGTGTGAAACAATGTAAAACTATAAATATTTTACTCCTCATACTTTATAAGAACAATTATTTGTTTTTAGGCATTATTGTCATACATATTTTATGAGTCAAAACTGAGACACATACAACATAATAAATGGTAAGTAAAGGGTTCACAGTTAGGAGCAGTAAGCATTTTAATGGGGCATGATTATGATATTATGCTACCCCTCCACTTAGAATAAACTATAAAGGTATTAGAGACAAGAGTCTGGCAATTGAACACCATATAAAAGAAAGTAGGGTCGCTACCAATAAAATCAAGAGAAGTATCATTCCATGAAAATGGCAGTGTAAAAAAGTGTCTTAAAATCTGTGTGACTGACAGGAAAGTTTAATTATCACAATGGTATGTACATTGGGCAAGTATCAAATCTGAGGTAGGAAGGGGCTATCTAGGAGTCTATACCTCAGAGGAATGGTAGTTACTTAGAACATCAAAGGTACCAGGAGGTTTAACCCTTAGCAGTACAAAGTAAAAAGAATCTCCTGCCATAAAAATTGAAGGACAGAATTTTGTTAAGACTCAGAAGATCCACCATGTGAAACTGCACTCTCCCCGAGGATTGGATGGGGGAGTTGGATAGTGATATGTTGGGGAAATGGAAGGATGGGTAGGAGAGGGAACTGTGAAGATTGTTTTTAGTTTGAATAAAAATTAGCTTTAAAATGCCCAAGGCTATCCAGGACCACTTTTTTTTGGAAAAAAAATGAGAATTTTGGGTGGATTTACAATAACATATAAAAATGCTTTAATACTCTTTGTATAGAAAGGTATTCAACCATTCACATATAGGACTTGCAATGAAAGTGGCCACACAAAAATATGTATTACTCATTTTTATACAAGAAGTGTGCATTCATCCTTTTTTAAAAAGTAATTTATTTATTATATATACAGTGTTCTGCTTGCATGTTTGCCTTCAAGCCATAAGAGGGCACCAGATCTCATTACAGATGGTTGTGAGCCACCATGTGGTTGCTGGGAATTGAACTCAGGACCTCCGGAAGATAATCCAGTGCTCTTAGCAACTGAGCCGTCTCTCCAGCCCTCATCATTTTTAGCTTTTCATTTTGTCACCAATATTTAGCACAAGTAAAATCCTGGAAAATGATTAAAATAGGGACTATATGCTGCTATATTACTGGCAGAAGTAATTTATGACTTCCAATAGCTGCGTATTTGTCCCAAAACATTAAGAAAAAAAGTTCCAACATAAAAATATTCATGGCATATCATAATTTCCAAACTCCTCATTCAAAATAGAATATCAGGATTGAACAAACAGTATATACTTCATAGGGTTCTTGTCTCAGTGCAAGAATTAAAGTGAAAGAGGTTTCAATACAATTATATGCATCTCCTATGGCAATGTAACGTTATTTAGGTTTTCTGTTGCTAGCTATAAAATAAAAGAAAACCTTTCATTATTTAGTTATTGTTATTCTGAAAATTCCAGATTTCATAAAAGTTGCATCTTGAAATTTGAGATGATAGTCTTTTCCCAGGGTCAGGAGTTTAAATCTGGCCCACATTTATTGGAGAGTTATGAAAATAATTACAACTTGAGGGCTTTACTGATGGAAAAAATAGGTGTTAGTGAACAAACATGTTATAGTACTTGGGACATTTATAATCAGTTTCTATTAGATGGGCAATAAGTTTAATGCAAAAAGTTCTTCTTCAAGTAGGACCAATGTCCCTGCACAGCAAGGTAACACTATTCAGTGAAAAAAAATCTGAAAATTTCCACTGATGTCTCTTCCTAAAGTGGCAGAAGTGCCATAAACTTGGGGAGGGGTATCTCAGAACATGATCCACTGAAGTTTATCAGTAAATCATTTCATAAGTCATTTCATTCTTAAAATTCAAGCTTATAGTTCTAATTTAAAGCAGGTTTTCTGTCTCTTAAAATCTTTTTGTTTCCTCTTCCATGTTTTCTAAGCCTTATGCTGAGACTTCACTCTCCATAGTTCATTGATCTCTGCATTATGACCTGTTTTGCTTTTCTGTGATGGTATCTGCTGCAAAGGAAAGTTTCTTTGGTGAAAGGTAAGAGATATACTTATCTGTATGTATAAGTATAAATACCTAAAATATAGTTAGAATTAATTTGGTTTTAGCAAAGTACTCTATTCTAAGATCCATGATTCTCCATTAACAGAGTTGCAAAAATAAGACCTGAATAAGACATTATCAATATGCATGTTAATATGAAAGGGGAAATCTCCTGCGGCCACACTCCCTAGACAAAGGAATACAGGCAATTAAGGATGGCTGAAAGAAAAAGAATTACCTATTTCCAGGCATTAGCCCCACAATTGGTTATCAAATACAAAGTTGTAGGTCCTAAAATCAAAAGGTATAAGCCACACTAAATGGGATCAGTATGTTGTATCTGTGTGTGTGTGTTTGTGTGTGTATGTGTGTGTGTGTGTGTGTGTGTGTGTGTGTGTACAACAATAATAAGCAGATCAACACCAAAAGAGAGAGTGAGGTAGGATATAGCAAGAAATGGAGATAGGACGTTTAAGTGGTAAGTGACTTTTAATAAAAATAAATAAATTAAATTAAATGAGCTGAGTTGGTATTTCATTTTATGCTATATCCATACCTCTCCATCTGAAAATAGTATTTTAACTGACTACCATCAAGAAAAATGAACATATTGAGAGGATATATTACTTATGTAATGGTTCAGGATATGCTGTTTCATTTGCTTAACACCTCTTATATTCAGTGTTGGAGAATAAGAAGGTAAAATATTTCTATATAGGTCTCAGCTTCAGCATTGGCTAATTATTTGGGACATTTCTTCTGATCTCTGCTCTACTGTCCACATGAATATCTTTTCTTTCCACAATAATCCTTGTATTGTGAAAATAAAACTTACTGGTCATATTAAATTCTGTAGATTATAGCATAGGGTAAAAATGTTCAAATTGCTATTAGTCTAATGTTTTATTATATATATCATAAAATTGTTTTAATGTTTTATTTAATTTATATCACTGTGTAAATAAGATCAAGATTATTTTACCTGACATTTCTTCCAAATAGAATAAGTGTATTTTTGACTTTGATTTTATTGTATACTAGTCACTAGTCACATATCAAGCAAGACAGCATATTTCAGTGTTTTTAAATAGCCCCAGCAGTTAGAACTTCTTATTTTCTTATTTTTTTTATTTTTGTGGCATGAATTGTATATATCTCTAAAATTCATGTGGTAAAGATCTAACTCTTATCTGAGTCTATTTTGACATAAATAGGTAATTAAGATAAACCAAAATCATTGTAAGCTTAATCCAATCTGACTGCTGTCTATATAGGAAAAAATAATTGGGTCACAGAAACAACTAGTTGGAAAACCATTCAATGATACAGGAAAAAAATGGACTTATACAAGCCAATGTCAGAGATTTCAGAATCAATTCACCTTTCTGACATCTTGGTCTTTGAAACAACCTTGGAAGCACAAGAAAATGAATGCCTTTTGTTTAAGCATCTAGTGTGTAGCACATTGTTACAGCAATTCTAGTGAGCTAGTTCACTTACTGTGTTTCTTCCATATATTGATGCTACTTCTGTTATTGTGAATACTACATAAGTGTCATTCCTTGGCATCATGATGGGCTTTGAAATCTGAAACCAGTTGTCATGCCATTCATCAACTGACACTAACTTTTAATGTACATCAGTGCTACATAACTAACCTACTATAAGTAAAACTTTCAAAAAATGTGTGATAATGTCATTTCATGTACTGATTACTATAATCATATTATTTTGCAAGAATTCCTCTCCATGTAGAAAAACAAACCCTAGTTCTATTACTCATGTAGTCTCTTTTATTCCGTTTTTGCTCAGTTTGAATATCATGCCCTTTTTTGTTAGCACATGGTCAGTATAACTCCCCTAAATGAAATGAAGACTACCCTCTTATGCAGAAGTGGAAAGAAATTAATAAAATCTATTTCCTTTCTGGTCTTCATGACATAAAACTCTTATTTTTATTAGAAGCATTATATAATTTGGTATGTGCCCTCATTTGCAGTTCTACCTTTTCCCATTACTTAAATTCAATATTAAAATAATAATTGAGAAATCCTAGAAGTTCATGGTATATACAATGCCAATTTATGATTTTGTATCTATAAAAATGATTCTTATTTTTGTGGTGATGATTTGTCTTCCCCTCTTTAGCATGTCAGTTCCAATTTACACTTCAAAATCTTAGATTAAAGCCATTGCTTCTGTGGTGAGATACTTTCTTATTTCTTGATAGGCTTTCTTTTTTTTGAATTTTTTTAATTTTAATTTTAAATAGCTTTCTTCACATGTCAATCCCAGTGCCCTCTCCCTCCCCTCCTCCCGCACACTCCCACCATCCCCCCCCCCAGCCTCCCACCCTATCGCCATTTCCTTCCACATAGGGGATATCTAGAGACATTTCACTCAGGGCAGGGTCCAGGCACTCGCCTAAGAGTCCATGCTGAGAGAGCATCCCTCTTTGTGCTATGGACACACGATGTCTGTTTGTATGCCAGGGATAAACACTGATCCACTGCCCAGGGCCCCATAGGCTGCCCAGGATTCCTCACTGACTCTCACATTCAGGGGGTCTGTATCAGTCCCATGGCCTCCCAGCTGTTGGTCTGGGGTCCAAGAGCTCTCCCCTGTTTAGATCAGCTGTATCTGCTGTTTTTCCAGCCCATTCTTTGCCAGTTTGCTCATTGCTCCTCTCATTCTGTCACTGGGTCCCATGGGTTCAGTTCAGTGTTTAACTGTGGGTGTTTGCCTCTACTTCCATCAGTCACTGGATGAAGGCTCCAGGATGGTTATGGACATCAAGTTCATTATCAGGAATGTGCATTCGAGGTGGTCTCTCCACTATTGCTTAGCTTGCCAATTGGTGTCATCACTTTAGATCACTAGAGGTCACACTGGTGCCTCATCTGTCTTCTAACCTATGATTCCCTCCTCCAGCTATTCTACACCCCAATCAACCTTCTCTTACCCCCATGAGCTACTCTCTCTTTCTATTCTCTCCTTCTCTTCTTCCCAGCTCCCACTCCCCCCCACCACCTCACCGTGTTCCCCATCTGTTCAGATGATCTTGCCTCATTCCTCTTCTCTGGGGTACCATGCATATCTCTTAGGTTCTTTCCTGTTTCCCAGACTCTCTGTCAGTGGAAGTGCAGACTGGCACTATCCTGATCCATGTCTAAAATCCATATGTGAGTGAGTACATACCATGTTTGTCTTTTTGTGACTGGGTTACCTCACTCAGGATGGTTTCTTCTAGTGTCATCCATTTACCTGCGAATATCAAGATTCCATTGGTTTTTTCTGCTGAGTATTACTCCATTGTGTAAATGTACCACATTTTGTCTATCCACTCTTCAGTTGAGGGGCATCTAGGTTGTTTCCAGGTTCTGACTCTTACAAAAAATGCTGCTATGAACATAGTGGAGCAGATGTCCTTGTTGTATGAATTTGCCTCTTTTGGATATATGCCTAAGAGTGGAATTCCGGAGGAATCCCCATACTGATTTCCAAAGTGGCTGTATGAGTTGGCACTCCCACCAGAAGTGGAGGAACGTTCCCTTCTCTCCACATTCTTTCCAGCATAAATTGTGTTGAGTGTTTTTGATTTTAGCCATTCTGACAGGAGTGAGATGGTATCTCAGAATTGTTTTGATTTACATTTCCCTGATGGCTAAGGATATTGAGCACTTTCTTAAGTGTCTCTCAGCCATTTTAGCCTCCTCTATTGAGAATTCTCTATTTAGTTCTGTACCCCATTTTTAATTGGATCCTTTGGTGTTTTGGAGACTTGCTTCTTGAGTTCATTGTAAATTTTGGAGATTAGCCCTCTGTCAGATGTGGGGTTAGTGAATATTTTTCCCATTCTGTGGGCTGCCTTTTTGTCTTTCTGACTGTGTCCTTTGCCTTACAGAAGCTTTTTAATTTTAGGAGGTCCCATTTGTTAATTGTCGATCTCAGAGTCTGTACCACTGGTGTTATGTTCAGGAAGTGGTCTCCTGTACCAACTCATTGAAGAGCATCTCCCACTTTCTCTTCTAAGAGTGCCAGTGTGGTTGTTGGCTTTATGTTGAGATCTTTGATCCATTTGGACTTAAGTTTTGTACAAGGTGATAAACATGTATCTATCTGCAATTTTCTGCATACCAATACCCAGTTATGCCAGCACCATTTGCTGAAGATTCTTTCTTTTTTCCATTGTACAGTTTTAGCTTCTTTGTCAAAAATCAAGTGTTCATAGGTGTTTGGGATAAAATCAGGGTTTTCAATTCCGTTCCATTGGTCTACCTTTCTATTTTTGTGACAATACCAAACTGTTTTCAGTACTATAGCTCTATAATAGATCTTGAAGTCAGGTATGGTAATGCCTTCTGAAGTTCCTTTATTGTATATTGTGTAGGGTAGTTTTGGATAGGCTTACTTTTTTGTAATGTGTAGTGTTCCAGAATGCCACTTGTGTCACATTGCTGATTTGGTCCCAAAAAACACACAAGACACTGTATTAATTACAAAGCTGTTGGCAGTTTGCTGTGGTTTCTAATCAGTTAGCTCTGACTTAATTATTTACCCATAATTACTAATATATATTTTTATAAGGACTTATCTTTCCAAGGACACAGTCTAATGAGTCCTCTTCAGTGATCACATGGTGATGACCCTCCTCACTACATTTCCTAGAATCCTCCTAGACTTCAAGGCCCACCAATCTTGCTTCCCTATTGGCCAACAGCGCTTTATTCAAACCAATCAGACATATATTTACAGAATGACATCTCTCAACACTTTTTCACTTTTTGTTTTATGTTTTTGTTTTCATCTTCACCTTTTGTTCAGGTCATTAGTAATTCATTTAGTTTAACTATTATCCATGTTCCTGGTGGTCTGTACCAGGAAAGATGTTTGTATGGTTATATATCTATCCTCTATAAAACACACACACACAGAGAGACACACCGACACACACACACACACACACACACACACACACACACAGAGAGAGAGAGAGAGAGAGAGAGAGAGAGAGAGAGAGAAGAAAGTAAACTCCTTGAGATGAAGAGACCATATTTTATTCAACTTTAAATTTCAGTGCTCACTCTAGCACTAACCCTTAATAAATAATCCCTGAATGAGTGCTGAGTAAATAAGTGAGTGCTGACTAGCTTATTCATGATAAATATTTATGCACTTGACTCTGCTATCAGGTTTTTTATTTTTAAATTTTATATATTTTATACAACAAATAAAGTTTCCCCTCCCACTTCTCTTCCTGTATCCTTGTCCCACATTATTGTTCCACTCACCCTCCCATGCATTCACTCCTCAGAAAGATAAGGCCATCCATGGGGATTCAACAAAGCCTGGCATATCAAGTTGAGGAAGAACCCAGCTTCTTCCCCGTGCATCAAGGCTGAGGAGGGCATCCCACTCTTGTGAATAGGTTACCAAAAGCCAGCTTATGCACCAGGGAACAAATCCTTGTCCCACTGTTAGGTGTCCCACAAAACACCCAAGCCACACAACTGTCATCCACATGCAGAGGGCCTAGGTCAGTCCCATGCAGCTGTTGGTCTGGAGTTCATGTGTTTCCCAATCATGACCTTGACCCCCCTTGCTCATATAGTCCCTCCTCCCTCTCTTATACTGGATTCTGGCTACGTGGTCCAGTGTATAGTTGTGGATATCTGCATCTGCTTCAGTTACTAGATGAATGTTCTATGGTCACAGTTGGATTAGTCACCAATCTGATTATAAGGGAAGGCCAATTCAGGAACCCTCTCCACTATTGCTATGAATCATGGCAGGGTCATCCTTGTGAGTTTCTTGGAGTTCCCTGGCACCAGGTTTCTCTCTAATCCCATATTTGCCCCCTATTTCAAGACGTCTCTTTCATTGTTCTCCTTCTCCATCCCTCTCTCATCTTGACCATTCCTCATGTTGCCACCCCCCATCCCTCCTGTCTACACCCCCTGCCTCCAGTTTACTCAGGACATGACATATTTCCCCTTCCTAGCACCATCTATGCTTAGGAAACACTGCAGAATTTCTTCCTTACACCAAGGAAAATTATACTGGACATAAATCTATGAGTGTAGAAACACAAAAAACATGTTCATAAAATTAACCAGTGTAGTAGTCTAGGGCTCTTAACATGAATTGGTATTATTGAAAGTATCTTAGGTACTAGTAATCTCTATTTTAGCAATGTTATTTAATTGTTGAAATTATTGATTTGGCTATGTGTCCTGGGTAAAGATTTATGTTGACATCAAGATTCTTGTTTTTGTTTGTTTGTTTATTTGTGTCCAGATTTATTTAACAGACATCATCACAAAGATCCACGACTGAACAACACAATGAGCCACCACTGGATAAGGTGCAGGGAGTAAGAGATGCTGAGCACTCAGTCCCAAGTACATATCTGAGTCATATCTGGTCCTGACAAGGCTCAAGGATAATTGCAGAAGAGCAGAAAAGGGAACTGAAAGAATATTAAGAAGGAAGGAATAATGAATGCAACAACAAAACAGTGTTTTCTGCATACAACAGTGAAATTTCACATGTGAACTCACAGTATATGAGACAATTTGCATAAGATCTACACAAAATAAAGCCGGAAAATATCCCAGCATGTAAAAAGGAGGTGGGCGTGAAGTCTTACTGACAGCTGAGTACTATTAGTAATTGACAGCTACTTGGAGAGGGCAATACAGTTTTCTTTAAGAGTAGCTCTTTGTATGTCAACCACATTCTAGTATCTCGTAACATACCCAAAAGTGTATATACAGTACAAATTGGACTCAACTCCAGGGAGTTATTTTTAAAAAGGAAACAAAATTGGGTGGGTATATTAATCAGGATAGGTCTGTTAGGTATTTGGTGAATATGATCAAAAACAATGCATGAAATTCAAGAAATTTAAAAGAAGACACCATTCCTCTTGTTTTCTTCTGTCATTTTATGCTTGTACATATTTTAGATGGAACATATGCATAGGGTACCAGTAAAGAAGAGAAAATAAAAATGAGTTTTGAAAAAAAACACACTTAAAAATTGTATCATTATGTGGACTGATCTTGCTGCCCACATTTTAATATCACTGAGAACATGTACAATCGCAGGTGAAAGCCCCTTTAGAGAGCTGGATATTAGTATAGTCAACTGTGTTGCAAGTCTTGACAGAATGTACTTGCATATACAATGGTAAAGTTCTTCTTCCCAGATATGTTTTACATTTGTATTGTGATGTTTCTATACCAATACTGATAGCATGAGACTGCACACACGGTTGTTTATTAATTTGTAATCTTCAGATATTTGCAAAATTTAATGATTCACTCAAAAAATTCAGTGATTAATTTTGAACATTGTCCATTTCCAAAGTATGTATTTACTCCACGATTTCGAAAATGTATTAAAAAGAAGAATTTTTCAGAGAATAATGTTAAATTGGAAAATTCAGATAAAATATCCAACAAAAACATACAAAAGCATTTTTATAATAAAGTCTATTGGATAGTTTACTTTGATGACATATTTTAAATATGAATTAACAATACAAAGGAAACAGAATGTCAACTAGCCAATAAATTACTTAATTCCTTCAAAAATAGAATTAAATTCAAGAAATACAAATTGAAACACAATACTTTTGTGCTCTACAGAATACTGAGCTCTGAGTTATTTAAATGAAAAAGGTATGCAGAGTTTATAAGGGGAAGAAAATCTACGAAAACAGGCTTTGTTCAAAAATGTACGAAAGAAAATAATCTCTGTTTACAGATTACAAAATAATTGATACTGCTCCATAAAATGTAATGATCTGAATCCTAAACAGTAGTTATATTTTTAGAAGTATATTTCAGTATGAAAATTTTTATTCAAAATCATTATCAGGAGAATCAAAACCAGAGCATGTGCAACAATGTATTTGCATTTATCACTTCTCTGGAGCAACATTTATGATCAGGCAATTTATAGAAGTATGATTTTATTTGAGTTTACTGTTTTAGTGTGATAAGAGTCCATCATGGTACAGGTGAAAACTAATACCTGCAAGGGGCAGGACAAAGAAGAAAAGCCATATCATCTTCAACCAAAGACACAAAGCATATACGGAGAACAGGAAGAGTGGTGACACTATGAACTCTCAAAGCCTGACCCCCAATAACATATCCTCCAGCAAGTCCCAACCACCTCCTGAAACCTTTCCATCAACTGGAAACCAAGTGTTCCAATACCTGAGTCTATGGGGGACCTTATTCCTTATCCCAATCATATAGGGAGGAATATATATATATTCCTATAACTTCATGTCCAACCAATGCCCGAAACCTCAGAGACAGTTTCCATGATCGTTTTCACCTTACACTCTTCATTACTCTAAAACTAGTACCTTGTGGATAAAACTGCCTAGTTTGGCTTCAGGCTTGGGGCGGGTCCATCTTGAACCATATTAGTAGGTGAGATGTTATTCAGTTACTTTGTAGGAACAGAAAACTCCTTATGCTTTCACAAGTTCGAATCTTAGCTGGATGGGGTCATGCTGTGAGGGTAGAGCAGGCTATTCCTTAATGGAACTAATCTGCTTTAACAGCTGGTCTTTGTCAGCACAGACCTTGCCAGAAACTTAAATTTCCTACTTGTCTTTTTCTCTTTGGAAGATAACAGGGGAGTAGAATCTTCTAAAATACACTTTGCTAAAAGAACATAAAATAGGAGGCACTGTTCTTGTAGATTTTGGGATGAATGATGCTATTGCATAAACCTGTAACCATCCCAGTAGCAACAAAGTATCTAATAGTAGTTACAACTTTCAGCCTCATAATAAAATATTACAAAATATGCTCAAAATCATTATTAGAATATTCAAGAAGAGATGAAAAGCAAAAATGAACTATATTTCACCTAATAATATTTCTGGCTCTAAATTTAGAACATTAAATTATAAAAATCTTCAATGAATTCATAGAATTCTAAATTTTAACATTTTTAGAACAACAGACAAGTAATACTGAAGATGGCTTGATGGGAGATGATCCATTAAGAATCACTCATGCAAAGAAATGTCACAATATCAAAGAGTGTTAAGAGAGCTTTGTTGTCTATTTCATTCTTCTTTTTTTAATCAACCACAGAAGTAACAGCAGCATTTTAAAATGATTAAATATGTTAAAAATAAATAATACTGACTTGATTATCTTTAAAATTATATTAAACTGAGAAAAGGTATTGTCTAAATGTCAAAATCATATACTTTGTTCAATAAATACCAATGCTGCATGCCAATAAATATCTAATGAAGATCTTGTCTGTGCTTGGCCAGTCTCTGTGAATTCATGTGTATCAGTCCTGTCATGTATGAGAGACAGTTTCCTTGTCACCCAATGCCCTCTTAATCTTTTTATCTCCTCTTCCACATGAAAGCTTTGAGGTGAGGGGTTTGAAAAAAACATCTCATTCAGGATTGAGTTCTAAGAAGTTTCAATTGTGGATCTCTGTTATTTAACATCCACTGCAAGAAGTTTTTCTCATGAGGGTTTAGTGATACTCTGATCTATGACTTTTGCAGCACATTGTTATACGTGTTTCTATTGCTATGTTCCTTTACCAGAACAACAGCATATACTATCCATCAGAGTGGCTATTACAAAATTCTTATGTATTGATTGCTAAGTTGTATATTCAGCTTATATTGAAATGTTTAGTTAATTTCTGTCTTTCATTCTGTTGATGTGATTAAATTTATTCATTTGACTTCGTTAAATCACTTTTGCATCAAAGATATGATCCTAAAATAAGGTCTTTTATAAAGTACTAGTTAATTTGTCTTGCGAGTGATTTATTGATTTTTTTCATCAATGTGTTCATCAGGAATTTTAGTTTTATGATTTCAGGGTAACATTGCCTTTATTTTTCTATGTTTCAAATGCCTTCTAACATATGTTTTCACAGTGATTTAGCTATTTGGTATGCAGTGCCATACATTTTTTATGTTGCTTTCTTTCTGTGAGTCTGCCAGCATTTTGATTGGTAAATTGATCTATTTTCATGAAAATTATTTTTTATTATTAATTTATATCATTTAGCAGTTTCTGCTTGCCTTATTTATTTTTCTTGATTTCCATCTTTCTTAGTATTTATCTTTGTAATTTGGCACTGTTCCATCATATAAATGTTTGATTCTATTCTGTTCCCTTTCTCTTTCATGTGTCAGCCTTACTACTTACTCTTCCTTCTTTTCTAGTGTCATATGCCATTCAATTTCTGTTTTCTTATGAGAAATCCCATTTGTCCTTTAGCTTTAAAGGATTGTTCTGCTTAGTTTAATATTCATGGTTAGCAGGCATTTTCTTGGCATCTTGAATATATCATCTTATTCTTTTATGTTGGATACACCTTCTACTAATAAATCTGTTGCAAAGTCTGATGGATCTTCCCTTATACATGACTTGAGGCTTTTATTGCTTTCAGGATTCTTTGTCATGCAATTTTTAATTTTCAAATTTTGTGAAGGTGTGTTTAGTACAACTGTTTAAGTTCCTTTAAGCACCTTGAAAGTGGATTTTCATGTATCTTTATAGATTTGGAAGTATTGTAGCTATTATTTTATGAAATGTGATTTCAGTGACTTCACTTGTTAGTTTTGCTCTATGTAAATTCTTGTAATGCAATAATTTGTTCACTTAAGAGTGTTCCATAAGTCGCTGGGCGGTGGTGGCACAAGCCTTTAATCCCAGCACTCGGGAGGCAGAGGCAGGCAGATCTCTGTGAGTTCGAGGCCAGGCTGGACCGATAGCCTCCAAAACAATACAGAGAAACCCTGTCTCGAAAAACCAAAAAAAAAAAAGAGTGTTCCATAAGTCTAATAGGATTTCTTTAAATTGTTTTTTGTCTGACTACATCAATATTAATTCAAGATACTGGTCTTCTATTTGAGAGATTCTTTTTCATGTACTTCTGTTTCATGGTAGGTTTTCTTTTCTTTTTTTTTTTTGGGTTTATGAGACAGGGTTTCTCTGTATTGTTTTGGAGGCTGTCGGTCCAGCCTGGCCTCGAACTCACAGAGATCCGCCTGCCTCTGCCTCCCGAGTGCTGAGATTAAAGGCGTGTGTCACCACTGCCCGGCTCATGGTAGGTTTTCTGTTTCCACTGAAGATGGTGTTTTGCAAAAATGACTACAGTTGCTAGATTTTTGACTTGAAAATATACATTTCCCAGTTCACACGGGGAACATAGAGATGGATCTTTGGCCACTGTCCTGAAGCTGTATGATTTTATGTTTTTTGTTTTGTTTTATTTCTTTATAACACTTGTGAGTAAGCTGTCTTCCGCCAAAAAGGTGCAAGAAAAAATTGCTTCTGGAAAGGTCAAACATCGAGCTGACAGCTCCTAAGCCAAGATAATGTGTAACTGCAGCAGCTGTAGTAGTTGAAGTTTTAAGTGTTACACAGATTAAAAGTGAATACCTTCCCTAGAGTTGAAGAGTCGACTTCAAACCAGTAAGCTTGGCAACTGGTTTTAAAGCTTGCAAGTGCTATTGATACTTCTTAAAGTTGAAGTTTTCAGCATTCTGTTGTGATCAGGATACTTGGCCTTTTCCACTTAGCCCATGCTACTACTGAGTAAGGAGACAAAGTTAAAGCTCTGAATAGTTTTCTTCTTTGTCCAAAGTTGTATTTTGGGTTATTAAAGGTTTCCATCATTTCTTGGCTAGGGTCTAGAGTACTTCCTCTAGTGTTTTCTTTAAAATACAGTTTATTCTTTGGTTCATTAACTCTTCTAAGCAACACACTCTGAATTTTGGCTCTTTGTATCAAGAATAGGAATTGTTATTCTATCTTGTGTAGTATATACTTTTCATTATGATAAACAACTCAGAAGACATTACTGTAGTTTTAGAACAGAACTATTAAAGGCTTATTTTGCCAATTATACAAATAATTATATATACCAAAATTCTTATACCTTTTAGTCAGTTGTCTTTTTTGCCAAATTCAAACAAGTTTTTATTAAAATATTAAATTCTGACCAAGATAGAATTTTGCCAGGACTATAGCCTGGAAACTTCCAAGTGTGTGGCTCAAGGCATGTGTTTTTAGGGTTCATGTGGAAAAAAACCCATAGGCTATGGTACATTGCCAAGAGGCTTTGTTGCTATTTTCCAAGAACTACAATTCCCAGAATCCCAGGAAGTTACATTATCCATGGACAGGTTGGACTTACCGGTTAATTAAAAATCTAATATTCCCCCTGAAGTTGTATCCTTTGTCAAATCCTTGACTCTATCATGGGTACTAATTTATATTTGTATCTAATACCCATTATTTTAATGGTGCCCAGATAGGAATTAGTATTTAGTTGCTGTATCAGTCATGTAAGAACTACCAGTAATTAGCAGAAGCAAAAAGCCCAAAGGCTCTGCAATGGATAATAACTTTTTGTTCTGTATGAAGCAGGCCAAGTGTGTTATCATATTGTAGAACCATTCTAGTTAATGAATCTACTTGCTAAAAAATCTGAGTCTATTTTTGATAAATTGGCTTTATAGATAGAAATTTTTTTTAGGCTCAACAGTGCTTTATTGACAAAGGACTTCCCCAACATCTCCTCCTTTCTGTTTAAACAAAAAGGTCTTAACTTTAACACAGTCAAATTGTATATAACAAAACAGTTATCAAATAAGAACATAGTTACAATATTTTAGCAAGATTTAAAGAAAATATCATCCATCCCATCCTTGTGAGTCCAAAGTTCTTTATGTAGCTTATATAGATAGAAATTTAATCACCTATATCAGGGAATTTCCTTTTCACTTAGCCTTTTTGAGCATGTTATGGGGGCAGGTATGATGAACTCTTTTCTGTAGTTACTTCCATTAGCTAATTATCTTAACAAACTTATTTAAAACTGGGAAATACTAGAATCCCAAACTTTATAATTCAGGAACCTTAACGTATCTTTAATTTTCAGTAAGCTTACCACAAATTTTATATTTCAAAATATAAATGTGATAGTGCGCACATTTAATCTCAGCACACAGGAATCTAAGGCAGCCATATCTTTATGAGTTCAAGACTAGCTTAGTCTACATAATGAGTTCCAGGTTAGCTATGACAACAAATTGAGAGACTCAACTCAATTTTGTGTTACATTATTTATCTCTGTGATTTACATTCTCACTCTCATTGCTGTCTTTCTCTCCCTCTGGTGTGTGTGTGTGTGTGTGTGTGTGTGCGCGTGTGCGCGTGCGCGTGCGCACACGTGTGCATGCATGTGTGTGCATGAGCAAATGTGGAGGTCAGAGTAAAATTTTCAGGATTAAATTAAGGTCATCAAGTTTGGGAGCAAAAGCATTTACTTGCTGAACTATCTTATTTTCCTTGTTTATTATTTTTAAACAAATAAAATACGAAGTCTTAAATAATTATGTTAGTCCATTTGGTTAAATATAGGAAAATCTTCCTCATATATAGGATATGAATATGTACCTACATATAGAAACACGCAAACAAAAATATAAATTTCACATCTTTTATAGTTTCAGCAAAGTAGTAAAATTAAAAGAACCACAAGTCTAACTGGCTTATGTAAATTTGCTGAGTCTTCTCTTTGCTCTGCTTTTAAATTTTACCAGGATTATGTTTCTCACATTTAGAAAAATTTTAAGTTACCTACTAAATGTGAAGGCCAATATGCTTACATCAATATTTGTAGAAGAGGAGAAGATTTTCCTTTGATATATAATCTAAAAGAAAAAGTGAAATTTGGGGTAATGGAGTAATATGTGTAATTGATGTCTGAAACTCTTTAAAACACATAAGTGTTTACAAAATTTCAAGGGCATTGAATTTATTTTTGCTAGCTCATTCTGTCTCTGATAATTGTTTTTAAAATCTCTAAAATTGAAACTATAATGTGAAACTTGATAAGGACTCCGATATGGGCAGTAGAAAAAAGGAAGATAGAAAGTGGTAAGCATAGGACTAATGATGATGAACATTGAAGGTTTCTAGGAAACTGCAATACTGGATCATGTTGTAAAGGAGGAAGAAAGAGCAATAGAAAAAAGAAATATGTCTTACTAATGATACTAAAAAGAACCTTGCAAGCTTTCAAAGGAAGGAGGGAAAAACAGTGCAACTAGGCTATGTCACAGATGAACCACAAAAACAAAAGTTATGGCATAATAATTCTAAAGGCACAGTACTGGCTTGTATATCTTGGCAACAACCAACAACTCTTAAGAAGGAAATTATGCCTGATATTGGAAACCTAGCCAACAACCCAAGATTAGTGAAGTCATAAACCTTGGAGAATAATATACAGTTGCCACTTTATTAAACAAACATAATCACTAACTACAGTCTACATATTAATTTTCATGCACATAGTAAGTGTTGTCCTCAGTTTTCATCAAGGAAACATCTCTTTGAAACATATGGAGACCATTTCAAAAAAGCACAAGCAACCAAAATGCAGAGTTGTGGAGCGCAATCCCACCAGCTAAATCTACACTTCTGCAATCATGGCTTAGGGATCATTGAAGAAGAGGGGTCAGTAAATCGTAATGCCCAGAGAAACAGGGCATTTGCTATTAGATTGTGCCTCCTAGGGATTTCACAAGTCACACCCATAAAGTCTTAGATATAAACTGAACAAGGATAGCAACAATAGATATGTTAATGTGATGGGAGATGTCATTCTGTAAATCTGTCTCTTATTGGTGGTTGAATAAAGTATTGTTGGCCAATAGGGAAGCAAGATAGGTGGGAGTAGGAGTCAAGGAGGATTCTAGGAAAAAGAGGCAGAGTTAGACATGATGTAGCCGCCAGAGGAGTAAGAGGTCTGGACCCTTTCTCTTGTAAGAGAAATACTTAGATTAACAATTACAGTTTAAATACTTAAGTCAGAGCTAGCCAGTGAGAAACAAGCAAATGGCGAACAGCTTCATAATTAATATAGTGTCATGTGTGTTATTTGGGGACTGCAACTGTGGCAGGGCCTAGGCGGCTGGCAAGGAAGACTGTATTCAACACTAATGTGGACTGTCATAGGTTTTCTATTGTCGTGAAGAGACAGCATGACCACAGCAACTCTTAGAAAGGAAAATATTTAATTGAGGTGACTTGGTTACAGTTCAGAAAATGATTTGCTTAGAGTTCAGAGGTTCAGACAATTATCATTATGGTGGGATATGGTGGTGTGCATGTACAAATGACGCTAGAGAAGTAGCTGAGGGTCCTACGTCTTAACAGCAACAGAAAATGGTCTGTGACACTGGACGCATCTCAAGTATAGGAGTTCTCAAACACACCCCCACAGTAACACACTTCCTCCAAGAAGGCCATACCTACTCCAACAAAGACATACTTCCTAATAGTGTCACTCCCTTTGGGAGAGATTTTCTTTCAAACCATGTCATGTACCAAGAGACATGAAGGTTGAGAGTCCAGGGGGACTCTACCTTATACAAACAACTACAGTCAACTAAACAATGCTGAGAGTAGGAGAAATAGTTTTCTTCAGGAAAGAGCTCAACAAATCGTTATCTAATACCAAATCATCATCCCTAAAAACAAATATATACATAACATTTTACAAACTGAGCAGATAGTATTTATGTATTTAGAAATGTACATATAAATATATTATACATATATTACATGCATTGTAACAGCAATTAAGCAAAAAAGGGCATAAAATTGGAAGCAAGAAAAGAGTGGTAAATAGGAGAATTTGGAGGGAGAAAAAGGAAGGTCTCAGGGACCATGAGAAATACAGCAGGTATTAACTAGTCTTTACCAGGCCAACCCACCAGGAGCATGATTCCTTGATGGGGTAGCCACACTTGGCAAGGCCATGGGGTCACTGTCTATGGAAACTAGTTGTTCCTGTCCTGTTGCTTTCATGAGTTCCTTCATTCTGCCCTAAGAACTTCTTTTCTACCCTAGGAATAGCTTTAGATGTATCTCACTACTTGTGTGTTTATCTCATGAAAATATTCTGCCTGTGGGGAACATACTGATAGTCTAGGAGATGGCTTTTCATTTAGCTATATAATTTACATGTACACAATCTATCCTGAGACATACCTCATAATTGGATCTATTTTTCGCACAAGGACTGTGGACTCTTATCAGCCTGCTATGTTCTCTTGCTCACGGGAATTGCACACAATTAGCTTACTTTAACTCAGAGCAAGCTCAAACTAGACTAAACAGTTTTGAAAATAGACCATAAGTTTGAAATTTTGGAGCTATGTATAGGGTCAGATCCACAGATGTTCAACTAAAGTCACTAAGAAAAGCATGCCAATTCTTCACTTTCCAGTCTGCTAACAATAGATGTATGTCTTAAAGTTGTCATGGGGCACTGTGTCTTCACCTATTTGGTCACAGTTTTGCTCCTATGCCCTTGGCCACTTGTATTGGCATGGTAAATGGCTCACTTCAAGATTTCTGAAGGAGAACAGTTTTTAAAATAGAAGAAGATAGAAGAAGCATGGAGAAGTTAGATGTAAGACAGGATTATTAGAGTAGAAACAGAACAATGAAGACCACATGAAATAAAGAGCATGACCCCCAGTTTGTGTGTGAAGCTGTTATAGAAAGCTTTATACTCTCCTTTTCTCCTGAGAAGCACTTCGCCTTTGGAATACTGGGTAGGGGCTGAAGCTGATCTCATTTCATTTACAGGAAGGCCGGTATGATGTAATTATACTATAACATCAAAAACTGAAAGAAATAATTTAAACATATGTCTTGGGGAGGAAAAGTCTTCAGTTAAGCAGATTTTTAAGAGTCCGGTTTTTCCAGAACACTGATTAAGTATTTGCTACAGGATCATGATGACTGGACTTCAGAACTTCAGCAAACACATAAAACAAGAGGGTATGGTAGTCTGCCTACAACTCCAATGCAAGAGCAGGAAGTGTATTCAGGGCATCCATAGGGCAAGTTAGACTAGTTGAGCAGGTGAGCTCTGGGCTCAACAAGAAACCTTGCTTCAGTGATTAAGAAGAGAAACTGAGGAATACACACAACATCCCCCTCTGTTCTTCACATACACATATGCAGATGTGTTTCTGTACTCTGATATGCATATATACACACATGTGAACATATAGACATATGCATACCACACAAACATACTAGCAACACAAAGAAAAATAGGAAAAGCTCAAGTTTCAGAAGAGTCTACTGACATCCAAATTATTCAAATTATTCATTCGTAATAACTTGCCATTTCTATGTATTTTAATAATTATGTCTCACAGTTAGAACATACAGTTTATAGTGATGGGGATAATTCAGTAGCCAGTGAAGTAAGAATGATGATGCAATTAGACTAGTATTTAAACAAATGTGAGAGGTCAAGTGGTCTTAACAATTGTGGAGAACCCTAATGAACTTAATAGTAATAGGTGTTTTCAATAAACAAATACATGTTGATGCTTTTAGAGATATTATCAATGGGGCAAAAAGAAAAATAATCTTGAACATCATTAATAAAATTAAATAATAGTATTTCATGCTGCCACAGAAAAATTCATGGAGTATAGGACTAGTTGTCCTTTCCTCTCAGCATCCCAAATTTCACAGCTAAGAAGAACAGAATCTGAGACACTGACATACACACTTTCGTGAAGGCAGTGAAATCTGAAGGCAGCACTTCAAGTCATGGCACCAGACAATTGTCAACACAATTTTCCCTTCATAAGGAAAGACCTTATACAAGAAACACAACAAAACTTCTAGAAATAAAAAGAAAGGAAGGAAGGAAAGTACAACAAATACCACATAAAATTAGGTCTTTGAAATTCTAAATTATAATTAAATTCATAAGGAAATATATTATTTATTGTCCTTTAGAATATGGCAAGATAACTACCATAACATATATGCAGAGGACATACCTTTGGGTTTTGTGGGAGTCTTTACAGTGGGAGCAGGTAGACTCCTGACCCTTTTGTCTGCTTTTGGGACTTATTTACTCTGTGATAAGAAATCTAAAGAATGAAATATGAGTATGCAGTACTTTTTTATGTATATCTTAGACCATCAGAAACAATATTATAGGGGAAAAGAACATATTATAATGCTAAAATTAAGGTTTTATTTCTTACTATATCTGCAAGCTTCTATTATTTATTGATCCACTGGGTGAGCCTCAGTTTCATTATCTGAAAAGCATGTACAATTATCCTACCATATTCAAGCCATTTTACAAAATTAAATTAGACAGTGTTTTTCAAGAACCTGATCCACAGATTAAATTACATAAATATTTTATGTGTACACATACATTAAATAGTATTTATTTTTCATTGTTTTGTAGTTTCTTCCATTTTCATTTTTCCTTCCTTGTTCATTTTTTCCTGTTGGTGACCATGATCTCATGTAATTTCTTTACAATTATTACCCTATATTTATGTGTCTTTGCACCTTACATCCAGTCTTAAATCTTATTTGTACTACACAATTATTGTATAAAGAGAGATAATAAGTAAAATACACAGAAACACAGAGGAAACCCTTTTATTCATTTCATACAATTCAAAACACTTTATTTTTTACAAATTTAGTCAACTAAGTAGGGCTCATATGGGCTTACAGAGACTGTGACAGAAGTCATGGGACCTGCACGGGTCTGACTAGGTCTTCTGACTATGTCTGTTAGCTTCGTGTTTTCCTGGGATTCCTAAAAGTGGGATCAGATTTGTTTCTCTGGGAGTAGGGTTGTCTAAGATTCTTTTGGCAGCTCTTGATATTATTTTCCTCCTATTGGCTTGTTTTGTCCAGCTTTAATATGAGGACATTCACCTTGACTTCTTGTATCTTGTTTTGCAGTGTTTGACTGTTGTCTCTGGGAGTCCTGTTCTTTTCTGAAGAGGTAATGAAAGAGGAGTGGATCTGGGGGAGAGAAGAAATATGGTGAGGATTTGGAAGGATTGGAGGGAAAGGAAACTATGGTCAAGATATATTTTAAGAGGGAAGAATATATGTAAGAAATAAGGATAAAATAAGGAATAAAAACAAAAACAAATAAATATTGTGTCATTGTTCCTCATTATTTGCAAGTACAGAAAACAAAAGATTGTATGAATTCTAGTAAAAAATAGAATGATACATAGTCACTAATGAAAGTTCTTTTAAAAATATAAGGATGGATTGTCTAAGCAAAAATGCAGCTAGTCAGTATATTGACAAAATTGATGGGGGAAAATGACTCTATAGTTTCTAAGCAATATTTATTATAGTCAAAATTATTTTTGAGAAAAATTCTGAGAAAACTATGAATAAAAATGAAATTTCATAATACAAACCTCTTTACTTGGAACATTGTTAAACTTTTCACCATATTTGGACTAAAATAAAAAGTCAATTATCTCATCAGTACTACTTAACATTTTTTTCTGAAGGTTTTCAAAAATTAAAGATAATAAACGTGTCATGAACACTATAAAAGAAATGAAACTATCATTTTTCACAAATGACATGATTATATATTGAGAAAATACAGAGATTATCTTCAGTCAAATATTAAAATTAATGAGATAATTTGAATATAATGTTACATATAAGTTTTAGCTGAACAATAACACATAGCTATTTATATCTACTTTTATTAATCAATTAGAAAAGAAGTTAAAATTCTAAATGTTATGAAAGCTATTTTAAAAATATAAAATCTACTAACAAATTTAATGAAAAATGAAAATCTTTCCCATTGTAATATCAAAAACACTGTTGAGATAAGTATACAATACAGCTTTAATGGACAGATGTGATTTTCTCTAATCTCCAATAAAAATTTAATTAGTCCATGCAAAGTGTGTATGTTTGGTAATCCCACAACTTATATGAAAATATAAAGAGGTAAAATTACTCAATAATATCAATGTGCATTTAAGAAAATAAAACATGAAATGTACACAGTACTAAACAGAAAGAATTTAAATTCTATGATAATTTGTTCCACATGATATTTTACAGCGATGGAAAATTAGCCAATGTATTAAATGAATTTATGGCAAATTGCATTATCCAGAAAAGTTTGTTATCTTCAGGAAAGTGTACTAGACCAATTAGAAATCTGCATGAAAATATATCTCATTGGTATGTAAAAATGAAATCCTAGTTATTACATCTCTGTGAAATTGAAAATAGTTCAATATTTGATATAAACCATGAGGAAAATTGGGTCATAAGGAGCAGGAGACTATTTCTTGGTCAGAACTATAATATTTTACATACATAAATGATAGTGATAAAACATACATTATTAAAAGTAAGAATTTGGAGGTGGGCTACGAGAGAGATGTTCAGGGATTAAGAGCACTAGCTGCTCTTACAGAGGATGTGGTTTAATTTGCTACAACCACATGGTGATTCACAGCTATCTGTAACTCCAGTTCCAGTGGGATCCAAAGCCCTCCCTGGTCTCTCAGGCACTGCATGCACATGGTTCACATACATACTTACAGGAAAAATATTAGTAAATATTAGTAAAATATTTTTAAAACTTAAATAAAGACAATAATCAAAGACCTTTGTTAAAGTCTTTATCTTACATGCATGAGTCACTGGATTCAGCTCCAAGCACTATCAAAATGTAACATTGCCATTTAGAAATTGAATGCTTGTAAACTTCATGCTCAAAAGAATAAAGAAGTAATCCTCAAAGAGTCAGAAAACTGTGGGCATGTGTGCGCATGCGTGTGTGTTTGTGTGTGTGTGAGAGAGAGAGAGAGAGAGAGAGAGAGAGAGATCTTTCAATGGAAATAGTGAGACAATTTTAGCAACAATATGAAAGTTCCACTAAAAATGTCATTTATTTATGCAGGAAGGAATAAAGGGCACAGTGAGCATGTAGAGGTCAAGGAATAACTTTGAGGATTTGGTTCTATCCATTCAAGTCCTTATATTTTCATAGCAAGAACATTTACCAGTTGAGCCATTTTGCTACCTCCCAAAGCTACAGGTGTTCAACAGGGACAATATAAATTTTCTGGTGCAGTGAGTGGTTCCAACCTTCCTAGTCTGTTCTTTCTTCACGTTGTGGTGACCCCAACCGTAAGATTCTTTTGTTGTCATTTCATAACTGTAAATTTCTAATTTATGAATAGTAATGTAAATATCTAATATACAGAATATTTTCTGTGTGTCCCCTGCGAAAGGGTCATTTGACCCTTACAAGGGTCATGAACCACATGTTAAGAACCACTTATCTAGAGAGACCGAGGGGAAGGATTGCCTTATATTCCATCAGCAAATGCAAAACACTAAGTTTATGACATGTAACAGAAAATAGAAACTTTACATTTTCTTAAATATTCATTTACATATTTTCATATTTCTCCTTGGTTACTTGAGGTATACCTAACATAAACTAATAGTTAGACAACTAATGATTCTCAACAAACCACGAGCATTTATTATATGCACAATGTTGTACAATTATCACCATTTTCTACTCGGAAAACAATTTAGTCACTCTATAAGGAAATTTTATAGGCATATCCACTTAAAAATAGTGATGCAATATATTTTGAATATATGAACACACGCACACACACACACACACATATATGACCAATTTTGATTTTGTTTTAGAATTTATAGTTATGGTATCACATTTATTATTTCCAGTAACCCGAGACTTTTATGAACTGTTTCTGACATGCATTTACCATTTCATTTCATTTGGAAGTGGACAATAATCAGTGACTAGCTAACTGCAAATAGAATGTTTAATCACTTTGTTTGTAACAATGAAAGCATTGTGCAAAACTCAACTGTCTTAGTTTTCTAACCTAAGGATTTTTTTATACTCAGAATAATCAGCACTCTCCTCACCCCTCCATGATAATACCACATAACCCCCTTCCAAGCCCCTGACTGGCAGATTATGTTTCCCTGAGAAGCTAGGAGATTTGGTTGGAGAAAGGAATCTCAATTGGCTTTAGCTAGTGAAGCATCTCTTTTTGTTAACTGGCAGGGCTTTGGATCTGGCAGCTCTGAAAAATCCCACCACAAGGGACCTAGTACTAAACTAGTTTATTAATTGGTATGCGGCCTCTAGGGTTTGCAAGACTAGCAATACAGTCTGGTGGTATTCGTGTAGCAAGAGATTTTCGTAGGAGTGATAATTCTCCGTTGAAAACAAATAGCACAGTGGAAAGTGAAAAATATAGTCACATTTATTTACACTAACCCCCTGTCTACTAATCTCACCAGCCTGTGGAATAGGATCAGCCCTCCACCAGATTTTGTTCTCCTAATGGAGAATAACAGAAGCTCTGCAAGCTGTTAATTCTTCATTCCTCTCCTCACTTATTCGTGCTAATTTCTTTCCATTTTAATTCTTCCAGCCTGTCTCTATCCTAATGGCTCCAGTTTCTAAGCAAATGCATATTTATTGTGGGGTGTATTTGGTGTGCCGAATCAATGCCTTATGTTTTAAAGCTTAACAGAAACGTAGCTAAATTTAATCTTCTCCCCCTGGGAGTAGGGCACAGTGTGGAGAAGTTGTGAATATATTTATACATGTTGTGCATTAGATTTACCTTTTTCTCTAGTAACTTAGCTATTTAACGCCTCGTAATTATAAAGGAACTCATGAACACAGTAAAAGATTTAGTTTGTGTCCGAACTTGTCAAATTAAAGGGAAACCATTACATAGAATTACAGAATCTTAACACATTTGAATGCGTAATATCGAACCTTCTTATTTTGGATTCAGAGGAAACTGAGATGTCAAATACAATGGGAAGTTGATAAAAGTTGCACAGAAACTGAACACTGAACAATGACTCTGCTGTGGCAATTGTTTTCTTTTAATGGACACACAATTGTTTTACATGTCAATCACAGTTCCCTCTCTCTCCCCTCCTCCTCTGCCCCCCATCAACCCCCTAGCCCATCCTCTTTCTGCTCCCCAGGTAGGGTGAGTCCTTCCATGGGTGATCTTCAAAGTCTGTCATATCCTTTAGAGCAGGGCCTAGGCCTTCACCCATGCGTTTAGACTGAGAGAGTATGCCTCTATGTGAAATGGGGTCCCAAAGTCCATTTGTGTACTAGGGATAAATACTGATCCACTACCAGGGGCCCCATAGATTGCCTCCTCACTGACACCCACAATCAGCGGGTCTGAATCAGTCCTATGCTGGTTTACCAGCTATCAGTATGGGGTCCATCAGCTCCCCCTTGTTCAGGTCAGCTGTATCTGTGGGTTACACAAGCCTAGTCTTTATCCCTTAGCTCATTAATCCTCTCTCTCACAACAGGATTCCAGGAGTTCATTTCAGTGTTTATCTGTGGTTGTCTACTTCTGCTTCCATCAGCTGCTGGATAAAGACACTAGGATGGCATATAAGGTAGACATCAATCTCATTGTTGGTGAAGGACATTAAGGTAGCTTCTCTGTTTTTCCTTAGTTTGTTAGTTGGTGTGAACCTTGGAGATCTCTGGATACTTCCCTGGTGTCAGATTTCTCTTTAAACCTATAATGGCTCCCTCTATTATGTTATCTCTTATCTTGCTCTCCACTATTCTTCCCCTGACTCAACCTTCCTGCTCCCTCATGTCTTCCTCTCCCCTCCTCTTCTCCCCTTCTCTTTCTCCTAGCTCTCTCTCCACTCTACCCATGCTCACAATTTTCCCAGGGACTTTTTGAGGCATCATCATCCCTGACTTCAAACTCTATTATAGAGCTATAGTCCTGAAAACAGCTTGGTATTGGCACAAAAATAGGTAGACCAATGGAATCGAATTGGAAACCCTGATTTTAAACCACACACCTATGAACACCTGATTTTTGACAAAGAAAGTAAAATTATACAATATAAAAAAGAAAGCATCTTCAACAAATTGTGCTGGCATAACTGGAAGCTATCATACAGAAGAATGCAGATAGATCCATGTCTACGCCATACACAAAACTTAAGTCAAAATGGATTAAAGACCTCAACATAAATCCAGCCACACTGAACCTCTTGGAAAAGAAAGTGGGAGTTAACCTTGAACAAATTGGTACAGGAGATCACTTCCTGACCATGACACCCACCAGCAGCACAGACACTGAGATCGACAATTAATAAATGGGCCTCCTGAAACTGAGAAACTTTCGTAAGGCAAAGGACACAATCAGCAAGACAAAGCAGCCACAGAATGGGAAAAGATACTCAACAACCCCACATCTGAAAGAGGGATAATCTCTAAAGTTTACAAGAACACCATAAGCTAGTTTCCAAAACACCAAATAATCCAATTAAAAAGTGGTGTACAGAACTAAATAGAGAATTCTCAACAGAGGAGTCTAAAATGTCTGATAGACACTTAAGTGCTCAACATTCTTAGCCATCAGGGAAATGCAAAACAAATCAACTCTGAGATACCATCATACTCCTGTCAGAATGACTAAAATAAAAACACCAATGGCACTTTATGCTGGAGAGGATATGGATAAAGGGGAACACTCCTTCACTGCTGGTGGATCTTTATAATCCTCAGTTACCAAATTAATACCTTCAATTTATACTAAGACTGAGACCTCTACAAGAGGAAAACAAAATATTTTACAGTATTGTTTTATTTTTTAAGACTACTCAGTCAGTATGTTATCTTCCCACAGTTTTGGGTATACTTTTTATTAGCTAAACCCTTTGACAACAATTCTTTTAGGGGAACCAAGTTCTTACTCCTAGTAATAATAGAATGCCTGAACTGTCCTACTCTTGTAATCAGATTCATGAGTACCTCATATTGTCACAGAGCCTTTATTGAGTAATTGACAGAACCATACACAGAGATCCACAACTAAGCACCAGGCCAAGCTCTGGGAATCCAGTTGAAGAGAGGAAGGAGAGAATATATGAGCAAGGGAGGACAAGATCATAATAGAGAAATCTACAGACACAGATGAAGCAAGCTTGTGGAAATTCATGAACTCTAGAACTACAACTGAGGAGACTCCAGGGGACTGAACTAGGGTCTTCATATGTGGGAGACAGCTGTGAATCTTGGACTGTGTGAGGAGACCCTGGCAGTAGGACCAAGATACAAGCTTGCCTGTTGTATCCCATATAGATACTCTTGTTTTGGAGCCCAACAAATCAACCACTCAACCCCCTTGGTGATCTTTTACTCATATTGGCTGCTGTTCTAGATCTTTATCCCACCCTTGTTTTTTCTAACATTTTAGTTTCCCCAAAGGCATCAGTTACCAATTAAAAAGTTAAATATTACTTATACAAATAAAGCAAATTTGGTACACACACACACACAGACACACACACACATAAATATACTATATACCATGGAGTATTCCCTTTCTTCTTTTACTGTGTCATAACAGTAAAAAAAATAGTAATCTGTGAACTATGAAGAGAATCCAAAATAGGCACTGTTAGGAGGTGTGACTTTGTTGGAGTACATATGGCATTGTTGGAGGAAGTGTCACTGTGGAGGCAGCTTTGAGGTCTCATGTATTTTCAAACCATTTGCAGTAAGACACAACACTTCTTGCCTGCATATCAAGATGTAGAACCCTCAGCTACTCTTTCAGCACCAAAGGGGCACTGCACACCACCATGATGATAATGGACTAAACCTCTGAAAATGTAAGCCACACCAACTAAGTGTTTTTCCTTTTATAAGAGTTGCTGTGGTTATGGTGTCTCTTCATAGGAATAGAAACCTTAACTAAAATAGACACCAAATCTGCTGGTGATTTAATATGGCTTTCCACTCCACAGAAGTGTGACAAGCAGGATCATACTCTAATGAACCAACTTGCTCTCTTGTGCTTCTTATTACAACTCAAGTAAACTAAGAAATTGTTCCTGTTAATACATGTGTACATAGATAGTAAATTAGGTCAGCTCATTTATTAGTCACACAATGTAAATAATGGTGAATGAGACCAGTACAGTGTTTCCATTCTGATTATGAGTTTGAAATTCTTTGTGCTTTTTTTAAGTGCTTCTTGAGAATGGAATGGTTGTTTGTTCATATCATAAAATTGACAAAAATTTCATGAGTGTTTTATGGTTAAAACATTTTGAAAATAAGTTAATAACCAAAGAAAGAATAAGTAAATGCCACTATTAAGTGGTTTGCTCATGCTTTCTTGATATTACAAGGCAAGACTAATAGTAGCACTAAGAAGACTAAATGCTGGCCCAGCCCTCTGAGTTATACAAGGCTGCACATGCTCATCAGGAAAGCCATTTATGTGTATAAGAACTAGTAACTTTTAATACTATCGTAGCTTCATTAATTGGAAATGACTAAGCACAGCCTGATATTTTGAAGGTATTTTTTAAAGAACACTACGTTTATTTTGAGGAAAAATCTTCAGATAAGCATTAAAAAGATATACAAGACCATAGAGGAGACATGAATAAAAATAATTGGACATTTTAAAAGCAAACAAACCAGAATTTATACATCCAAATGAGTGCTATCCTTCCAAGTAGTCTCTTAGGAGGATATACACATATTTCAATGATGGCACCATTCCTCAAAATGCACTTGGGACTCTTCAATGTGAAATTATGGCTATGTCAGATTGTAGAAACAACATAGGAAAATTCACTTCTTTAGTTTATCCATGCCCTTGATATAAACACAAGTCCCTGTAGACACACCACACTATAAAGTTTCAGGTTAAATTATAACTAGGTATCCTTTAAAAACACCATGAATTGCCTCTCAATAACAGAAGATATGTTTCTAAATTAATAACTGTCTTGCATAATTGGAAGGCATTGTAGAAACTGTTAAGTCACTAAAATAAAAGTTGCTGTTTCTGAAACAAACTACTTACTGTCTTTCCTTTGGTTGTATTTTCTAGAATCATTAAGACTGTTGTAAAAGAGCACCAGAATCCTAGTTTATATAAACTAGCTCTTTGTGCTGTGTTCTTCCTAATCTGTGGATGACTAGGTTTGTCTGCTGTTTTGAAGATGAAATTAGATAAATGAACCATCAATAATTTTGACCTTGATCATATTTTGTAAAACTGCATGTTAGCATCATCAACACCAGGAGAGTTGCACTATTTTCTTTGCATATTTGATTTTTGTGTAATTCTTTCCAGATTATATCTGATACATGACTAAATTTTAAAAAGAGAATTACGTATTTTATTCTATGCAAATTTCACATGTGTATACTAAGTATTTTTTGACTTATCTATCCTTCCCTCTCTCATTCCACCACCACAGTACATCCCTCTCCCTACGACATGTCCAATTTCTTTGATAACCTACTGAATCCAATTACTGCTTTATGTGTGTGGATGTGGAGTATCCAGCAGAACATTGATGACTGGCTAATAACCAACTACTCCAAAGACAAATGACTCTCCTTTAGCAGCCACCATATGCCAATAACTGTATACACATACATATATGCATATTGTGTGTATATATGCATATATATGTGTAGGTATATGTACTTACATAGTACTTACTATGTTGGTTAAGTAACACATTTTTATAATTAAGTAACACATTTTTATAATTAGTAAGAAAAAGGGAGAATAAAAGTATGAATTAAGCAAGTAGGTAGAGAAAGAAAAAAGAATAAACAATTTATCTGGGGCCAGTAGGTAAAAGAAGAAGCCTAGATTACTGGAAAAAATTAGAAATAATAGTCATAGAAATTCCCTTCTTATATGAAGAAAATGTTCTAAACCTGATTATCATAATGGTGGCACAAATCTGAACATGGTGAGCCACTAGATTGTGTAATTTTAGTGAGTGACTTATCTGACATGTGAATTATATCTCGATAAAGCTTTTTTTAAAAAAGATTTTTGTAAATATAAATTAGAAACAAGCTTGTTTCACATGTCAGTTTCAGCTCCCTTTCCCTCCCCTCCTCCGGAACACACCACCCAATAAAGCTGTTTTTTAAAAAAGAAATTCCAACAGTGAAAATTTGAATTGAAGTAAGGAAAGTGCTAATTGAAATATGAGCCCATGGTGGTAGCTGTAGTTTAGTGCATAGAGTGCATTTAAAAGTCAGCTAATGGACTGTGACATTCTTGCTTACTGTCAATCTCCTGCATTGAGTCTGCATCTCAATTTATAGAATGAAAATTGAAGCATTTACTTAATGTATTTTGTTAAAATTACATGAGAAATCTTTTTAATATGCTTAGCATGATGCTTAGAACATACTGTGTAGTCTCCAAGCAGTAAGTACTGTTGCTATGACTTTTGCTTAAAGGTACTATTTTAGCCAGGAAACAAAAAACGAAACAAAACTAAAAAAAAATAGTGTGCATATGCGTGCGCGCATACACACGTGCACACACACACACGCAGACACACATACACACACACACCAAACAAACAAACCCTACCACTACCATTACCCACCACTACCACCACCAACCATGACAACAAAAATCCAGGTCCTCAAGTCTAAGTGAATCCAAACTGAAACCTATATTGCAGTCAAATTGTTAGCTCCAATGACTCTCAGCTTTGTATAGGTTATGGCCATTTTCACACTCTGTCCTGCACTGAGTAAATTAACTTCCATGTTTCTCAGAATCTTGAGAAATACACCAGCGAGTAGAGACATTTTCTAATACTTAAAGAAGAGAAGATGTCTCACACCAGCACTGTTCATATGTTCATTAATCAGGAGTCATTCTCATGGTTCCCAGTGAAGTACATGACATACTGAGAAATAGTTTGCTTCTGAATGGTTGTAAAGAAGTAGTGTTGAGCAGAAATAAACTATTTCCTTTGTCATAGATGATTGACTTATTCTGATATAAAATACATATTTATACACCAACAAATCAACAAGCAGTTCATTAGGATACCTGATTGCTATTTTTTCTGCTTTTCATTATGTGTTGTATTGAACCATAATATTCTCATCTTGGTCACAGCATTTAGGTGAAGTTTCCCAGTTTTATTTCCTTGTGAATGTGTCTTCCACCTGGCGAAAGGATGCTTTGTTATGCAGAAAATGATCTACCTTTGCAGAGCAGCTATAGAAGGATGTTTTCAACACATAGTTCAACATGAAAGAATGAGGATTTGAAACGGAACATATTCACTGAAAAGAGGAAGCTTTGCTACTTAGGCAGCAGATCTAGCTCCTGTGCAGGTAACAGGCTCACTTGGTCTTCTTTGTGTTACAATTAGGACTTTCTGCTCCCATGACAATTTTCTAAAATATATCATTAGCATTTCTAACTATAAATAATTCATAACAGGCCAATCTATCATAAAGAGAACCAATCCTTGTCACAGTGATGCTTTGTTTGATATTTTGCTTCAGCAACACCTGATACCAGAGAAAAACAATTCATATCTACATTAATCATCTCATTTCCATCCCATTTTTGAAGATATCTACAAAATATTCTGCTGAATTTCAAAAATGTGTCAGAAAAACCATCTCTGCTGAAACTGAAGTCAAAATTATGGTTGAATTTGACAACACATTAAATTATAGGAAACATGGCCAAAGTATTTTCAAATATAAATTTAATGGTCAAAAATATGGTTCTAAATTTAAAGTATTTTGGTAATAATTTGAAAAGGTCACTATCCATCATGTAGGCTTATTTTTTCAGTCCAGCTATTTTCTCATGTTTACCTTTCTACTAACCAGCTAATCAGAAAATGGTATCTGAATTTTGGTATGATACTATCAGCATATGCTGAGAGGCATATATGAGAATGATTATAAATGGTGTGCTATGAAAACCCTTGTCTGTTTTCTACACAGATTTTAATTTTAATGATTTTTCTCAATGTCTATTTATTGTCCCATTTAATACTAATGAAACAAAGAGTTGTTTCTTTGAGAAAATCAACAAAATAGACAAACCTCTGTCCAAACTAACCAAAAGACAGAGAGAGAACATGCTAATTAACAAAATCAGGGATGAAAAAGGGGACATAACAACGGACTCTGAGGAAATCAAGAGAATCATCAGGGCATACTTTGAAAATCTGTACTCCACAAAATTTGAAAATTTAAAGGAAATGGACAATTTCCTGGATAGATATCACTTGCCAAAACTATATCAAGAACAGATAAATAATCTAAACAGACCTATAACCCCTAATGAAATAGAAGCAGTCAACAAAAGGCTCCCAAATAAAAAAAGCCCAGGCCCAGATGGCTTCAGTGCAGAATTCTACCAGAAATTCAAAGAAGAGCTCATTCCAATACTCGTCCAGGTATTCCACACAATAGAAGCAGGAGGCTCACTGCCAAACTCTTTCTATGAGGCTACAATTACCTTGATACCAAAGCCACATAAAGACACAACTAAGAAAGAGAACTATAGACCAATTTCCCTCATGAACATTGATGCGAAAATACTCAATAAAATACTTGCAAACCGGATTCAAGAACCGGATGAAAGAAATCAAAGAAGATACCAGAAAATGAAAAGATCTCCCATGCTCTTGGATTGGTAGGATCAACATAATAAAAATGGCAATCTTGCCAAAAGCATTCTACAGATTCAATGCAATCCCTATCAAAATTCCATCACAATTCTTCAAGGACCTGGAAAGAACATTAATCAACTTTATATGGAAAAACAAAAGGCCCAGGATAGCCAAAACATCACTATACAATAAAGGGACTTCAGGAGGCATCACCATACCTGACTTCAAGCTCTATTATAGAGCTATAGTTCTGAAAACAGCTTGGTATTGGCACAAAAATAGGCATGTAGACCAATGGAACCGAATCGAAGGCCCTAATTTTAACCCACACACCTATGAACACCTGATTTTTGACAAAGAAGCTAAAACTGTACAGTGGAAAAAAGAAAGCATCTTCAACAAATGGTGCTGGCATAACTGTGTACTGGTATGCAGAAGACTGCAGATAGATCCATGTTTATTGCCTTGTACAAAACTTAAGTCCAAATGGATCAAAGATCTCAACATACATCCAGCCACACTGAAACTTTTAGAAGAGAAAGTGGGAGATACTCTTCAACGAGTTGGTACAGGACACCACTTCCTAAACATAACACCAGTGGCACAGGCACTGAGATCGACAATTAACAAATGGGACCTTCTGAAACTAAAAAGCTTTTGTAAGGCAAAGGACACAGTCAAAAAGACAAAAAGGCAGGCCACAGAATGGGAAAAGATATTCACTAACCCTACATCTGACAGAGGGCTAATCTCCAAAATTTATAAAGAACTCAGGAAACAAGTCTCCAAAACACCAAAGGATCCACTAGAAAGGTGGGGTACAGAGCTAAATAGAGTATTCTAAGTAGAGGAGGCTAAAATGGCCAAGAGACACTTAAGAAAGTGCTCAACATCCTTAGCCATCAGGGAAATGCAAATCAAAACAACTCTGAGATACCATCTTATGCCTATCAGAATGGCTAGAATCAAAAACACCGAAGACAATCTATGCTGGAGAGGATGTGGAGAGAGAGGAAGACTCCTCCACTGCTGGTGGGAATGCCGACTCATACAGCCTCTTTGGAAATCAGTATGGAGATTCCTCAGGAAAATGAGAATTAATATACCACTAGACCCAGCAATTCCACTCTTAGGCATTTATCCAAATGAGGCAGATTCATACAACAAGGGCATCTGCTCCACTATGTTCATAGCAGCATTGTTTGTAATAGCCAGAACCTGGAAGCAACCTAGATGCCCCTCAACTGAAGAGTGGATAGAGAAAATGTGTTACATTTACATAATGGAGTATTACTCAGCAGAAAAAAACAATGGAATCTTGAAATTCGCAGGGAAATGGATAGCACTGGAAGAAACCATCCTGAGTGAGGTAACCCAGTCGCAAAAAGACAAACATGGTATGTACTCACTCATATATGGATTTTAGATATGGATCAGGATAGTGCCAGTCTGCACTTCCACTGGTAGAGAGTCTGGGAAGCAGGAAAGAACCTAAAAGATATGCATATATGCATAGTACCCAAGAGAAGAGGATGGAGAAAAGATCCTCTGAATGGATGGGGGAGAGTGGGACCTGGGAAGAATAGAGGGGGTAAAGAGGAAGGGAGTTGGTCATGGGGGAACAGGAAGTTGAGGGGGTGGGGGTAGAATAGGGGCAAGAGGGAATCATAGGATCGAAGACAGATCAGGCACCA
The DNA here is from genome assembly GCF_017639785.1 of Mesocricetus auratus. Lineage (NCBI taxonomy): Eukaryota > Metazoa > Chordata > Mammalia > Rodentia > Cricetidae > Mesocricetus > Mesocricetus auratus. Next base: position 109,160,371 of record NW_024429188.1, on the reverse strand, counting down.
GAGTGACCTCCAGTGATCTAAAGGTATAACACCAATTGGCCAGCTAAGCAATAGTGGAGGGACCACCTCGAATGCCCATTCCTGATAATGAACTTGATGTCTATAACCATCCGGGAGCCTTCATCCTGTGACTGATGGAAGCAGAGGCAAACACACAATTAATCACTGAACTGAACCCAAGGAACCCAGTGACAGAGAGAGAGGAGTGATGAGCAAATTGGCAAAGAATGGGCTGGCAAAACCAGCAGAAACAGCTGATCTGAACAGGGGAGTGCTCTTGGACTCCAGACCGACAGTGGGGAGGCCAGCATGGGACTGATCTGGACCCCCCCAAATGTGAGTGTCAGTGGGAAAGCCTGGGCAACCTATGGGGCCCTGAGCTGTGGATCAGTGTCTATCCCTGGTATACAAACTGTCTTCATGTGCCTATAGCACAAAGAGAGATGCTCTCTCAGCCTGGACTCTTAGGGGAGTGCCTGGACCCTAACAAGAGTAAAAGGACAGACTCTAGACATCCCCTATGTGGAAGGATTTGGCAATAGGGTGGGAGGGAGGGGGGGGGAAGGGGAGTGCGGGAGGATGGGAGGGAGAGGGAACTGGGATTGACATGTAAAACAAGCTATTTAAAATTAAAATAAAAATGATAAAAAAAAGAAAAACACTAAACATAGGAAGAGAGCCTTACTTGTCTGTTCCGGAACAGTAAGCGAAGTAGCCTCAAGGCAAGAACCCACTCACATAAAGTTCCAGTATGTAAAAGGAGAGAGTCTAAGGGAATTCCTGCTCCTAGAAAATTACTGCATAGAAAAGGTTATGTGACTGTAACTCAACAGTTAAGGGTTTTTCCCAAGCTGGTAGGTGAATTTTTCAGGCTACAATTACCTTGATACCAAACCACACAGAGACACAACTAAGAAAGAGAACTATAGACCAATTTCCCTCATGAACATTGATGCAAAAATACTCAATAAAATACTCGCAAACCAGATCCAAGAACACATCAGAAAAATCATCCACCAGGATCAAGTAGGCTTCATTCCAGGAATGCAGGGATGGTTCAACATTAGAAAATCTATCAATGTAATCCACCATATTAACAATCTGCTAAAGAAAAACCACATGATCATTTCACTAGATGCTGAAAAAGCCTTTGACAAAATCCAGCACCCCTTCATGATAAAGGTCCTAGAGAGATCAGGGATAACAGGAACGTACCTGAATATAATAAAAGCAATATACAGTAAACCAACAGCTAACATCAAACTAAATGGAGAGAAACTCAAAGCAATTCCTCTAAGATCAGGAACAAGACAAGGCTGTCCACTCTCTCCATATCTCTTCAATATTGTACTTGAAGTTCTAGCTACAGCAATAAGACAACAAAAGGAGATAAAGGGGATACAAATAGGAAAAGAAGAAGTCAAACTTTCACTTTTTGCAGATGATATGATAGTTTACATAAGTGACCCAAAAAACTCCGCAAGGTTACTCCTAGAGCTGATAAACACCTTCAGCAATGTGGCAGGATACAAGATAAACTCAAAAAAATCAGTGGCCCTATTGTATACAGATGATGAAGTGACTGAGAAAGAAATCAGAGAAACATCACCCTTTACAATAGCCAAAAACAGCATCAAATATCTGGGGATAATGTTAACCAAGGAAGTGAAAGACTTGTATATCAAGATCTTTGTGTCTTTAAAGAAAGAAATCAAAGAAGATACAAGAAAATGAAAAGATCTCCCATGCTCTTGGATTGGTAGGATCAACATAATAAAAATGGCAATCTTGCCAAAAGCATTCTACAGATTCAATGCAATCCCTATCAAAATTCCATCACAATTCTTCAAGGACCTGGAAAGAACATTAATCAACTTTATATGGAACAACAAAAGGCCCAGGATAGCTAAAACATCCCTATACAAAAAAGGAACTTCAGGAGGCATCACCATACCTGACTTCAAGCTCTATTATAGAGCTATAGTCCTGAAAACAGCTTGGTATTGGCACAAAAATAGGCAGATAGACCAATGGAACCGAATTGAAAGCTCTAATTTTAACCCACACATCTATGAACACTTGATTTTTGACAAAGAAGCTAAAACTGTACAATGGAAAAAAGAAAGCATCTTCAACAAATGGTGCTGGCATAACTGGTTACTAGTATCCAGAAGACTGCAGATAGATCCATGTTTATTGCCTTGTACAAAACTTAAGTCCAAATGGATCAAAGATCTCAACATACATCCAGCCACACTGAAACTGTTAGAAGAGAAAGTGGGAGATACTCAATGAGTTGGTACAGGAGACCACTTCCTAAACATAACACCAGTGGCACAGGCACTGAGATCGACAATTAACAAATGGGACCTTCTGAAACTAAAAAGCTTCTGTAAGGCAAAGGACACAGTCAAAAAGACAAAAAGGCAGGCCACAGAATGGGAAAAGATATTCACTAACCCTACATCTGACAGAGGGCTAATCTCCAAAATTTACAAAGAACTCAGGAAACAAGTCTCCAAAACACCAAAGGATCCAATTAAAAGGTGGGGTACAGAGCTAAATAGAGAATTCTCAGTAGAGGAGGCTAAAATGGCCAAGAGACACTTAAGAAAGTGCTCAACATCCTTAGCCATCAGGGAAATGCAAATCAAAACAACTCTGAGATACCATCTTACTCCTGTCAGAATGGCTAAAATCTAAAACACCGAAGACAATTTATGCTGGAGAGCATATGGAGAGAGAGGAACACTCCTCCACTGCTGGTGGGAGTGCCGACTCATACAGCCTCTTTGGAAATCAGTATGGAGATTCCTCAGGAAAATGGGAATTAATATACCACTAGACCCAGCAATTCCACTCTTAGGCATATATCCAAATGAGGCAAGTACATTCAACAAGGGCATCTGCTCCACTATGTTCATAGCAGCATTATTTGTAATAGCCAGAACCTGGAAGCAACCTAGATGCCCCTCAACTGAAGAGTGGATAGAGAAAATGTGGTACATTTACACAATGGAGTATTACTCAGCAGAAAAAAACAATGGAATCTTGAAATTCGCAGGGAAATGGATAGCACTGGAAGAAACCATCCTGAGTGAGGCAACCCAGTCGCAAAAAGACAAACATGGTATGTACTCACTCATATATAGATTTTAGACATGGATCAGGATAGTGCCAGTCTGCACTTCCACTGGTAGAGAGTCTGGGAAACAGGAAAGAACCTAAAAGATATCCATATATGCATAGTACCCAAGAGAAGAGGATGGAGACAAAATCCCCCGAATGGATGGGGAACACGGTTAGGGGTGGAGGGGAGTGGGACCTGGGAAGAAGAGAGGGGGTGAAGAGGAAGAGAGTTGGTCATGGGGGAACAGGAAGTTGAGGGGGTGGGGGTAGAATAGGGGAAAGAGGGAATCATAGGATCGAATACAGATCAGGCACCAGAGCGACCTCGAGTGATATAAAGGGATAACACCAATTGGCAAGGTAAGCAATAGTGGAGAGACCACCTCGAATGCCCATTCCTGATAATGAACTTGATGCCTATAGCCATCCGGGAGCCTTCATCCTGTGACTGATGGAAGCAGAGGCAAACACACAATTAATCACTGAACTGAACCCAAGGAACCCAGTGACAGAGAGAGAGGAGTGATGAGCAAATTGGCAAAGAATGGGCTGGCAAAACCAGCAGAGACAGCTGATCTGAACAGGGGAGAGCTCTTGGACCCCAGACCGACTGTGGGGAGGCCAGCATGGGACTGATCTGGACCCCCCAAATGTGAGTGTCAGTGAGAAGGCCTGGGCAACCTATGGTGCCCTGAGCTGTGGATCAGTGTCTATCCCTGGTATACAAACAGTCTTCGTGTGCCTATAGCACAAAGAGGGAAGCTCTCTCAGCCTGGACTCTTAGGGGAGTGCCTGGACCCTACCCAGAGTAAAATGACAGACTCTAGATATCCCCTATGTGGAAGGATTTGGCAATAGGTTGGGAGTGTGTGGGGGGAAGGGGAGTGCGGGAGGAGGGGAGGGAGCGGGAACTGGGATTGACATGTAATACAAGCTATTTAAAATTAAAATAAAAAATGATAAAAAAAGAAGGCTTTCACTTGAGTAAGGCTGTGATGACGAAGACTATGCTTCAGTGACCCAATAGTGTTAGAGATGCATAGCTTTGAGAAATCTGCTAAGGACAATTGCTTAAAGGGAATGGAGTTGGGTCAAAAGAAAAACATATATGCAATTTGTTTCTTGATTTTACAGGAAGTCACTGTCAAGAGGGTTCCTTAAGTCTCAAAAGGGACTTTGGATTTTTGTACAGTGTTGAGATTGCTAAAATACATAGGAATTTTAAGTCATACTAAATGTATTTTTCATTAAGATATGGCCATGAGCCTATAAGAACCAGGAGCAAAATGAAGTATGCCCTCCCATAATCTTATTATTTGAATATTCGGTCTATAGTTGGTGATGTTATTTCAGGGAGGTTATGGAACGTTTAGAACATGAAGTCTAACTGGGGAAGTATACCACTGTGGAAGGCTTTGATGGTTTATATTCTCACCCCACTTCCTGCTATTTCTTCATGCATCCAATATATATGAAAGCAAAACAAAATATTGTGAGCCATCTTCTTGCTTCTACCATGGACTCTATCCTATGGACCCATAAGACAAAACAAATCCATTCTTCTTTAAATTGCTTTTGTTCAGAGTGTTTTGTCTCAGCAACAGAAAAGTAATTCATGTAGCATATATGAAAAGATATTCATCCAAGTATGTGTTCTTTGTAAGCAGACGTCTTAGAAGTTTATAATTATTCAATAGATGCTGCTGTTTCTCAAAACTTTCCAATAGTTAATTCTAAAGACGTATAAAACTTAAACTTTGTTGTTTTATAGGATCACATTATTTTGAGTCACAAAATATGAATAATTAATTTAGCTGACAATTTATTTGGAAACAAAGTCTAAATATGTTTCGGCTGCTAAAAATAACCTACTTCCCAGTTACAAATGGGATATGTCTGACATGGAGATCATTCAATACAAAGCAAGTTAATTTGTGAATGGGATTCCAGAAGTTTATGCATAGCCAATATTGTAAAAAATATCCGAGTTTCTAATGGGACTGCCTCTCATGTTCACATATTGTTCATCACTTCGGTAAGTGTTCTATGTCATTAATTTCTTGCCAACAATTGTATGTCATCTTCATTTTCAGCTACCTCATAAATTTGGGGACAAAATCATGGAATTAGTGTCACAGTTATTTGTTCCAAATATCTTCCTGTAATTATCCTTAGGCATTTTGTCTTGAGAAATGTGTCTCAAGATCCAACCATGAACATCCCTCCAAAATAGCAAAACATCTGGGGTTCTATGTTACCATAAAATTGGTATCTGTATGCCATTTCTTTTACTAAAGAATAATGTACAATGTGAAGTTCAATTTGCAATGACTTTCTCAAAGGCACTTGTCAGATTACAAAAGAAAAATGAACCTTTTCACAAAATTCCAGCAAAATATTTCCGTAGTTTTAATGTAGACTCATCTGAGGTCTCAAGCTGCTTATCAAAGTTGCTGCCAGAGTATTATTAGGTGAATCATCCATGGCAACTCTAATGTCAAGATGAGCAAGTTGCTATGCAGACTTACCAATCTGTCTTTGACAGCTCCCAGACTGTTTGCATCTTCTGTGTGACTTATGGGATGTTAAAAAGCTTTTCTGCTACCTTCTTCTGCTTGACTTTTATCTCTGCTAGTTTTGCAGTCAGTTAACCCTCAGCTGTGGCTTGCCTGAAAATTTTGACACAAGCCTCAAAGTATAACATAGTCCCACAAATGCAAGACATATTGGAAATATCGTAGTTTAAGAATGACTTCCTTGAATTAGTATATCTTTTCATGTCAGAAGAAATAGTGTTGACCACTAAGAAATATTTACTGTTTTTTACTCACTGGCTTTACAACCCATCACCCCCTGAAAATCCAGAATGGCAATGAATATTCAGAAACAGTTAATTTTTGTCTAGTGACACAGGAAAATAAACAGTAAATATAATTTTGAAGATAATCTATGGAATTCACTAAGTAGATAGTTAAAAATATCTATGATAAACTTTGATATTCAAGCAGTATAAAGAATTCTAGCTCAGTCTTCCTCTCAGGAATATCTGACTTATTCTGCCCTTGCTGTCACAGAAACACCTTAAATACTTAAGTGTAGAAATTTCCTTTCCTCACTTATCTTTACTAAATACACAAAATCAAGATACCAAAACATGATAATGGCTGATGTATTGTGAGTGCTCTCTTCCTTCTATGTAGATTGCTGATGGCTGACTTCTCTCTAGGTCCTGAGAGAGAGAGAGAGAGAGAGAGAGAGAGAGAGAGAGAGAGAGAGAGAGAGAGAGAGAGAGAGAGAAGTATTCCGTCCTATTCTGCAAGTAATCTATTGAATCAGAGACCCAATTTTAAGATCTCAATAAAAGCCTTACTATCCAATACAGTCATATTGAAAGTTGGAAGTTTGGGCTTTAAGATTATTTGGGTTGGAGGAATAGCTTCACAGCAATGACCTTCGCTGTTTCCTAGGTAAGACACTAGGGTACTTCTGAGAAAGATTAAATACATTAAGTTTGATTACCTCCCATGAAAACAACCTCTTATGCTTCAACTACTAATTTTAGATATGAGGAAAAACAGGTGAAGCAAACAGGGAAATTTTTATATTCTAAAATATAGAAAGCTACTTTTCTTCCTTCTATCTTCCTCTAGAAAAGAATATAAAGGCCTCTAAATACCACTTTAATTTCCATCAGGTCTATTCCAATTTTGTCTCATCAGGTGTCTGTATTCGTCAGTAAGATTGTTTGAAAGAAATGATTTGAATTTGTTTAGAAGTTAGCAAAATACTAATTGTGTTGTCACTCAACTTTGGAAGATTGTTCAAAATGCTGTAACTATTAACTTATGTGTCTGCAACTTATTTTTTAAAGAGGAGAGTTAGATGATTTTATAAGAAAACACATAATGTTCCCAGAGAAATATATTGACTAAGAGTTCACATGGTGGTCTCTAGAATTCAATTTGATCATCTTCTGCATTAATGTAAAACTTTATTTTCCATATTTAAGAATTGTCTCCTCTTATCACAAACTGTTTAAGATTCTCTTTTACTACTCATCTTTTCTTTCTTTTTATTAAATATCTTCACTTATTTTACATGCCAATCTCAGTTTCCCCTTCCTCCTCTTTTATAGTTCCCTACTCCTTCCTCTTGTCTACCTCCCCTCCATCCATCCTTCCTTAGTTCAGAAAGGGACAGGCTACCTATTGGAGCCAACATAGCATAGCACAACAAGTTGAGTCAGGACAAAGCTCCTCCCACTCCATCAATGCTGGACAAGGTATTGCAGCATGGGAAATATGTTCCAAAATGCCAGCTTGTGCACCAGGGGCAGGTACTGATCTCAGTGCTAGGGGCACCACAAACAGACCAACTTCTACAACTGTCACCAGCATGCAGAGGACCTAGATCACTCCTATGCAGTTTTCCTAAGTGTCAGTTCAGTGTTTGTGAGTTCCCAGTATACCTATGGATTCCTCAGTCATGAATTTGACCTTCCTTTGTTCATACAATCCCCCCTCTCAGCAAATGGACTCCTGGATCTCTGACCAGATTTGGCTGTGGATGTCTGCATATGCTTCCATCAGTTACTGGACAAAGTCTCTCTGATGAATAGTAGGTAGTCACAAATCTTCTTCTTGACCTTTTACTGTATTAAACTGTAAATACACACTTACACCCTTGCATTTGTAATGGCAAGTGGTTTGTGTACAATAACAATAACAATCTTTTGCTGTTTTATTTTATAAAGGTTCTCACAATGCAGCACTACTTGTTAAAGCAAGCCATATAGAATAGACTGGTTTTGAACTGAGAGTTTCATCTGCTTCTGCTTCCTGAGTAATGGATTACATGAGTGCACTGGCCAAAATGCCAGTCTTCTTATCCAGTTTATTCCTGGTGAGTGGCTCAGTACTGCACAATACATAATAATAAATATATGTTGAATTAATATGAGAGTATTAATATTTAATGCAATAATTGTTAAGTAGTGTTTTAATTTCAGATATTTAGAAAAATCATTAGGATGCTGTAGTGAGCCAAAGAAAAAGTCAAAACATTGCAATCATCTCATTTGAATTATACTTGGAAAATAGAGTTGCAAAGGAATAGGAAAAAAGAAAATAAACATGTAACGTTGTTCATTATGGTACCAAGGAGAAAGTAATACAGCCAAGAAGGGTCTAAGTGTTGCTTCTGGAATAAGTATGATGTATGGTTCAGTCAAAACCAGTGCCTGACACAGTAAATATGACTTGACTTCAGATCCCAAGCACCTATGCAATACAGCCCAACATAAGTAGAATCTCCTGTAACCCAGTAGAAGATAGCCCAGACCTCAAATGAAAAGAAGACAAGGGTCTCTCTGGGATCTCCTGGCCTGGGGACTGCATCCAGGTAGACTCACCCCCTGACTCACCAAGCAACCTCCAGTCTGCTGTTAGCACTGTACTTATCCATTTTCCACCCACCAGGAGAGGAAGTGCCTCAGACCCTCCTGTACCCACTGGAGACCCATCAGAGTACTTAACCCACTTGCATCCACCAGAAAACAACCTTTGACCCTAATCCACCAGGAAAGGAAGAGACCACACTTGTAACCACTAGAAGAATGGATAGGAAGACAACATATAAGAACAGATTAAATAACAGAAAAACAACATGACATCACCAGAGTGTAGGAACTATACATCAGCAAGACCTGAACATCCAAACACAGATGAAGCAGAAAAAAAGAGCTTAAAATAACTTCATGAAGATGATAGAGACCTAAAAGAAGAAATAAGAAAATTCTTTAAAGAAATGATAGAAAAGACAAACCAAAAATTGCAAGAAACAATTCAAATAGTGCAAGGCTTGAAAGCTGAAACAGAGACAATAAAAAAAATCACAGACTTTTTTTTTTGGTTTTCTCTGTTTTGCAGGGTTTCTCTGTTTTGCAGGCTCTCTGTCCAGCCTGGGCTCAAACTCACAGAGATCCACCTGCCTCTGCCTCCCGAGTGCTGGGATTAAAGGCATGCACCACCAATGCCCGGCTTAAAAAATCACAGTCTTAAGGAATGTTGTAATTAGAAAAGGTTAGGAAATGATCTGGAGCTACAGATGCAAGCATAACCACCAGAATACAGGAGTTAGAAGACAGAATCTCAGCCATTGATTCACTAGGAGATTTAAACAATACATATCCACTAATCTAGCTCTACAGAAAGTTCTGGAAGAAAAAATTCGACCTCAGGAAGGTAACTATGCTCACAAAAACATAGGCAATTGATAATTAAACTTTACCAAAATTCAAAAGAAAAAACAGGGTATATCCACAAACAATAACACTACCAACAACACATCAAAATAAAAATTAACACTCAATATTCCTTAATTTCACTCAATATTAACTGTCTTAATTTGCCTGTAAAAAACAGTGGCTAACAGAATAGATAAAAAGACAGGATCCATCTTCTTCTGCATACAAGAAACACACCTAACTTCAAAGACACACATTACATCAGAGTAAAGGGTTGGGATAAGAATTTCCAATCAAATGGACCCAAGAAACAAGGTGGTATAGCTATCCTAGTATTGAGCAAATTAGACTTCAAACAAAAGAGATGAAGTGGGTGACTTCAAATTAATCACAGGAAAAATCCATAAGGAAGAATTCTCAATTCTGAACATCTATGCCCAAAATACAAAGCTGCCCATGTTCATAAAAGAAACATTGGTAAAACTCAAATGACACATAAGAACTCATACAGTTGTAATGGGAAATTTCAACACCCCATTCTAACCACTAGACAGTACCACCAGACAGAAACTTAACAAAGAAACAAAGGAACTGATAGAAGTTATGACCCAATTGGGTTTAACAGACATCTATAGAGCATTCAATCCAAACACAAAAGAATATACCTTCTTCTGAGTGCCACATGGGACCTTCTCTAAAATTGACCAATTGCTTGACAACACAGCAAACGTCAACAGGTACAGAAAATTGGAAAAAAAAACCCTGTACCTTATCAGACCACCATGATTTAAAGTTAGAATTCAACAACAACACAAAGTGCAGAAACCCTACAAACTCATGGAAACTGAACAACTTACCATTGCACCATTCCTGGGTCAAGGAAAAAATAAATAAATTAAAGACTTCCTAGAATTCAATGAAAATTAAGGCACAACATACACAGAATTATGGAACACTTTGAAAGCAGTACTGAGAGGAAGTTCATAGCACTAAGTGCTCATATGAAGAAACTGGAGAATAGTCCAACTAGAGATTTAACAGCATAAATGAAAGCTATGGAAAAAAACTCACCCCCAAGAATTAGATGCTGGAAAATAGTCAAATTGGGGGCTGAAATCATTAAAGTCGAAACAGAAATGGATCAACATACGAAAATCTATCAGTGTAATCCACCATATAAACTAATTGCAAAATAATAACCAAATGATCATCTCACTTGGTGCTGAAAAATCCTTTAACAAAATTCAACTTCCGTTCATGATAAAGGCCTTGGAGAGATCAGGGATTACCGGAATGTGCTTGAACATAATAAAAGCAATATACAATAAACCAACAGCCAACATCAAACTAAATGGAGAGAAACTCAACACAATTCCTCTAAAATCAGGAATAAGACAAGGCTGTCCACTCTCTCCATACCTCTTCAATATTGTACTTGAAGTTCTAGCTAGAGCAATAAGACAACAAAAGGAGAACTAGATTATACAAATTGAAAAGGAAGAAGTCAAACTTTCACTATTTGCAGATGATATGATGGTTTACATACGGGACCCAAAAAATTCTACACTGGAACTCCTACAGTTGAAAATCACCTTCAGCAATGTGGCAGGATACAAGGTTAACTCAAAAAAATAAGTTGCCTTATTATATACAGACGATATATGTGCTGAGAAAGAAATCAGTGTAACATCATCCTTTACAAAAGCCACAAACAACACAAAATATCTGGGGCAATGCTAAAAAAACAAGTGAAAGACCTGTATAGGAAGAATTTGAGTCTTTAAAGAAAGAAATTAAATAAGAAAGTAAACAATGGAAAAATCTCCAATACTCTTGGATAGGTAGGATCAACACAGTAAAAATGGCAATCTTGCCAAAAGCAATCTACAGATTCAATTCAATCCCCATCAAAATACTGGCACAATTCTGCACAGACCTTGAAAGAGCAGTAATCAACTTTATATGGATTAACAAAATCCCCAGGATAACCAAAACAGCCCTGTACGATAAAGGAACTTCTGGAGGCATGACGATCCCTCACTTCAAGCTCTACTATAGAGTTATAGTCCTGAAAACAGCTTGATATTGGCACAAAAATAGACAAGTAGACCAATGGAATCAAATTGAAAACCCATACACCTGCGAACACCTGATTTTTGACAAAGAAGCTAAAATTATACAATGGGAAAATAAAAGTATGATGGGGGAAGTCCTGTGCATATGTCAATAAAGCACTGTTGGCCAATAGGGAAGAAAAATAGGTGGGACTAGGAGTCCAGGAGGCTTCTGGGAAGGAGAAACACAGAGAGTCGAGATGTAACGCCATGGGGCTAGGAAGCCCGGAAACTTCTCCGGTAAGAGACATGCTTATACTAACAATTATGGAGTAATTACTTAAGTCAGAGCTAGCCAGTAAGAAACAAACAAGGCCAACAGCTTCATAATTAATATAGCCTCCTGTGTGTTTACTTGGGTCTCATGCGGCTCTGGAACCAGGCTGGCGGGAAGGCTTCCCTTTACAAAAGTATCTTCCACAAATGGTTCTGGCATAACTGGATGCTGGCATGTAGAAGAATGCGGATCGATCCATGTCTGTCACCATTCAGAAAACTTAAGTCCCAATGGATCAAAGACCTCAACATAAATCAGCCACACTGAACCTCTTAGAAAAGAAAGTGGGAGGTACCCTTGAATAAATTGGTATAGGAGATCACTTCATGAACATACCACCAGAAACACAGACACTGAGAACAAAAATTAATAAATGGGAGCTCCTGAAACTGAAAACCTTCTGTAAATCAAAGGACAGTGTCTTTCCTGTTTCCCAGACTCTCTATCTGTGGAAGTGCAGACTGGCACTATCCTGATCCATATCTAGAATCCATATATGAGTGAGTACATACCATGTTTGTCTTTTTGCGTAATGAACTTGATGTCTATAACCACCCAGGAGCCTTCATCCTGTGACTGATGGAAGCAGAGGCAAACACACAACTAAGCACTGAACTGAACCCAAGGAACCCAGTGACAGAGAGAGAGGAGTGATGAGCAAATTGGCAAAGAATGGGCTGGCAAAACCAGCAGAGACAGCTGATCTGAACAGGGGAGTGCTCTTGGACCCCAGACCGACAGTGGGGAGGCCAGCATGGGACTGATCTGGACCCCCCAAATGTGAGTGTCAGTGAGAAGGCCTGGGCAACCTATGGGGCCCTGAGCTGTGGATCAGTGTCTATCCCTGGTATACAAACTGTCTTCATGTGCCTATAGTACAAAGAGAGATGCTCTCTCAGCCTGGACTCTTAGGGGAGTGCCTTGACCCTACCAAGAGTAAAATGACAGACTCTAGATATCCCCTATGTGGAAGGATTTGGCAATAGGGTGGGAGGGAGGGGGGGGGAAGGGGAGTGTGGGATGAGGGGAGGGAGAGGGAACTGGGATTGACATGTAAAACAAGCTATTTAAAATTAAAATAAAAAATGATAAAAAAAGGACAGTGTCAACAAGACAAAAAGGCAGCCCACAGTATGGTAAAAGATATTCATCAACCCCATATCTGACAGATGTTGATGTCCAAAATTTACAAAGAACTCAAGAAGAAAGTCTCAAAACACCAAAGGGGTACAGAACTAAATAGAGAATTCTCAATAGAGGAGTCTAAAATGGCTGATAGACACTTGAGAAAGTGCTCAACATCCTTAGCCATTAGGGAAATGCAAATCAAATAACTCTGCAATAAAATCTCACTCCTGTCAGAATGGCTAAATCAAAAGCACCAATGCCAGTTTATGCTGGAGAGGATGTAGAAAAATGGGAGTACGAATCTTGAAATTTGCAGACAAATGGATGGCACTAGAAGAAACTATTCGGAATGAGGTAACCTAGCCATAAAAAGACAAACATGGTATGTACTCACTCATATTTGGATTTTAGACATGAAACAGGGAGTGCCAGTCTATAATATGACTGCAATCAGTCTGGCATACAGGCAGGACCCTAAAAGATATTAATGGTACCCCTGAGAAAGGGAAAGAATCTGCTGAGTGGACTGGGAGCATGGGGGAGCAGACAGGGAGCTACAGAAAAGTGAGGGGGGAGAAGAGATGGGAAGAGGAGGACATGAAGGACAGGAAGGTGGACCTGAACAAAGGGGAGCTCATGGACCCCAGACTGATGGCTGAGAGGCCAGCATGGGAATGATCCAGACTCCCAAATATTGGTGTCAGTGGGGAGGCTTCGGCAATCTTTGGGGCCTCGGGTAGTAGATCAGTATTTATCCGTGGCATCTGAATCAGCTTTGGGAGCCCATTCCACATGGAGGAATGCTCTGTCAGCCTGAACAAATGGGGAAGAGCCTAGGTCCCACCACGCATGCTATGACAGATTTTGGAGATCCCCCATGAAGTGCTGCATTCTCCCTATACAGTCCAGTGGGAATTGGGTGGGAGGCTGGGGAGGGGTTGTTGGGTGGCAGGGAAGGAGGAGAGGCAAAAGGTGCAGGGATTGACATGTGAAGTAAACTTGTTTCTAACTTAAATATACAGAAAAGATAACAAGGAATAAGTAAGCTTAAATTAATGATGAATATACCCAATGATAATTTAAATAGGAGTGAACCTATGAGTAGGAGATAAAAGAGTATAACACAAAAAGGCACACACAGAGAATTGAATGATACCCATAAAGCCAGTAGATTCATAATGGGGCAGTTCTTTGAAGGAAGCTAAAATGTCTCTAGTAGTTCAAGTGCTTTCAAAAAAAAAAAACAAAGAGTATTCACAGAGTACATAAAATAACAGCCTGATTTCCTTCCTGCACAGTACTCCAGAATTCACATGGATTCAGAGAACATTGAACTGTAACTTGAAGACCATTGGTTGTTTCTACCTTCCTTCCTTAGACTTTAGGTTTAGTTGAAAAAAGAGCTTATGAGAAATGGACATAAATTGATCAACAGCTATATTGATAAAACATCAGCACTAACTTTCACACAATGCCATTCTTTAATGACTGAGAACATAGCCATTTATTCTATTCTTTCAGTTCTAGTTTATGTTCTTACTAAACTTCCCAATATAGTTTCCCTTCTAAGAAAAAGATGAAGCACATAGAGATAACTAAGTCATACATTCTAATAAGATGAGTTGATAAGATAATCTGTGAAGGATTTTGGCTCAAGGTTGTGATACTTTGTGAACTTTTGAATTTAGGTATTCATTGTTTACCTCAGTGTTTTGAGACACAAAATGGAAAATATAGAAAATAACTCATGAAATTCCATATGAACGTAGTAGAATATTTGATTTGTGGCAAGGACAATGCTAATTTTAATGAGTTATTATTGACTGTATTGTATTTGCTTGTTTTTTAACCTTCAATATTTTACGTTTAGCTTTTTTTTTTGTTCTTCTGGGGGGGCAGCCACCCAACTCCCAAATAAATCACACACAGTGAATTATGCTTTCTAATGAGTTCCCACCCTCATCTTGGCTTTTTTTTCTTGAAAGTTTTTTTTAATTTAAATTATCCCAACTACCTTCTGCCTCTGGACTCTTTCCTTTTCTTGCTTTTGTTCATCTTACTTTCACTCTTATTCCATGACTGGCTGTGACTGGGTGACTGGGCCCATAGCATCCTACTCTCCTTGTTGCCTCTTGGTCTGGCTTCTACTCTCATTCCTTGATCCTCCTGCTCCCAGATTTCTCCTCCAGTTTATTCTCTCTGCCTGCCAGTACCACCTTTCCTTTCTCCAGCCTTGCTATTGACCATTCAGGTCTGTGTTCAACCATCAGGTATTTTAGATAGGCAAAGAATCACAGTTTCACAGAGTTACACAAATTCAACATAAACAAAAGCAACATATCTTTCCATTATTAAGCCAGTATTCCAGAAGGCAAACAAATGTAACACACCTTAAAATAATATTTTTCAACATTATACTGCTGTTGAAATATTAGTTAAATACCAAAATTCAGGCAAAAATTACCCAGGTTGAGTTTTTAAGAAGAGATGTAGGCTAGAGAGCCAATTCTACATTCATATGCATGTCATTTAAAGAAATGAAAATAAGTTCACTGAAAAAGTATGTAAATATCAGAGTCATCTCAAGGATACTAATGAGAAAGATTGTTCTAAGGAGGTAGAAACAACTGATAATATTTTACTAGACTTGTGAGTTAAGTAGCTTCTTTCAAGTTTTCCTAATATACCTTCATTTTTTACTAGACAGTTATGCTTGTAATGAATTTGGCCAGATGGTTACATGTCTGATTTACACAGGTACTCCTACAAAAGAGGCCCAGAGGGAAAATTACCCTTCTAATACAGAGAGTCAGCACAACACTACAATTCTATTAGTCATATTCCCTGAAGGAACTATACAGCATTTGAGAGGTGATTAAGATGACTGAAACACAAGTGTTTGTCAGACTAGAGCCTAATTTATAATCTACAGTTGTATAACTTAAAGAAATATTAGAATCTTGTGTCAATATTAGGGATTATATAATACCATAGGTATCAAAATAAATTCCTAAACAAATATATAATCAAATTTTAAATATCTAACATTGACCTTCTCATATAGGAGATACAAGGTAGATATTTTCTTGTAACTTATTATTATCTCCTTAACTCTCATGTTAAGGAGATAATACAATTAGCAAATGTCCCTCCCAAGATTCTTTAATGAAGAGAAGTTTGACTATAAGTAACAACTATCATATACTTACATTCTTGTTTAAAAATTGGGTCTCATCTTAAGTACTCTAGGCTTTTTAACTGTTTAGAATATTTGTTTTACTAACATGTTTGCATAACATGTGGGGTATGCTGTAGAATATTCTTTTACACTGTGTAAATATATGTTGCTATTCTTTGTTTATTAAACAAGTTGATTGTCCAATAGTTGAACAGGACACAGTTAATCTGGAAAGCCAAACTGAGAATGATGGGATGAGTTAGAGGATACTCCAACAAACACAAAGAACACAAGATTGGCATGTCATGCTAAGAAAAGGTAGTAGGTCCTGTGGCAAAACTTACGTAAGAAACATGGGCTAATTTAAGTGTAAGAATTAACAAGTAACAAACCTGAAGTTTTATAAGAAATATTAAACCTCTATGTTGGTTATTTGGGATTGGCAGCTGGGATTGGGTCAGGAAATGTCCATTTAGGGTGGCTGGGTATGTACTCCATGGAAGATGTGTGATGGTAAGAGGACAACTTTGTGAACTTGATTTTTCTCCTTCCACCATATGTGCTTCCAGGGATCCGACTCAGGTTGTTAGGCTTGTATTTTTGTTGCTGAGCCAGCCCATTGACCCAATATTAGGTGTTTTTACTACAACAAAGCATACAAACTGAAGAAGTGACAACTAAAACAGAAAGAAAAAGGAATAACATTAAAACCTTTAAAATTAGATAAAAGAAATTTCTAAGAGATAAATTATAAAATACCACCAGAATGAGAAAATCAGGGCTTTGACTTTCCAATTCCGATCATGTCCAAACATGAAGGAATATTTATTTTCAATTGAGTTGCATCATGAGGGCCCATCCTCAGAGAAAACCACAGACTTTGTACCCAAGCTATTAATAAACACTCATAAAAGTGGTTTAGCCAATTCTCCTCAATGAGCCTGGTCCTTTGTTGAGTTAAGTAGTACACATGGAAGTGTGTTTCAAAAACTATAAGACTAACAACTGAAACTGTGATCATTTAGTGCTGTTCTTTCTAACAAATCTATTTATTGCAATGACAATTCTCAAAACAATTAGGTGACAATAGCAGTCAATTAGAATCTTTGCCTCTAAAATATATGCCTTTTGTAACGATTAGTTACTGCACTATTCCTTTTATCTTATAGGCTACTAAGTGTTGCAATGAGATAGTAACTTCTACTAATCTGTTTACAGGTATAAAAACCAAAAGTTGCATTTTGGAAATATTTTATGTGTTCCTATGTTTATTATGTTTTAGTAAATGCATGTATTATTCATGCATACTAATGGAGTATCACAGTTTTACGTATAACAGCTGTCTACATAGTAATAATGTTATCATTAGTCAAAATCTATCAGCAGTCACTTTTTGAAAGAGGTTAACATTCAACTGAGACTGTTTATTTATATGTATTTAAATTAATATTTGCTTTCTGAGTTACTGAAATTTTATTGGATGATAGTATTCCATTAGTGTTCATAATTATTCTTTTTATGTGTATAGTTTTGTGTGATTTACAATATTCACTAATTTGAGCAGAAATCACCACTACATATTTTGAATGTTTATCACAAAAGAATGGTATCTTATACTTCCTTTTCTTGCTTTAAAATACCATTATATATATTGAGCAAACAAGTTCTCATGATCCCTTTATTGTTTTCCCCCGATATAAAGAATATACTTTTGCCAAAAGCAATATAATAAAATCAATATACTACTATCATCTTATACAAAGGCCTAACTGAAATATAATCATTTGTTTATTAACGTGCTTTATCTAAGCTATGATTCAGTATAGGACTTCACACGAATCAATAAGATCTAAGAATTAGATGCTAAAACTGTGAGGATTTTCTTAATGATAAATCTAGATGAACATTTTTATATATACATATATAATAGGGTCTTTCTACTATTATTTCTTTTGTTTTCATTTCTGAGACAGGATCCATTTATGTAACTCTCTAGGTGGTTCTTATTGACCCTTATCACATAGCTATCCTTCTGCTTCATGCTCCCCTGATTAAGATCATAACCAAAAACAAGTATGGTTGCTTACACCATTATTTTAATCAGCTTCTTGTATTCTTGAAATTGAGCCACTTACATTCTTTATGGATTTTGGAAATTAACTCCTCTGTAGATGAATGCTCTATACCCTTGTCAACAACACATTAAAGAATAAAAAGCAATTCTTTATATTGGAATAATTTAGATCAAGTGTAAGCCCAAATTTGAATTATCCTTTTATTTATGTCCCTTCTATCTACGGTCTGTGGCCTAGTTTTCTCTGTTGTTCACTGCATGTGTCTGTATCTGTCTGTCCTGGATGTATGTCGCAAATATAGTGTGTGTGTGTGTGTGTGTGTGTGTGTGTGTTTGTTTAAATAAGACCAGGTTTAATAAACAGAGCAAAGCAAAGCACTATTGCGTGATTCTTGGAAATGGGAGGAGGAGAAATCACTTGACAGGTATAGTGTCTGGGTCTTGAATATCCTGTAGGCGTGGCCTTCAGCATCTTGGGGGAGGAGACACCTCTTGGTAGGCTTTCTCAAAGTGGGTTTGGAAAGAATGGAGGGGAGCTGGGTGGAACTTCCACCTTTGAGGCATGGATTCCTCTTTCAGAGTGTAGCCTATGCACTCACTGCTTCACTGTGGAGACCACTTATTTCCATTCAGTTTCTTCCCCTTCGCTCATCCTGTTCTTGTCTGCCCACTGTCATCTTCCTGTAAAGTCTAGGCTGATGTCCCTTCTTCTCCATTGTGCTCCTAAAGCTCACTGTGCTGCCCCATTCTGGACCCACCCCCTGGAAACATGGACTTGCCTCTGTCACACTGGAGTATGAGTGTGTTACAGGGCAGGATCAGGAAGGTCTCATGGTCCTCATGGCACAGTCAGACCTATTTAAGTGCACAAAAAACAATATGCTGTAGAGGAGACCCAACTTTTGCACAGGCAAAAGACAAACCACCGTTTTTTCTTTGAAATTCTGCAGTCACATAACGCAAAGTCATACTCTGAATAAATAAATTTTTGTTAAAAAATATCACTACATTTGAATAGAGGCCATTATCCCATAGCATCCTGGGTAATATTTAGAAAGTGATGTCATAATTCAACAGAGATAGAAGGACTTCATTAACCTGAAGGAGCTACTTCTATGTGTTGTGCTAATAGTAGTTTCCTCTTCATAAGTTACATTCCAGAGAAGTTTCAATAGCTAGAAGACAGTATTTTGTAGATCTCTTTTCTATGGAGGAGAGGAAGGAGTGCCCTCTGCCCTGTAAGTGATATGACTAAAGAAAATATAGAGTTTTGCACTATAGTTATTGAACAATGAAGAATCACGGTTTAGAATGAGAACTTCATTTCTACAGAAGAATTTCTGTTTTATAAGGGAAAAAGTTATATTATTGTCCTTAACTGTTGAAGAATAACACTGAAAGGTTCAGAGTTATCAGTTGATAACCACATGTAGCGTCAGACATTTACGGATATTTGTTTTCTATAATGTTGTTTTCAGACTGTTGGCGGCTTCTCTGATTACAACACACACATGCATACATACATTATTCTGTGTCAGAAGCATAGAAATGTATATAGTTTAAGATTACAACACACATTTAACTTAGGCTGTAAATGCTGATTACAAGAGAAGTCTAAGGTATAATAAAGTTGGTTGCATTATTTACTTAAAGGCAAATTTAACTTTAGACTGCTGAATACACAGTAGGGAAACAGAATGAGTATTTAAATGGTCTCAAGGCATATTATTAACTTGGTTGCAAGATCCAGCAAAAAAATCACTTTCTGAAGGCAAGAGCTGTTTTAAGAAAAAGCTATTATCACATACACATATTCTTCCAGCTCCATAGGCTGCCTGTTCATGATAACATTTTAGATATGCACTTTCAGCTTAATAATGTTTTGCAGCATTATTTGAATTTTTTTGGTATTTCTATATGTACAACTTTTTGTCACAATTTTGATGGAGATTATCTTAGATTTTTAAAGCCTTTTTTAAATTTTACAAATTCTAATTGTGCGGCCCCCAGAGGGGATTCCCGACCCATGGGGATGAAGTGATGAGGGCCGCTATTAATTTGGTGGGTCTCCACGAGCAGATCGATCTTAAAAAGCAAACTTCAAGAGGATAAGGAAAACAGACTCAAGACAACTTTTGCTGATCAAGAGCGTTTATTTGTGGGGGTGAAATGGTTTTTATAGTGGAGAATCTCAAGGGGCGGTACAAGCATGTCAATCAAGTCTCAACTCAAATATACACCAAATAAGGTAAAGACGAAGTTGTAATTTTCCATCACTTGCATTCCACAAATGCTTGTCAGTGTAAGCCAGGTGCAGGAATTAGGGAGGGGTAAAAAGTAACACATTAACCCTTTGCCAACAAAGGCAATTGTTTTTAAGGGTTACTTCCCCCTGGCTAGGCGGGTAGACTGCCCTGTGTAAATTTAACTTTCGTGGTTAGTTTTTTTCCTTTGTCTCAAGGGCATGTGTGCCCGCAGTCACATAGGCAGAAGGCCAAGAAATGGTTGACAGACTTCATTTTGTTCAAGGTTCCTAGCAGTCCCCAACATAATTGTATATTTTTACATATATTTATATGTTTAAATATATCTGTGGATAGATACACTGTCTCTATTTCTGTATACAGAAGCTATAAAGAGATGGAAAACATACTATTGTCATGGTTTGAGTGATCATGGCACCCATAGGCTCATATTTTTTGGTGAAACTGTTTGGGAAGCATTACAGGGTGTAGCCTTATTTGAGGAGGTGTGCCGTTGGGATTAGATTTTTAAACTTCAAAACCTTAGGCATTTCCAGTTTGTTCTTTGCTCTCACTCCCTACCTCTTAGTAGCAAATCAGATGTAAGCTCTCAGCTACTGTTCCAGCACCATTCCTTCCTTCCTGTTGCCACATTCGCTGACATATTGGTCAAGAACTCACCCTCAGAAACTATAAGCAAACCCCAAATAAATGTTGCCTTTCATAATTTGCCTCTGGCATGGTGTATTTTCACATCAATATAAAGTAACTGAGACATCTGTACATAGTAGATACATATGTACATATTAGTATATATCAATGCATACACAATATCTGTGTATGAATATACATGTTGTATGCTAAATGCTTAGAGAACAGAGAGGTACTTGCAGAACTGATTTTTGCTTTATATATCAAGACATTTTCTTTTGTAGTACTGGGAAATGAACCTAGAACCTCATGTAGTACTGGGAAGCAAATATTACTGGTATTTATATTCAGTTTTGTGAAAATAAATATCCCAGTTTTGCTCTTACTTGGGATTAATAGATTTTATGCAGATTCACAAAATCATGTTGTATATATGACATAAAAGAGAAGAACTCTCTAGTACAGTGTTTCTCAAACTGTGGCTTGTGACCCCTATGGGGATTGAAGGACCCTTTCACTAGAACTGCATACCAGATACTCTGAATATCAGATGTTTACATTATGACTCATAACAGTAGCAAAATTATAGCTATGAAGTACCAACAAAATAATTTTATTGTTGGGTGTCACAACAATATGAGCAACTTCATTATACGGTCACAGAATTAGGAAGGGTATAAACCACTTCTCTAGGAGAATAAAGATAAGTCACTGGAGAGAATAAATATGAAAAAGGGAAAGTAGAGAGATATGGAGAGGGATAGACTGAAAGAAAAAACACAGGCATGCGAAAATATCCTTATGTATCACACTGAAATGAAAAAGTAGTAATAAATGAACGAAAAACTAATTCTAATGTATGATCTACAAAATAATGCATGGAAGGCATGTATGTAGAGAGAAGCCTTTTCCTTGTCAGCCGCTTTGGTTTTTTCCCACCGGTCGCCTGAGATCTGCTGTGTTCTAGTCCCCAAATAACACACAAGATGCTATATTAATTATGAAGCTGTTGGCCTTGCTTGTTTTATGCTGGCTAGCTCTGACTTAAGTATTTACCCCATAATTGTTATTCTAAGTATTCTAAGTATTTCTCTTACCAGAGAAAAGTTCCAAACTTCTTACTCCTATGGCAACTACAATTTGACTCCTTTTGTTTCTCCTACCCAGAGTCCTCCTGGACTCCTAGTCCCACCTATCTTGCTTCCCTATTGGCCAACAGTACTTTATTGACATATACACAGGACTTCCCCATCAAATGTACCTCAGAAGTAAGTCAGTTTGAGGCCACCTTTGTATACAAAGCAAGTTCACAGTTAGTTGGGGATAGAAGACTCTGTCTCAAAAGAAACACAGGGAAAGAAATTCAGAAATGGATCTACGCATTATGGTATACATTGTATTTTAATAATGTGGCTAAAGGAATTTAATGGAGAAACTGAAGTTGTTTATTTCTATTAAATAGCTAAGGAACAATTATATATATGGAACTGAGCATCAAGTCCTACCCCCAAAATATAATATTTTAAATGAATTTGTATGAATCATTAATCTAAATATGACATAATAAAACTTCAAGGTTAGGAGATAAAACAATCGGTAATTGGTGATCAGGAGGGGGATCATGGATTTCCACGTAGAATGACAAGCTTTAAAGGAGTTTTAGAAACAAAAGAACGGAGAAAAGCATGGGTTCTTGGTAGCAGCATTTTTCTCAGGGTGGCTCTTGGCTCTGTTTTGCTAGCGATGAGCAGAGACTCATGAGGCTCGCTTAAGGGAGCAAGGTTCTTTTAAGAGGCTCTGCTAATGATTGAAAGATGTGTATGTACAGCTGGAAGTGGCTGTGACCACATCTCCAAGCCTGCAGCTTTTGCTGGATGTCAGCATAGACTGAGATAGTGAGCTGTAGTCACGCTTATGCCGGCCATCTTGGAATAACTGCAGTTTAAACAGTCCCGGTTTTAACAGATAAGACACGTAGCCAGGAAAACATAAAGATTTACAGTAAAGTCAGACTTGGATGAAGAAAACCCTCTAAATGTTTACAGTGTGTTTAAAAATGTACATAGGATTGAGAGTGAAAAAGAAACGGCATAGTGGTAAATAAATAGAGAACCCTGTAGTGGTGGCACACGCTGGTAGGATTTGTACCAGAGGCAAAGGCGGGCAGATTTCCAAAGAGAAAAACTGTCTCAGACAAAAATAAATAAATCAAAGTAAAAGAAATAGAGTAATAACAAATAAATAAATAAGCCATGTAAAGATGGAAAATGCACAGAATATCTGGATACTGTACGCTATTGTGTTTTTCAGTTTTTTGATTGCTAAGGAAGGAACAACTACTAAAGTACACTTGATTATAAATGCTGCTGAATTAATTCAACTTATATCTTTTGAAAATGCCTTGACTTCAACATTTAAGTATAAGGATATGTTACTTTGGAAAAGAGTTTTTGTTTATGTTTCCACAGAAAGTGAAAAGCTGAGGATTCCTTCCAGGCTTCTGTGGTTTGATGAACCAAGAACCCCGGAAGCAATGGCCCAAGTGATTCAACATCTAAAACAGCTAACATGATGGAGCCTTACAGACCCTGAAAATAAGGACTTATACAGGTTTCTGAGTTTTGTCATGATCCCCGTGGTCTGAACAGCGCCCCCTTCCAGCACGAGGCAGTTTGGAATGAGCGACGTCCAAATCCCCATATTGTTTATAAATATTTGTTTTCATTTGAATGGGGTTGTTTATAATTGGTTAATGATCATAACCAATCTCTTTTTAAAGGAAAAATGGGTTTATGGTATGGAAATGAATAATTTGTATTGGTATGATATTTCAGTAATTGATACAAATTCAAGGTCAATTTTGTGATGTGTGTATTTGTCCTCTTGATTAAGTATTGTTTATACTAATCTTTTAAAGCATAATGCATAATTAAATACAGATTATAGATAGTTACTTATAATAGTTAGGACTTATAGTTAGGTAAGTTAGGTTTTCTAGATATACAAAAATATATTGGAGATAGATAGATATTCTTCAAACCTTTCAAAGACCTTCAGAAAATGGCATTTAAAATGTTTTAGGGTTTTCTTGACAATGAGAAATGTCTGCTCCTGGCATCATCAATTATATCTGAGAGGAAGATGGGCATTGAAGAAATTCGTTACGGAGTTTGCTTTCAACCTGGCAAGATTAGCCATTTGGGCAAGAAACTGCTCTTGCCTGGACTGCTTGACTGTTGCTGTATAACCTGCACATGCAGGACCCATAGGAAAGTGACTGCTGAACTCAAACAGTCCTTCAGAGATCCTGTTTCATGAAAGAGTCTGCCAGACTTTCTGCAGTACACAGAAAAATGACTGACAGACTGCCAATGCAGATGTACAGCTTGAAATTTCCTGCTTTTCTGAGAAGACTTCTGGACACATTGTGGCCTTATGGGCTGAAGATGGATGCCCCAACGTTACAGAGGAACTTTGGGAGACTGTCCTGGTAGCAAGATGTCTCTGTCAATCCTAGTGTTTATATATTATCCTTCTGTGGTCTTTGATGGAGTTGAAGACAGATAGTTATAATTACAGTTTTCCTTTGTTATGATAAAAGATAAGCTACATATAGGACTTTGGACTCGCAAGGATTGGAGAGATGATATTTTTTAAATCTTGCTGAATGTTGATGGACAAAATGTTGTAACTGTGTTCATACTTGATAACTGTTCTGTTATATATAATGTGACTATGTTAAAGTTAAGACCTTTCTTTTTGTTTAGACAGAAAAGAGGAGATGATGGGGGAAGTCCTGGGTGTATATCAATAAAGCACTGTTGGCTGGCCAATATGGAAGTAAGAAAGGTGGGACTAGGGGTCCAGGAGGACTCTGGGTAGGAGAAACACAGGGAGTCAAGATGTAGCTGCCATAGGGTTAAGAAGTTTGGAACTTTTCTCCGGTAAGAGAAATACTTAGAATAACAATTATGGGTTAAATACTTAAGTCAGAGATAGCCAGTAAGAAACAAGCAAGGGCAACAGCTTCATAATTAATACAGCGTCTTGTGTGTTATTTGGGGACTACAATGTGGCAGAGCCCAGGCAACTGATAGGGAAAAACCAAAGCGGCTGGCAAGGTAAAGGCTTCTCTCTACATACATGCCTTCCATGCATTATTTTGTAGATCATATTTCTATCAGTGTACCAATACAGCAGTATCTCCATTACTTTGATTATAGGATTTTAAATGTTTGTGTCTTATTTAACTTTTTAAAATATGTTTTGCTAATTTTTCTTTTATATACAAATTCCAGAGTCACTTGTCAATTCTTACTAAATTATGCTGGGCTTATTATGGCTATATTGAGTTTTCCAATGTTTAGTCATGGTATATATTTTGGTTTATCATTATCTAATACTGTTTGAGGTTTACTTTGTAAATTTCAGCTTAGAGCACTTTTGTATTATTGTTAAATATTTACTCAATTATTTTACATTGTTATAATATCGAAGACTAAACTTTTAAAAATGTGCTTTCTAATTATTTGATGCTGGTAATCAGAAGAAGGATTGATTTTTTTCTCTAAATTGGCATCGTCTTTGAAGAACTTGTTGTTTTCACTCATTTTTAGTGATTATATTATAGATCATGTAGGAGGAAGTCTGATGCTGCCATTAAACATGTGACTTATTAGAGGCGCATACAGATGAGGTAATAAAAGGGTGGTTTACCACACCGCTAACCACACCCACTTTAGGCAGGACTAAAGACGTATATGGCTGGACGTAAAGACGTATTCGTACATAGACTTAAAAGATTGTTTCTTCACCATACCATTACAAGAAAACGACAGAGAAAAGTTTGCCTTCACGGTACCTACCTATAATAATTCCCGTCCGGTACAGAGATTCCAGTGGAAGGTACTACCTCAAGATATGTTAAACAGTCCAACTTTGTGTCAATATTTTGTGAATAAACCTCTAGAAATAATTTGTAAAAAATTTCCACATTCGTTAATATATCATTATATGGATGACATATTATTGTCTAATTCAAATAAGGATACTTTGGAAAAGATGTTTGAGGCAGTAAAGGAAATTTTGCCTCGCTGGGGATTACAAATTGCCCCAGAAAAAATACAAAGAGGAGATTCTATTAACTATTTAGGTTATAAAATAGATGCTCAGAAAATTAGACCACAGAAAGTACAGATCAGAAGAGATCGTTACCAGACTCTTAATGATCTTCAAAAACTATTAGGAGAAATCTCTCAATTACAGACAATTATCGGTGTAGAAGGGCATGATTTAAAACACCTGAAAATGGCTTTAAAAGGAGATAAAGACCTAAACAGCCCACGAGTACTATCAGCTGAGGCTGAAAAAGAATTAGAATGGGTAGAAAAGAGAATATTAGAAGCACATGTGGACCGTGTGGATCCAAATCTGGACTGTATTCTGGTTATTTTACCATCTAGAGAATACCCCTCAGGAATATTAATGCAGAGGGAAGATATCATTCTAGAATGGGTATTTCTGCCACATAAACAGAATAAAAAATTGAAAACCTATATAGAAAAGGTCTCAGATTTGATATTAAAAGGTAAATTAAGGCTTCGTCAACTGACTGGGAATGACCCAGCTGAAATTATTGTACCTTTAACGAATGAGGAAATTTCCTCCTTATGGAAGGATAATGAGTATTGGCAAATAGCTTGCAGTGACTTTTTGGGAAGTATTAATAATAGCTATCCCAAAACAGAGAGAATCAAATTCATAAAGAAAACAATTTGGATTCTTCCACGTATCGTGAGGCAAACACCTATTTCTGGAGTTCTTACCTTCTACAGAGATGCAAACAAATCAGGTAAAGCAGGGTATAAATCAGGAGATATAAGTAAAGTAGTTCAAAGCCCTTACAACTCCGTACAAAAGGCAGAGTTATATGCCATTCTCATGGTACTTAAAGACTTTACAGAGCCTCTCAATATAGTCACGGATTCTCAGTATGCAGAAAGATCCACTTCCTTGACTTCACCTGATTCGACTGGAGGCATCTGAACTGCCCCACATCATTGACTCCACCTGACAAGCACTATCCTGAAAGTGGCTTGAAACTACATCACTCTACACAAGTCCGGATCAAGAAACTGAAACAGCACATCTTCTACAATCTGGCCAGAGCTTCAGATGAGAGCTTCAATCAACACTAGAACCCCAGTCAGGAACTTCAATCAAGCATCTCCTGCCATACTGAGACTGTCTGATCTACTGAGATTTTGTTATACTAACATTTTCTTCTCACAGGTCCCCATGAGATTATCATCGTCCCATCTCAGCAGGAAGTAGTTTTGAGAATTCCACGCCCCCTCTCCCTATTATTGATATTATAAGATAGTTTACACCTGTTAGTGTTAGTTTTCAATTATTTTAGAGTTGGGATTGGAAGGAGATGTTCATATTTGGGTATTTCTTTCAGATAAGTTTAGGTAGATAGAATAGATGTTTGATACATTTTGTTCATGGACACAAGTTAATTGTCCTTTTTAGACTAAAAGGGGAATTGTAGGAGGAAGTCTGATGCCGCCATTAAACATGCGACTTATTAGAGGCGCATACAGATGAGGTAATAAAAGGGTGGTTTACCACACCGCTAACCACACCCACTTTAGGCAGGACTAAAGACGTATACGGCTGGACGTAAAGACGTATACGTACGTAGGCAGAACTACGTCACTAGCCAGGCCCACTTTTGGGCATGGCTAGGGGGCGTTACGGGGGAAGGTATAAAAGACAGCACACAGGAAGTCTCGGTCTCTTTTCCTGGAGTTCGGCTTCCGGCTTGGCAGAGGAAACGGCTTCGTCCATTGAAGCCTACAAGATCAATTATATTTTCTATTTAAACAGTAATAAGATTGTGAACAAAGAAAACTAACCTGTTTGTCTCAATCTAATATCCTGTCTCTGGCTCTCATGGAATGCTAAGAGAAATGAGAGGAACAAAGATCATTACCTTTTTATATAGCTCTTCCATTTACAATCTGTGTAATTAAAATGTCTCTGTGTGTTTATTTTGGGTCAAACAACAGCAGTACAAGTAGGGAAAGAAACCCTGTCTACAGTGGGTGGGGAAGGAATGACTTAGGTGGATGGGAAAGGGGTTGTGAATTGTGAAAGAGTTAGGATGGGTGAATATGATCAAAACACATTGCATAAAACTCTCAAAGAGCTGGGCGGTGGTGGCACACGCCTTTAATCCCAGCACTCGGGAGGCAGAGGCAGGAGGGTCTCTGTGAGTTCGAGGCCGGGCTGGAATGACAGCCTCCAAAACAATAAAGAGAAACCCTGTCTCGAAAAACCAAAAAAAAAAAAAACTCTCAAAGAACTAACAGAAATAAAAAAATGTCTATTTTTAAAAGGAAAATATATGTTGAATAGGAGGTTTAGAATTACATACAGTTGAATATTAATACAGCAATAGAGGTATGTACATGTGATGCTTTCCTTTGATCTTGAAATATCACAAATGTTCCTACTATAGACCTCATAGAACTTACCAAAGTTCAGAGTTCCCTTTTTTATATAATGCATAAACTACTCCATTTCCAGTGCACATTCAGTTAGATAACTGTATTGATTGTCACTAGTAATTTTTATGTTCCCTTTCTGTCTTTATTTAGTTTAAAATTATATAGCTTTTTGTATTTTTGAAGATAATTATACTGATTTTATTGTGAGATGTTTGTGTTGAATTTTTTTAAATATTCTTAAAAGTTAGTCAGAAACATTTTGATGGTACCATTGTTTCTTCCATTGACCATCAGAAACACTAAGGTTTCTCAGAATGTCAGCCTAACACTCTCCATTGAACCTATCTCTGTTGTTATAATCATCTTAACATTTATAACTGATAATTTTATTTACCTCCTGCCCCTGTTAATTAGGGTTTCTATTTATGAAAAAATAAAATACTTCCACTATGGCTTTAAGATGCTTAGGCCAAAGGTTTCCTTTCCCTCTCCAGCCTTGTTTGTAATAGGTGTCCTCTTCAAACTTGAACACATTCTTCAGAGTTAGGAAAAGTTAATATAATTCCTTGAAACTTATTTTTGTATTTTTGGCTATGAGCCTAGCCTTTAACAGCAAAGCCATCTCTTCAGTCCAAAACCTATTCTTATTTCCTACACATTTTCAAGATGGATGTGATTCCTTCATTTTTCATGTAAGTGATAGATCTTGATAGTTTTCAAATAAATGAATGGGTATTTCTACATTAAAATTCCATACATGTCTCCAAAAACATTGGATGGTTTATTTGTTCTTTATACTGATCTTTCCTGTATATTCATTTCATAATGCAATTTTGTAAAAAAGAAATAATTATGAATAAAACTTAAATAAGAGGTCAATCTCATATGTTTAATCCTGCTGTGTGGCATTGTATGCATGGTTTAAAGCAAACTTTTATAACATGAACTGTAGTTCACATTATAAATAAATAAGTCAGAATGATGTGTTGAACACTTCTATACCTCACAGTCTCACATATTTATTGGAATCCCACCAGTAAGGAACAAGTACAGGTAACTTGAAAATATGTGGGTACATATGCTCTTGAACTTTGTTTAGAAGATATAATATTATCTAATTAGAGAAGTGATAAAACATTATTCCTGAAAAGAGGTCTTAATTGGTGACAATTCTCAGAAAGTTTATAAAATTTAACATATTAAAATCTAATATTATACTGAATAACTGAGGATTTTCAAAAAGGATTTGAACTGTCAGTATAAGACAATAGAGGGAAAAATAAAGTTGGTATGATGAAACTGCGAGATTTTACTTTTATGCAATATTTTATTTTTTTGAGTTTCAATAATATTGATATTCCTTCTTCCAGTTTTTATACACTTATTTGAAACTATTGGGAACAAGTATTGACACTTATTAGAAGTTGTTGTCCAGTACAGCTCCACAGACCCACAAATAATCCAGTCCCACTCCACAGCCTAAAGAATGAGACAAAGTTTTTACTAGATATATTTCAGTAATCAGCTAGAACCTGGAATTTACAAAGAATAAAAAAGGTTAAACACACAGACAGACAGACAGACAGACAGACACACACACACACACACACACACACACACACACACACACACACACGCACGCACCAAAAACACTAGCCTATAAAAAAAGGGCTAGTGTAATGAATATATAGTTATTAAAATAAGAAACACTAATGGTCCAGTACTATTTTTAAAAGTGTTCAGCATCTATAGTCATCAGAAAAATGTAAATTAAAACAACTTACAGATAGCATGTCATCACTGTGAAATGACAATTATCATGAATTCTGACAAAAAAAATTCTGGATAGGATGTGAAGAAAGAGAAATTATTATTTACTGGTGATGGGACCATAAATCAAAACAGCTCTTATGGAAATCAGTTTGGCCCTACTATGTGGCTCATGTATACCACTTCTAGGCATGTGCCCAAAAGAGTTCTTATTCTACCACTGAGATATTTACACATCTATGTTTATTTTTGCAGTGGCTATGACAACAAGGAAATTGAATTAGCCTAAATGTCCACCAAACACATGAATAGATGATGAAAATTTGGTGTATATACAAATTGGGAGGAAAACGTAATCATGAAACTTGCCAGAAAAAGGATGACCTCAAAAAACATAATATTAAGTGAGGTCACCTAAACTTAGACATAAAAACAAGCAAGAAAACTCATATACTCTCTCATATGTACATCCTAGCCTTCAATGTATACATCTATATATGCAAACAGGTACAAGTGTGGGTATAAGAAAATTTAGGAAACAGAGTAAGAGCAAGTAATATTAGGTGATGTGGAAAGGCCAAATGAAGGATAAGTGTCACAAGAGTCGTGAAAGAAGATATATGTTATCAGCCCCATCATACATCTTTTTTTTCCAATGAAGACAAACGAATACAAATGTAATTGATAAGAAATGTATGAAATCTTAAGCAAAGTTTTGAATGGCCAGTTGAACTGAGCAAAAGTTCACTGAGATGTACAGAGTTTGGGATAGGGAAAGTGTTTGACTGGCTGTTTAAACTAGCTATGCAATTTTTATTGTTTGTGTGTGTCTATGATTTAATTAGAATAACCTGACTATATTATAAAAAACTCATTAAAAATACAAGTATGGATTTCATAAGGCCCAAGTGCATGGTTAGTGTGAAAATTTATGTATTCTAAAGCTTTGTTTTAAATTACATACAATAATTACAAATATGTGTATCACATATTTCATTACATTAATATTTAGTATCCAGTCTCATATGTATTTCCTTCCATTTTGAAGAAACTATAACAAATTTAATTTCACTACTAGCGAAACACATTGTGTTAGAAACTGCTACAAGAATTATGCTAATACTGTAGCTATTCTTAATATAGAACTGACAAGGGAGCTCTGGCAATGTACCCGTGTATTATACATCTTATATTTATCAAATGCAAGATATTTTTTATTACTTTGAATACAAGCAATGAGAAATCACCACAATGCAAAAATATTTGATTTCTTATTCTATGTTGATTCTTGTCTTTCCTTCCTCTAAAAATCATACTCATTATCAGAGTTTAATCTTAATGATAAATGAACCACAGTCAAAGTCTTTTCCCTCAGGAGGTAGACGTGAATAAGGAAATATTTTAAATGTTAATATAGATGGTCATTTGCATAGACAACCTAACATATAGTGAAATGTGATAATGCAATGCTAAAAATGTATGACTTCTTCTACTAATATGCGTATTTTTCATTTACCATCTATGTACATCACACTTATCAAAAGCATATGGAATTATAAAATTTTAAACAACAGACTTTTAACTGACAAAATAGTGAGATGAACAGGGAAGTGGCCAACTACATTTGTATCCAACGATTATCTTGTTATTATCTTGTTTTTGAAAATCTGTGGCCTTAGGCATTTCTATTTACTTCGGATTTTTAACATTCATACATATAGTAATATTACATATTTACTGTAGATTACTAGATGCACAGCGACAGAATTCTGCCCACCTAAGACAGCCTCCAGAGCCTGGCACAGAGTACTCAATATAGAGTAGCTATTATTATATGGAAAGGAAGAATTGCTCCCATTGTTCTTTAAAATATGCACTAGTACTGTGATTCTGTATAATGAGCAAGAGGATTCAGGGAAAACACCAAGGCTCTTGTAAAGGTGACCATTTTAAGCATTTTCCCAGAATAACTTCCTATGAAACCAGTGTTTTGGATTTCATCCAAATTGGAGAAGCAATAGCACTTTTGTTTTATAGTCAAATAACATTGTAGAAATTTGAGTGAATAAAATGTTGTTCGTTGGAATGAGAATGATATCATCCCAATAACTTTACAGCTCCATTAATCTGTGAGACCCAGTTATGAGGAATCCTGTGTTATAGATGCAAAACATGTTTGTGCTGTTTTGAATTATTATATAAAATAGTTTCATGCAATTTTCCTTTTTTAAATTTGCAACTTTTGAAAAAGTATATTTTGGTATTTCTACAGTAAAAATATGACTTTATCTTTCTTTTATTGGAAATGTCAGAGCAGAAATATTATTCTAGACTGCATTTATTGTAACATGTTATGAAAGTTCTTAACAAAGTTGTGTCACTCATTAATTCATGGCTCAAAATTAAACATTTAATACTTTGTAAAGAAGATTAGTTATTTTATTGTGGTCACTTGGTTTTACTTGTCTTGTCATCTTCTCTCTTATTTAGATCACAGCAGTGGACCTATAACTGTAGTGTGCTCCTGTCACCAAGTAGAGTAATGTCCACAGAAATGCCAGTCTGCAGGCAGGTGCAAAGGACCCCTTTAAAAGACAGACCCCTGTTTACTTATGCTCTTATCTCAGTCTTCTTACCTCTATTCTCCCTTAAACTCTTCTCTCTCACTCTCTCATGCTCCTTTTACTCTTCTCTTACCTCTCTCCCTTTAACTCTCTCTCTTCTCCCCATCTCCCACTCCCAGCCCTTTAATAAATTCTATGGTTAATGTATCTCTTAGTTTGTTTTCCAGCTTTCACCTTCTTACATAAACAAAATAACAATATTTTGATGCTGTGACTTGACAGGCTTTTCCAGCATCTCCTCCTGCCTTGGCTGTCTGAGATGCTGATGACCTGTGAACTTCAAATCAGTCACTTTTCCAACTAAGGATCTCTAGATTCTTCCATCCACCACTGCCTTGTCTGGTAAGCCCATCCCTCCCTTGCTTCTAAGAGTTAGGATTTTTATCAAGGTTGTGGTCTCTCGAGTTTTTGGAGGGGTTGAATATAGCAATATTGGGTCACCAAGTGTCTCTCGGCTCCAGGAACCTGGTTCCTGATTCGTGCTTGATGAATCAAGGAAATCAGTTACTGCCTTTCAAATCGATCCTCCCTTAGTCTCTAGGACGCTGGAGATTACAGGCTTTGGATATGCTCTGCCTCTCTCATGGAAGCTGGGTCCTTCCTCCCCCCATATCAAGCCATGTGCCCACTTTTTGGCATGCGACATTCTACCAGTGCCCATATTTGGGAATGCGGCCTCTACTCTTTTTCTCTTTTCTGTTTCACGCCTATTCCCTTCATGCTAAAACTCCTGCCAGGTACAAAAGTTTCCCTCCATTTCCTATTGTGGCTAAACCTATATCAGGGGAGGAACTGCCTCCCACCTGGGAATGTCCTGCTTTGTCTCTCTCCTGTTCATTCAGCTTGGAATGGCGAATTCCTCTTTTGCATCCAGCTGTGCTTCTCCCATGTTTCTCCTCCATACAAATGCCACCTGCTCAGAGTGATCTGGCCTGGGTTAGTGTCTGCTTGGGACGCTCTAAGAGTTTTTCATTTTCCCCCCACGAATGAGGTCTGAGGTTTTTGGGGGTTTTTCAGACCCACCAGAGGTCTCTCTGGTTTTGTACCCTAACACTGTCTGTAGACTGCTGCATTTGTTTCTCAGACCTACGTCTTTCTGCCTCACTCGTGGAGAAAAAAGACCACTTCTGCCAGCAGAAGGGAATGTGCTTATGGAGGCTGCCATTTTGGCCATTCTGCCTAGATTGAGAATGTGTTTACAGAAGCCACCATCTTAAACACATGACCTAGCTGTAGACACGCCCACTCAGTCTACTCAGCTTTTGTTGTCAAACCCTAGTGACAGATGCAATTCATTTACTTTTTTCAATTTTATTTTTGTCTCTAATTTTGTCTTTCACTGTCCCTGTTGCACATGGTTTGTTTATGGAATACTGTGCCTTTCCAGGACGCCCTGTTCTATCTGCAGTGCATCTGACTTCCTGTCATTGACTCTCTCTCTTTAAATGTGTCTGTTTGCTACAACATGTGAATCAGAAATTATACTCTGGTTCTGCCTTTTAGTCTTAGCTAGTCCTGTTTGATATATCTGCTTATCTCTGTCAACTTAAATTTAATTGTTATATCTTTAAATGATGGCAAACATTTAAAGTTATAAAGGTCTATTTCAAATTAACAGAATATTTATAGCACCCAGGAAGGGCATATATTTTTAGAACAATAAAAAGTACCTTAATTTTGACTTTGCAGGTATGTTCGTAGAGTGGTATAATTGTTTAGTACTCTGTTGGAATTAGATTAGTAGCTTATCTGAACTTTATTAAGACTATGTACAGTAGCATAATGAAAGAGATTATTTCATTCTTTTTATTGTCTCAACTCACTTAATTACATTACCACATTATATAGATAAACCTTAGAATAACTGTTCCTTAAATCTGTTTTGTGGCAGTTAGAGCATTACCTTGTCTGTTACTTTAAGCTGGCAAAGCTACAAGTCATCAAAAGCATCAGAATTCTTGAGATTGAAAAATTTTTGCCTGAGATTGGAGAATAAGAGACTTACAAGTTGACTGCATGGACATACAGCCCGAAGGTCCTCCACAATTGGAGACTTTAAGGACACCTGCCTTCTCTTGATAGAGTAAGATCTGTGGAATAGAATTTTTAGGAAGAGTTCCCTACTGTTGAGCCAAGCAACATGGAGAAAATTTGATTCCACTGTCCTTTTGTCCACGGTCTGAAGAGTCCTTTGCAGCAGCTGAGGTGAAGGGCAGGGTTGGTAAATGACCAGCGTTGCCACTTTTGTGGGCGGAGTTTCTTCAGTGCCCACCAGTCTTCTTGGAGGAAATGGGGTGGAGCCAGCAGCTGGCCTGTCTCTCTGTTATAAAATTTTTTAGCAAAACATTTAAATGCCATGTTCTCTAGATCTCTGAGCAGGTCTCCAAAGATAGTCTGTGTCCCCCCAGGTCAGCAGGAAGCTTTCTTTAGAACTTGATGACCTTATTCCCTTCCCTGCCATGCCTAACTCGTTACCTTTATAATAATAAGTAAAGGTGAGAATGAAAGGTTCAGGAATCATACTGGCTTGCCCCTGTTGCTGAGCAGAATGCACTCAGGCTGCGTTATGGCTAGCCCATAGTTCTGTGAGAACCAATCTGCATGCAGGTGCAAAGGACCACTTTAAAAGATAGAACCCTGTCCACTTATCTCACTCTTATTACCACTCTTCTCTCTTACACTCTTCTCTCTTTTCTCTTCTCTCTCACTCTCTCATGCTCCTTTTACTCTTCTCTTACCTCTCTCCCTTTATCTCTATCTCTTCTCCCCATGTTGCACTCCCCGCTCTTTAATTAACTCTATAGTTATAGTATCTCTTGGTTCCTGTTCCATCTGGCACCTTCTAACTTAAACAAAATAACAACAATAGGCATGAATAATATCAGGCATGTCCTTATTAAACGTGTTAGGTTGTCAGAATTTCATTGTTAAGGCAATGAAAAGACAACTCGGGATTTAAAGCAGGTGGAAGATATGGTCAAATATATGTTTTGTAAATGTCATTCTAGGTGATCCATGAGAACTGATTTGAGAATGAATAAGGTGCTGTGAATCACAGAAAATTGTGTTGATTAGGACTGACAGGAGAGAATGGAGGTGGGTTGAACAGAACAGTGCAACTGCATATGGAAAATTACTTGAGTACAAGAAAAATTTAAAACAAAGAAGCCTTCTAACATTCCTTTCTCACCTATAATGAATATTTAAACATGCATAAATCAAAGTGAAAATAGATCAATTTACAAAGATAAAACAAAAATTGAAAGAAAAGATCATGGGAGGGCTGAATATTATAAACAATTAAGTACAAAATGGCACAAATAATAAAGAGCTCCTCAAATGGCCAGAAATTAAGGATTTAGAGTATCATAAAGTAATTACCCTTAAGTAGAAAACACATCACACACTTAGTTAAAGCATAAGAAAGGGAAAAATAAAATTCCTTTCTCAAATAATATCAAATATAGTTCTGTTTAAATAATTTAATGTATGTCTGTTAATATCAGGCTGTGCCATACCACAAGTTACTCTAAAATATATAAAGTAGTGGACTTTTGCCCAACATCCCAGCGTGCCTTCCAGTGATTGGGGAAGGCCACAGAGCTTTTCATCCCAGCGGGAGCCAAACATGCCAGATCCCAGGGGACCAGCTGCTCCAGTGGGACCAGGTAAAACAGGACCTGCATCCAGGCCTGCATTCCAGTGCCTGGGGACTGCCTGGGAACTGCACAGAGCTTCCAATCCCAGAGGTAGCCAAGAACCCCAGATTCCAGATCTTCTCTTCCACCAATGAGACCAGAAAAGCAGCAGATCCACATTCTTTTACATGCCAGCATCCAGTTATACCAGCACCTGTCTATTTTTGTGCCAATACCAAGCTGTTTTCAGGATTATAGCTCTATAATAGAGCTTGAAGTGAGGGATGATGATGCCTCTGGACATTGCCTTGTTGAACAGGGTTGTTTTGGCTATCCTGGGTCTTTTGTTTTTCCATACAAGATTGATTATTGTTCTTTCAAGGTCTGTGAAGCATTGTGCTGGTATTTTAATGGGGATTGCATTGAATCTGTAAATTGCTTTTGGCAGGATTGCGATTTTTACTACATTGATCCTACCTATCCAAGAGCATGGGAGATCTTTCCATTTTCTGAGGGCTTCTTTAATTTCTTTCTTTAAACATTCAAAGTTCTTGCAATACAGGTCTTTCACTTGTTTGTTTAGTGTTACCCCAAAGTATTTTATGTTGTTCATGGCAATTGTAAAGGATGATGTTTCTCTGATTTCTTTCTCAGCCTTTATATAATTTGTATATAGTAGGACTACTGATTTTCTTGAGTAGATCTTGTAGCCTGCCAATTTGCTGAAGGTGTTATTCACATGTAAGAGTTCCCTGGTAGAGTTCTTTGGGTCATTTAAAATAAGATATCATCTGAAATATTGAAAGTTTGAATTCTTCCTTTCCAAATTGTATCCCATTGATCTCCTTTTGTTGTTGTATGGCTCTGGCTAGAACTTCACGTACAATATTGAAAAAGTTTGGAGAGAGTGGAAAGACTTGTCTTGTTCCTGATTTTAAAGGAATTGCGTTGAGTTTCTGTCCATTTAGTTTGATGTTGGCTGTTGGTTTGCTGTATATAGATTTTATTATGTTTAGGTATGTTCCTGTTATCCCAGATCTCTCCAAGGACTTTATCATGAAGGGGTGTTGGATTTTGTCAAAGGCTTTTTCAGCATCTAGTGAGATGATCATGTCATTTTTGTTTTTCAGCTTGTTTATATGGTGGATTACGTTGATGGATTTTCATATGTTGAAGCATCTCTGTGTCCCTGGGAGGAACCATTGTTGATCGTGGTGAATGATTTTTTGATGTGTTCTTGAATCTGATTTGCCAGTATTTTATTGAGTATTTTTGCATCAATGTTCATGAGGGATATTGACCTGAAATTTTCTTTCTTAGTTGTGTCTTGGTGTGGCTTGGAGATCAGGGTTATTGAAGCCTTGTAGAAAGAGTTGGGCAAAGAACCTTCTGCTTCTATTGCTAGGAATAGTTTGAAAAGAATGGAATACTTTGAGAAGAATTGATATACACTGTTCTTTGAATTTCTGGTAGAATTCTGCACTGAGGCCATCTGGATCTGGGCTGTTTTTGGTTGGGAGACTTTTGATGACTGCTTTTATTTCCATAGGGTTTATATGTCTATTTAAATTGCTTATGTGTTCTTGATTTAATTTTGGCAAGTGATAGCTATACAGGAAATCATCCATTTCCTTTAAATTTTTGAATTTTGTGGAGTAGAGGTTTTCAAAGTATGACCTGATGATTCTCTGAATTTTCATTTCAGATTTTGTTAATTTGCATGTTCATTCTCTGCTGTTAGTAAATTTGGACAAAGGTTTGTCTATCTTGTTGATTTTCTCAGAGAACCAATTCTTCATTGCATTGATTTTTTGTATTGTTTTCCTAGTTTCTACTTTATTGATTTCAGCCCTCAATTTGATTATTTCCTGGCATCTACTCCTCCTGAGGGAGTTTGATTCTTTGTGTTCTAGAGCTTTCAGCTGTGCTGTTAATTTTCTAGTATAACTATTCTCCAGTTTCTTCATGTGGGCACTTAGTGCTATGAATTTCCCTGTAGCACTGCTTTCAAAGTGTCCCATAGGTTTGGGTATGTTGTGTCTTCATTCTCATTGAATTCTAGGAAGTCTTTAATTTCTTTTTTTATTTCTTCTTTGACCCAGGAATGGTGCAGTTGTGCATTATTCAAATTCCATGAGTTTGTAGGTTTTCTGCAATTTGTGTTGCTGTTGAATTCTAATTTTAATGCATGGTGGTCTGATAAGATGCATGGAGTTATTCAAATTTTTTTTAGCTGCTGAGGTTTGATATGTTGCCAAGTATGTGGTCAATATTTGAGAAGGTTCCATATGGTGGTGAGAAGAAGATATATTCGTTTTTATATGGATGAAATGTTCTATAGATGTCTGTTAATCCAAGTTGGCTCATTACTTCTATTAGACCTTTTGCTTCTTTGTTGAGTTTCTGACTGGTGTTCCTGTCTAGTGGTGAGAGTGGTGTATTGAAATCTCCCACTATAAGTGTGTGTGATCTAAGATTTAGTAATGTTTCTTTTATGAACGTGGATGCCTTTGTATTTGGGGCATAGATGTTCAGGATAGAAACCTCATCTTGTTGGATTTTGCCTGAGATGAATATGCAATGACCTCCTTCATCTCTTTTGATTGATTTTATCTATCTAATTTGATAGATATTAGGATTGCTACCCCTGCTTGTTTCTTGGGTCTATTTGATAGGAAAATATCTTCCCAACCTTTAGCTCTTAGGTAATGTCTTTGATGGTGATGTGTGTTTCTTGTATACAGCAGAAGGATGGGTTCTATCTTGGATTCCATTCTGTTAGCCTGTGTCTTTTTATGGGTGCATTAAGGCCATTAATGTTGAGGGATATTAATGACCATTGATTGCTCATTCTTCTTTGATTTGGAATGGTTGTTGTTGTTGGGATTATGTGTGGAATTTCACCCCTTTATTCTTTTGGCTGTTGATAAAGTGGAATTATCTAATGCCTATGTTTTTCTGGTTGTAGTTAATTTCCATGGGTTTGAGTTTTCCTTCGAGAACTTTCTGTAGGGCTGGGTTAGTGGATACATATTGCTTGAATATAGTTTTTTCATGGAATATCTTGTTTTCTCCATCTATAGTGATTGAGAGCTTTGCCGGGTATATTAGTCTGGGCTGGCATCCATGGTCTCGTAGTGTTGGTAGAATATCTATCCAGGACCTCCTGTCTTTCAGAGTTTCCATGGAGAAGTCAGGTGTAGTTCTGATAGGTTTGCCTTTGTATGGTACTTGGCTTTTTTCTTGAGCTGCTCTTAATATTCTTTCTTTATTCTGTGTATTTGGGGTTTTGATTATTATGTGGGGAGGTGACTTTTTTGTGATCCACTCTATTTAGTGTTCTGTAAGCTTCTTGTACCTTCATTGGCATTCCTTTCTTTAGGTTGGGAAAGTTTTCTTCTATGATTTTGTTGAATATGCTTTCTGCCCCTTTGAGGTGGTTGTCTTCACCTTCTTCTATAACTATTATTCTTAGGTTTGGTCTTTTCATGGTGTCCCATATGTCATGAATGCTATGTGTTAAGGATTTTTTTGACTTATGGTTTTCTTTGGTTGACGAGTCCATTTCTCCTAGTGTATCTTCATCACCTTAGATTCTCTCTTCCATCTCTTGTATTATTTTGGTAATGCTTATATCTGTAGTACCTGACCATTTGCCCAGGTATTCTATTTCCACAGGCAGCACTTCTGAATGCACTCTTTGATACACATTTGTATCAACCCTGTTGTGTCTGGAGACAAATGCCACCTCTGACTCTTAAAATCTTTCTTCCTTGTCTTCTGCAAAGATCGCCATGGCTTCAGTAGAATGAACTCATAAAAACATTGTGTTCATGTCCTACTACCCTGAAATTCTAACTTTCTCCACATTTCCACCTGTGTATATAGATAAAAATATGTCATTAGGAATAATTTCATTGCTTACTGTGTTATATTATTTGCAGATGTGTTAAATGTATTCATGCTATGGGACATTTGTTTAGTGATGTGGCCTGGTTAACCAGCCATTCATGGAGAAAGAAGAAAGACATACAGAAATAGACAAATATATAAGTCCAGGGGAAGGAAAAAGATTCATGGGATGAATTAACTTAAGAAAAGCTGGCTAGAAAGAAATGAAGCAAAGAATGGGAATTTATATGTAAAAATAAGTCTCCATGTGTATATATTATGGAGTTGGTTGGTGAACCAAGCCCCAAAGAGTAAACAACAACAAAAACAAAAGCAACAACATTTTGATGCCCAACATGGGGCTCAAACTTCAAATTAAGGGTTTCTGCTCACAACAAGCCCTTGAGCAGCAGGTATATTCAAAAGAAAATTTTCAAGCCTTTAACCCCAGCACTCTGGACGCAGAACAGAGTATCTTGGTGAATTTGAGGCCAGCCTCGTATACAGAGCTAATTCCAGGACAGGCTCCAAAGCTACTGAGATAAATCCTGTCTTGAACAAATTAAGGAAGAAACTCTTTTAAAAAAGCTAAGTAAAAAATGCCAGCATCAGTTTCCTACAGCTGGGAAGGTTAAATGAAGTTCCCATTATACACCTTCATCTGAGTGGCAAGCTTTATGCGTGGCTTTCATTACCCAAGAAACAGGAGGAACCAGTGGACAAAGCCACAGGCATAGGTCCATGCCACTTAGATACATATCAATTTTAAGGCTCATGTAATCGAAAATGCCAAATAATACACAGAAAGAGATGTTCCAATGGGATAAATTCCTGTAAGCAGGATGCTGTTTGTTCTACAATGTGCTTAGGGTTTCGAAGGGAAGAAAAGTAATATGGAACTTTAGAGAAAGAAATAAATAGTTTAGAAATACTAAAGTCTTTAAAGAGACAGTGAAACTAATATAAATGTAAAAGGCCAAGTAATATTGGGAATGCAGAGGTATGTTTCTTATCACTTCGAGGAATAAATTTTATTCATACAAATTTGAATTTATTCTTGTTCCACTGTATGAATGTTTCTACTCTTGTATAAGGTATTGTATATACTCAGTTTATTTTAATATGTAAGTTCATGTCCTAGGTTTTGTAAGTTTATCATTGTAAACTGTTTAGTATAATGGAGATACAGAGGCTAGTAGTAAATCTTCTATTAATAATCAAATTTCATATATGCTAGTATACTTTCCACATGATATGGTGATATATAGAATGGTCTTCAAACCATTCCAGGAACTATAAAATATGGCAGTAAATGTTTGGTTCACTTAGGGCTTTTCATGAAAATCAGACATATCTGATCCTGGCAGTACCAATTTTCTCCAGAGATGATGGGTATTGAAGGAACTACTTATGGAGGTGCTTTTACTATGGGAAAGCTAGCCATGTGGGCAAGAAACTGCTCTTGCCTGCTACTTCCTGTCAGTATGCTCTATAACATGGACATGCAGAAGCCACAAGAAAGTGACTGCTGAACTTAGCCAAAATAAGTCAGGACAGTCCGTCAAGATTTCTCCTTTACAAAAGGGTCTCCTGGATTTTCAGCAGGACAGTCCTTCAAATTTCCTGCTTCAAGGACAAGTCTTCCAGGTATTCTGGGCCTGTAGACTGAAAATGAATGCCTCAAATATTGGAGAGGAACTTTGTGTCACTCTCAAGAAAGCAAGATGTCTCTGTTATTATGTAATAGTAATTCCTTCTGGGGTCTTTGATGAAGTTAAATATAAATAATTAGGGTTACAGGTGTCTTTAATGATGACAGAAAGCAAATTAGGTATGCAACTTCAGGATTACTAATAGTAGGTAGATAGTGGAGAATTTTTTCTGAATTTATTGAATACAAAAGGAATGGATATTGTAAATGCAGTTCTCACTTGGTAAGTAATTTTTGCTGTGTATACTTTTACATGTTAAAGTTATAACTTTTCATTTTTATTTAGACAAAATGGGGAAATACGGAATATTAATTTGTGATGTGTTGCATTAATTTATAATATGGAACTGTTGCTTAATGTTGCAAAGACATATTGAATCATTTAATGTTACATTATTTTAATTCTGTGAAGCCGTGTCACTTTGCCTTTCTGAAACACCTGATGGGTCTGTATAAAGAGCTGAATGTCCAATAGCTGGGCAGAGAATGGATAGGTATGGCTGGCTGGCAGAGAGAATAAATAGGAGGACAACAGGAGGAGGACAAGATCAAGGAGCATGAAAATGAGAAGGAGAGGCAGACCTCAGAGGCCAGCCACCTAGCTACATAGCCAGCCATATATAGAGAAGTAAAGAAAGGAATATAGAAATAGAGAAATGTAAAAGCCCAGAGGGAAAACATAGCTTGGCACATTTAAGTTAATAAAATCTAGCTAGGAAAAAGCCAAGCTAATTCAGGGCATTCATCAATCACTGTGTGTATTTATTTGGGAGCTCTATGGCAGGCCCACCAAAGAATAAAGAATTAAAAACATGCAAACATAATTGTTATGTACTTTAACATAATAATAGCAGTTGATTTTAGCTTAGGGTCCATGACTTTTTTAATCTCAGGGTTTGACCCCTTTTGACAGTGTCAGGAAGTGGTTCCATCTCATGTTGTGGGACTTAAATAATTCAAAATGTGGTTGGTTGTTTTCAAGATGTTTGTGCTTCCAATATATCTTCCAGGCAGATCAGTGTATAAGAATTAGGGTTTGTAGCTGCATGTTATTGACCATTATTTTTCTTCTCTGATGGCATGCCAAATTCTCACAAGTTCCATGAATTCTATTTAATAGGGGTGAAGTTTCTTGATGGGTCCCAACTTGATTTCTCCATGCTTGATGACATAGTTATTGGTATTTTCAGAAACAAGGCCTGTATATCTTACTCTATAGAGCAACACATATCCTTAGAAATAGCCAGTCATGTTTGAAGGAATGTATGGGCCCGCTTTTGTGAATGACTCAATGACATATATACCATTCTTAGCACTGACACACTGTTTTATGGTATGGTTAGATGGGGGGCTCTCACTCATATTTTGACTCTTTAAATTCCTTTCAAACACACACACACACACACACACACACACACACACACACATATATATATATATATATATTAGTAAACATCAGTTCTGGTATGTTCCTATGTGAATTTTTTAAATTTCCTTTAGTGTTGTCACTGATCATATATCATCTTTTACCATTCTCTCTCATCCCTATTCCCATGAAATCCTCCTAATTCCCCTTTTTAATCCATATATACAACTATATTCTATTTCCCCTTACTTAGTAGTTTCCCTACCACTTGTTCCTTTACTGGGTACCTGTATTATGTGAGTTTTGGAACTATAAGACTTTAAAATCTAATATCCATGGAGGGTGAGTG
Organism: Mesocricetus auratus; assembly: GCF_017639785.1. Taxonomy (NCBI): domain Eukaryota; kingdom Metazoa; phylum Chordata; class Mammalia; order Rodentia; family Cricetidae; genus Mesocricetus; species Mesocricetus auratus. Next base: position 109,116,470 of record NW_024429188.1, on the reverse strand, counting down.
GAGGGAGTTCTTACTATCCTGATGTAAGATTGTTAGACTATTTGTTAGTAAATATATATTCTCAAGTGATGTGGATATCTTCTGTACATATATCAATTATTGGTTGATTAATATAGCACTGTGGCCAATGAGGCCAAATGATAGGTGGGACAAGGAGACAAGGAGGATACTGGAAAATGTAGGCAGTGTCACTCACCATGTAGGATTCCAGAGGACAAACAGTTACAGACTCATTCCCTGGTAAGGTAACACCACGTGGAAATATGTAGATTAATAGAAATGAGTTAATAATTAAGACAGAGCTAGCTAAATAAGAAATCATAGTCAGCAACCAATGATGTCATAATAAATACAGTGTTCTTGTGCTGCTTTGGAGCAGAGAAGGGCAGAGGGACCAGACAGAGGTATTTTAGAACCAAAGAACATAGACAAGAACGGCTTTAATTTCATTTTAACTTTAGCAATGTTGTCTAGCAGAAAAAGGTAAACCTTAAGAGTAAAGACAGATTCAGATGAAGAAAAATTTCTAAAAGTTTTACAGTGTGTTTAACAATATACGTAGGCTTGTGAGAGAAAAAGGAACAGGATACTGTTTAAAAGAAAAGAAATCGAGTAACTGGGTGTGGTGATACACACCTTTAATACCAGCACTTGCAAGGCAGAGGCAAACAGATCTATCTCTTTGATTGCAAGATCATCATGGTTTACAGACTGAATTCCAGGACAGGCAAAAGTTACACAGAGAAACACTACCTCAAAAAACAAAGGAAAAATGTAAAAGAATTAGAGTAAATAAAATAAAATAATACTATAAAATAATTTTAAAAACCACATAAAGATGGAAAGTACACAGAGAGACTGGATACTTTATGATAGTGTGTTGCCTTTGAATTTTTCAGTAGCTGACAAAACAGCAACAGCTACTAAAAGATATTTGATTATATGCTGCTGGATTAGTTCACCTTATATATTTTAAAATGCTGTATCTTCAAAATTTATGTTCAAGGACAGGCTAATTTGGTAAAGTGATTTCTTCTTTCCACAGAAAAGTAAAATGTGCAGATGCCTTCCAGAATAATATGGATTGATCAAGGAAGACCCCCTGAAACAGTGACACAGGTGATCCAACACTGAAAAACAGCTGAGATGATATACTCACAGACCACTCCAGCCAGGATTTCTGGGTCTTCTTAGGACCCCAACACAGTACCCCAAATAGCAGGAAGCAGTTTGCAAAGAACGATACCCACATTCCCAAATATTATTTATAAATGTTTCATTTAATTTGGGTGGGTTATAAATGGTTAAAGATCACAACCAACCTCTTTCTAAAGGAATAAAAGGGATTACGATATAGAAATGAATAAGTTTGTATTGGAATGGATTTTCATTTTTTGATACAAATTTAAGGTCACCTTTGCGATATGTATTATTTCTCAACTGTTTTAGATATTGTGCATATATACCTCATTCAAAATGTAATGTATAATTAAGTACAGATTTTAGATAGTTACATATAATAGCCCAAACTGATACTTAGGTTAGTTAGGTTGTCTGGACATATAGGTGATATATTTCAATTGTACAGGCAATGTTCAGACCTTTTAAAGACATGCAGAATATGGAATTTAAAATGGTTTAGAGGGTTTTTTTTTCATGAAAATGAGACACAGCTACTCCTGGAAATACCAAGTACATCTGGAAGGAAGATGGGCAAGGTAGAATCCTGTTACAAACTTTGCTATAATGATTATCTAGTAAGCGACTTAGGATCACTTTGCACTATAATTTCTTGTGGTTACAGTAGAAGATGGCTCAATGGTACAGGAAACTGTTGCGACAGTACTTATCACCACCAACAGTGTTCTGTGAATTATTAAATTTTCTGGTGACAAAGGCAAGGTAACTTTCACTACTGCAAAGTGAAAATAAATCACAAAGTGTTTAATCACCTCTTGGGCATTGAATACCCTCACAGTGTCCTTTTGTCATCTGAGACACTTTGGAATTCTGTGAAATGCATTAGAAAACCAAAAGTTCTAATTTGGACTCTGAAGAGTGGGAAAATATGTGCTATAGACAAAAACCTCTCCAATCCTACTAGGTAGCACCTGTGTGGTCTTTGGATAAGTCAAAAGAACCAGAAGCCCTCAAATACTGACTCAGAAGCAGGTTTGGCAAATGAAGCAACATAAAGAAAATGTGTTGACACTAGAACACATGTCACCTTGCAAAATGTACTGGGTATTTAATGAATAAAAGTTGATTTGAGTGTCATTATTTTGACCCCCACACAGACACCCATTTTCCTGAGTTTTGTCATTGTTACCTAGAGTATTCAAAAGATACAAATCTATAAGGGAAAGAACCCACAATCAGAAAAGAAACGTTTTTCAAATAAAAGTCATTATACTTGTGCCCTTCTGCCCAGAAAATCCTTCTGCATTGTGAGGAAAAAACAAAGCATTCACAGGGAATTGGTGTACATTTCTATGTACCCTAGATTCACAATATTTTTTCAGAGTGAAAACACTCAACTCATATTTGTGAATAAATGAGTCAGAAAGCAAAATTTAATAATATTTATTAACACGTTCCTGTTTTCTTGCATGAGCTTAACAAATAAAGGTACACAGCATTTGATGTCAGATAATGCACTGTACGAATTAAAGGAATCCTAAAAGATAGTATAGTTTTCCTACATTTTTGGAGAAATATAAAGGAAAACGAAGGCATGACCAACTTACCTCCCAGACTCTAAAACTAATAAACCTCCTATTTCAGGGATTAATGTTTATCTACCCCAAGAAATCAGTGAATGAAACACACAGTCAGCATGTTCTGTTTCAGTTGAGAGAGGGATGAGGAGGACAAGGACAAGAAAGGAGGACGAGGAGAAAGAGGAAGTAATATAAATGGAAGGCATGTCTTCCTCCCTTTGATACTCTTCCCTTTCTTCTTTTTCTTCTCCTTTCCCTCTCTCTCTTTTATTTCTCAGTTTTATTCCTCATTCTCAGTGACATTGATATCTTCTTCCTCCTCCCTTTCCTCCTCCCTTTCTTCCTCCCTTTCTTCCTCCCTTTCTTCCTCCCTTTCCTCCACAGTTTCCACAAGCACCAGCTCCTCCTCTCCATTTTCACCTTCCGTTTCTTCATATATTTCTAGAATTCCATGCACACCCTCTTCCATGTCATCCACCGGAATCAGTAAAATCAGGGTGTCCCATGATGTATGGGGCTCCAGAATGTCTTCAATGTCGAGACATGGACAACTTCCGTAGTCAAGCATGATGACCCTTACTGGAGGCTGTAGGAAGAAATATGGGTGAAGCGATCCTAAATGCCTAGGGAATGGAGAAGTGGAGTAAATGGCCTGAGCTGAAAAGTTTGCATCTGAATATTCGGACGAAAGCCACCTTGCAGAATTTCTCTGGGGTAAATTAGATACAAAGCAGTACTCATATTTATAGGGAGACCTAAAGCTTTTCCCAACTCTATGGTATGGAATGTTACTAAGAGTTTGAGGTAGAGCATACCTGCAGTGAAACAGTCTTTTCCAGACAAAACGAAGCAGGTTTACAATAGAAATCAAAGTGCCTGGGACTTCGTGTGAAAATTGTGCACATAAATCAAGCCAGTACAAATGCTACCACGTATGGAGGAGGGGGTTCTAGAGTTCTCTGTCTGAGGAGCTATGGGAGATTGATGGCTGTGAGGGCAAGGAGGGTCTGTTTTATTCAGGATTGCTGTTCCTGAAATATTCCCAACACCAGCAGATGATCCCAAACCTAGGCACATGCAAGCAGCACTAAGCATACTCCGTTGAAAAAGACCACATGTGGATGAGAAGAAAAGGTGGTGAATGGGGAAAGGGGAAGAAAACAGAATAAGGACTGTATTTGACCAAGGCATGCATTAGAAAATAAAAATTCGTATTTGTGAGGTAGTGAAATAAAAAGGTAGAGTGCGTGTAATACCATCTCTAAACAAACCCGTCAGGGTCTATCTGGGAAACAGTCAGGACTGGCTACATATTGTCGAGAATCTGACTTTTCTAAGTGAGAGGTGGATTTATTCCTTATGGTGTCGTCAGACCTAACACTTCCCCTTCTGCTGCATTTGGACATGTCTCCTCATAATAAGACTTCACTTGTTTTGTGACATTAAAAAGGAAGTGAGGGTGAATACCTCACTGTGACTCCCATGGTCTTTAAGAGCTGACAGCAAGGCAAGGTAGAGAAGGAGACACCTTCATTTCCAGAAAGGGGAATTATGCCCTCTGCCCAGGGTTTTTCTTAGATCCTGTTAGAACCTGGGACTCCTCTCTCTGCTGCTAGAGATACTGTCCCCAATTTAGTATCAAATATTCACTACCCTGAGAACACACATAACAATGAGGAGTTGGAATGTCTGACCAGTACTGCCTGTCCTTTCCAAGGCAGACAGCAGAGGGTAGATCCTGTCTGGTCTACAGTGTGCTTTCCCTGAGTTTTCCCTCACACTGTTCATCTTTACTCTGAACCATAGAAGGTTGATGTGATGTCTAATAAGACACATTCTCGCCTTTCTAAGTGATCTCCTCACTGTTAAAGAAAGTGATAGTATACCACAACTTGTCTCATTTTACTAGGTCCTTCAATGGCTGAGAACAGAAGAGTTCTGGAGTCTTTAGGTCCATTACTTGAGTTATTTTAGTATTCACCTAGGTCCTTTACATGCAGGTATCTTCTCTATTGAATTGTTGTCACAATTTCAAGAGTCTCTAAGGAAAAATAACACTGACTCCTTAGAAAGGGATGTTTCGTGTGAGCTGGAGGACTGCCCTTAAATATCTATCATGATATTTATTTTTATACTTGGCTTTTCCCCCACCTTTCATTGTCACTTGAATATAAGACCTCATTTCTGGAGCAGATATGAAAGCATTACATCTGAAAATTTTTGTTCATATCATCTAAGAACTGACATGAGGGACAGGTGTACTTTGTGTGAGACTCATCTTGTATGGGTTGGAGTCTTTTCTTGGTGACTTGACCTTACTGTGGAGGAGTCTTTTCTTGGTGACTTAACGTTACTGTAGATCTTGACAGATCCTAGAAATTCTTCCTCTGCTCATGTCACATGTGGTAATAAATGTGTTCTTCTACCTCTCAGGATACTTCAGAAAATAGTACAATGTATCAAATATAGTGATTCCCTTACCAAAGTCATGTATACTGTGCAAAAAATTAGACCTATCACAGTACATTCATCTTTAGGATTGCTATGTCTTCTCATAGTCTGGTATGATTATCTGAGTCCTCAGCATCTTGAAATATACCAGCCTGTTAGATTCTGGGATAACTTACTGAAGTAATGGCTTCTCATTCCATCTTTCCATCCTAGACTTTGTCTTCATTGGGATAAAAACATGATGCAGCCACAATCTGTATGATCCTATTTTTCTAATGAAAGGAGTAAAGTTGGAGTGAATGTCCTCAGTTCACCTCTCCAGGAGTCCTTTATTTAACCACAGGGAGAGCCACACTGACCTGCCATTGCTCCTTTTCAGTTGGCTGACTCTCAGAACAACAGCCTCTCTTCATGATTGTCAGAAGGGACTGAATAGATCTGGGGTCTACTCTCTCTATGACTTTATTCCACTAAAGGCAGTTGTTGATACTAATATTTTATCTGAATCCAGTCAGAATGGCTAAGATAAAACAAATCAATTGACAGCAATTGCCTTTAGAGAAGTTGTTGGGGAAAGGGAACCTTCAATCACTGTTGGTGGGACTGCAAACTAGTATAGTCACTTCTAAACTAGGTGTGGAGAATTCTCAAAAACATAAAACAAACAAACAAACAAAAACCTAACATGTGATCCAAACATGCCACGCTTTGACATATGCCCAAAAGATTGACATTGTACTCCTTAGATACTTGCTCAGTGGTGTTCATTGCTACTCTAACTCTACTTATTTTATTGACTTGTGTTTTTTAAAATTTCATTTATTTTATGTGCATGAATGTTTTGCCTGCATGTATGTTTGTTTACTACATACGAGATGGGAGAACCATGGGGGTCAGAAGACACAATCCCCTAAGACAGTTGTGTGCTGTCTTATGTTTGGTGTGAATTAAGCCTGGGTCTTCTTGCAATAGGAACAAATATCTTTGACCACTGACTCACCTCTCCATCCCCATAACTCTAGCAGTAAAAGGTAGGAAATTGAAAAAAATGTGTGTTTGTGTTTGTTCATTACCAAAGTGATTAGTTATTAAATCATTAGTATACAAGATGGACTAAGAAGACTGTATTATATATTTAGGAATATATATGATACAATAAGTAAAGAAATGGAGCTCAGGGACCATGAATTTGAGACAGAACTGTGGGTTTGCACATTTGACATTAGAGGGAGAAAAAGTAAGGAAAATTGATGTAAATATATTTATGTTTAAAATGAGAATAAAGTTTCACCTCCCTGAGTAACTCAGATGTGGAAATGGCAAATTACCTGCAAACTCCAGAGAATGAATCTTTGAGAAGGTATATGATCAAGGCTGGTCAGAATCCCCTCTCAAAGGAAACAAATAAAAAAATAAATATCCTTACTTCCTTCACACCACAGGATGGAATCCAAGGAACTGCACAGGGCTTGCTGGGTGGGCTTGCTACAAGTGACTGCCGGAAGAGATTAGAGTAGATCTCAGTGAGGAAGTTCACAGTTATCACTTAGCATCATTTCTTTCTCTTCCCAGAATCTCAACATCCATGACTCTCCTCCTACACAACCCACTTCCATTAATATCCTAAGACTGTGAGATTTCCCTCAGTTATCCTCCACCTGAACCTAAGAAAACCTCATCAAATGATGTGACTGACTGTGATGACCCAGGTGGAGAGCCTCACTCTCCTTGGTGAGTGAGTAGGGGGTGGGTTGGAGGGGTCCCTGGGAAGCATGGGAAGATGGGAGCTGGGAGCCTGAGGGGATGGGACCTTTTATATGTAAAATAAGATTGTCTCTAAATTTGAGAAAAACACCCACTACAGGTTATCACAAAATTGGACCTGTGACTTGGGTAGCTGCCTGGGAAGCCCAGACTCTAGTGCCCCATTTCTATTGCAGATTGGAAGACTAATTCTGCTTAGTCAGGATTCCCTTCACTCTTCCCTCTTCTGTAATCAGTATTCTACATGATAAAATCAAGAAATTCTTTCCTGCTGGCTGGCCTTCCAAACCCAGTCACAAAATGATTCACCATTCTCAGACTCCCAAAATGACACGGGGCGGGCAATACAAGAAAACAGAGTTACACACACACACCCTGGAAACACACACACACACACACACACACACACACACACACACACAAAGCTGTGGGGCTACATGTAAGGCTCTGTCTCCTCACCCAGATACAACAGGAGGCACCAATACCATACCTACTGACCTCCAGTCAGTACTGCATATGCCAGAAGTCACTTGGTGACTGACCTGACCCTGTCACAAGACTCCTCACTGTTGTTAAAATGTCTAGGTTTGCACAGCATGGACTACAATAGAACAAAGAAACCAGCATGGCAACACCCCAAGTTTCTCAGCTTCCCCCAAAGATGATCGACACCCCCAGGTCAGCAGTAAGCAGTCTTAAGAACTCAATGTCCTTGATCCAGAACTGTCATGTCTAACACCCCCATCTCTTTTTAATCATAAATAAAGGTGGGAATGAAATGTTCAGACATTATGCTGGCCTGCCCTGTTACCTGGCAAGATGCACTCAGGCAGCACTCTGGCCAGCCCAGAGTTGTTTGAGAACCATGCAGGTGCAAAGGGCCCCTTTAAAGGACTGACCCCTGCCTGCTTATGCTCTCTTACACTTTTACTCTCATCTTACTCAACATCTCATCTCCTCTCTTTCTCTCATATCTCTCTCTCTCATATCTTATCTCTCTCTCTGCTCTGCACAGGTTGGTTACCTCTCACACCCCTTTCCCTCACTGTCCACCAATAAACTCCACTTGGGATCGTTGAGTCACAGTTTGTGTCTCCTTACTGGATAAACCTAAACATCTTAACAACATCGGTTCCCTGCCTGGGAACCTAGACATTTTAACAACACTCACTACCTGACTTCATTATAGCCACACAATGGCACTGGGAAACGAGGAAAGTCTGCACCAGTCCCGGGCCATGCCCTGAACCTGTGCAGCAGGGACTCTAGCTCTAGGATACAAGGGAGGACTGAAAGGCTCCTCCTCATCCCCCACTATTCCCTTGTGCCTCTTCCCTCTCCCCCAGTAGTACTGAAAGGGCAGGAGTTCCAGAACTTGTCACTAGCTGACTGCCATCTACCACACTCATAGAAAGTCTCAGCATATTTTTACTGCCACAATGACCCTAGACAGCCACACAAGTCGTGCAGTCGCTACCCCTTCACTGAGATAACTGCCTGGGCAGCTCTGACTCTAATGCTCCCTGCCCTTTCTATGGAGGAAAATTCCCTTCCCACTTCCTATTTGTCCTCTGCTCAGTATTGCAGAAACGAAGAAGTCCAGAAATTCATGAACCTTTGTGGCCACCAAACAGCCAACTCACTCACAGAAGGATTCGCTGTCCTAGGACTCAAAAAATGGCAAAGGGAGGCCACTAGGAGACTGCTCCAGTCACCTCTGCCCCGCCCCACCACCCTACACACCCAGGGTAAGTCTGGGCATCCCACGCTCTGACGCCCCCTAGCTGTGGGGCTACATGGAAGGCTCTGTCTCCTCACCCAGATCCAACAGGAGGCACCAACACCGTTCCTGCAGACCTCCAGTCAGTACTGAATAAGCCAGAAGTCACTCGGTGACTGACCAAGCGCCCCGTCACAAGATTCCACACTACCTCACTTCATTATAAAGGCACAATGGCCTGAGAAAGCAGGATGGGCTGCACCAGTCACGGACCACGCCCTGAACCTGTACAGCATGGACTCTAGCTCTAGGATACAAGGGAGGACTGAAAGGCTCCTCCTCATCCCCCACTATTCCCTTGTGCCTCTTCCCTCTCCCCCAGTAGTATCGTACTGAAAGGGCAGGAGTTCCAGAACTTGTCACTAGCTGACTGCCCTCCTACCCCACTCACAAAAAACCTCAGCATATTCTTACTGCCACAATGACCCTAGACAGCCACACAAATCGTGCATTCATTACCCCTTCACTGAGATAACTGCCTGGGCAGCTCTGACTCTAATGTTCCCTGCCCTTTCTATGGAGGAAAATTCCCTTCCCACTTCCTATTTGTCCTCTGCTCAGTATTGCAGAAGCGAAGAAGTCCAGAAATTCATGAATCTTTGTGGCTTTCCAACAGCCAACCCACTCACAGAAGGATTCACTGTCCTAGGACTCAAAAAATGTGGCAGGGAAACCACTAGGAGACTGCTCCAGTCACCTCTGCCCCGCCCCACCACCCTACACACCCAGGGTAAGTCTGGGCATCCCACGCTCTGACGCCCCCTAGCTGTGGGGCTACATGGAAGGCTCTGTCTCCTCACCCAGATCCAACAGGAGGCACCAACACCGTTCCTGCAGACCTCCAGTCAGTACTGAATAAGCCAGAAGTCACTCGGTGACTGACCAAGCGCCCAGTCACAAGATTCCACACTACCTCACTTCATTATAATGACACAATGGCCTAGGAAAGCAGGACGGGCTGCACCAGTCACGGGCCACGCCCTGGCTTATCCTCCTGGGCAGCCCTGAACGCTTTGTGCCAGCTGTTTTCAGGGGCTGAATTTTCCATCAGGCACAGTTCCACCTCAGTACTCCACAATGCGGAACATCCGGAATTTCTCACTTGCTAACTGACGTCTAACTCCATGCACAGGAAGCATTCAGACCCTCACATTTGCCCTGTGGAACCTAACCACTTCTGCAGTGGCAAATATCGCTGGAGCCAATCAATGCCAGCTCCACGCCCCCTCCCCGGGCCAGTGGGATGCCTCTCCTCTATTCCTGTGGTGCAAGAAAAGTCTCTCTTCCCTCCACTGTGCCACACCCCTTGTCAGTTCAAAGTCACAAGCCCTGCCACCCAAACTAGGATCCAGTCCCCACACCCCACACCCACACCCACACCCACACACTTGCCTAAAGAAGGAGATGGAGCTGAAGAAAAACAGCAAGCTGTAAACACTGCCAGAGGTACCGCGTCAGAAAAGTGGCAGAGGCCAAGCTCTAGCGCCCCCTCTTGGTTGTGAGAAGGACTTGAGCATGCTTACCTAGATGATTGGTCAAGTCTAGGGCCACGCCTTCTGCTAAGGTGAAGCCACACCCCTCTGAATCACCTGGTGGAATTCTGGACCAAGGACTATTTAGCAGTTCTCTGACATTCAATGGGTAGGCATAGGCATGGCTCAAAATCGCTGGTTTTCCTTCTGTGTGAACTGAAACCACCTCCTTATTTCTGACCTGGTTCTGGACGACTGGGATTCTGCCAGTTTATTTTGGACCTATTTCCCTCTGTGCCAACATTGCCTAGACTTTCCCCATCTTGCTACACACACATCTTCATGCTATCTCCGCAGCACTTCTCAACAAAATTAAAAAATAAAATAAAAATAAAAACAAACAAAAAAGAAAAAATGCAAAACAGTAAGACAGAAAAAAGTCCCAAAATAAAAGATCACAGGAAACATTGATTCTGTTTTGTGTTGGCCAACTATTCCTGGGCATACAGCCTGCCTTAGATTGTGCTTGATAAACCCAGTGACACTCCATTGAGAAAAATAGATTTTTCCTTCCAGGCATATATCATTTCCAAACAGATTCTGTGATAGTAGTGATAATTTCTGTCTATTTACCCCTATTCAGACAGAGACATTATCTGGTTTAAAGTTAGGCAGGAGTTCTTTTTCTTTATATATGTATTTTTTACTTTTAAATTTAAATTTAAATTAGAAAAAAAAGGTTGCTTCTCAAGTCAATTCCAGGTCCCTCTCCGTTTCCCTCCCCTCCTCCCGTTCCCTCCCACCAACCCCCCAATATCCCCTCATTTCCCCAGGGAGGGTGGGGCCTTCCATGGGGGTGTCCATAGTCTGTCATTTCATCCAGGGCAGGGCCTAGACCCTCCCCCAAGAGTCCAGAGTGAGAGTACATCTCTCATTGTTGGATGGGTACCCAAAGTCCATTTGTATACCTGGCATAAATAGATTACCTAGGCCTCCTCACTGACACCCACATTCAGTGGGTCCGGATCTGTCCCATGGTGGATTCCCAGGGATCGTTATGGGGTTCAAGAGCTAACCCTTGTCAGGTCAGCTGTTTCTGGGGCTTAAACCAGCCCAGTCTTAATCCCTTTGATCATCAGTCCTCCCTCTCTGTTACTGGCTTTCTTGAGTTCAGCTCAGTGCTTAGCCGTGGGAGACTGCCTCTTCTTCCATCAGCCACTGAATGAAGATTCTGTTTCCCAGACTCTCTGTCCATGGGATTGTAGGCTGGCACTCCCCAGATCTATCTATGTCTAAAATCCATATATGAGAGAGTACATGCCATGTTGCTCATTTTGTGACTGGGTTACCTTGCTTAGGGTGGTTTCTTTTAATGCCGTCCATTTGCCTGCATATTTTAGGACTCCATTGTTTTTTTCTGCTGAATAGTATTCCATTGTGTAAATGTACCACATTTTCTCTATCCACTCTTCGATTGAGGGGCATCTAGGTTGCTGCCAAGTTCTGGCAATTACAAATAATGCTGCTATGAACATACTGGAACAGACATCCTTGTATGAATGGGCATCCTTTGGACATATGCCTAAGAGTGGAGTTGCTGGTTCTTGTGGTAGGTTTATTTGCGTTTTCCTGAGGAATCTCCATACTGATTTCCAGATTGGTTGTAGAAGATGGCACTCCCACCAGCAGTGGAGGTGTGTTCCCTTTTACCACATCCTCTTCAGCATAAATGTCTTTGGTGTTTTTGATGTTAGCTGTTCTGAAAGGAGTGAGATGGTATCTCAGAGTTGTTTTGATTTGCATTTCCCGGATGGCTAAGGATGTTTAGCACTTTCTCAAGTGCCTCTCAGCCATTTTAGACTCCTCTGTTGAAAATTCTCTATTTAGTACTGTAGCCCAATTTTAATTGGATCCTTTTGTGTTTTGGAGAGTTACTTCTTGAATTATTTGTAAATTTTGGAAATCAGCCCTCTGTCAGATGTGATGAGTATGTAATGACCTCCTTCTTTTCTTTTGATTGTTTTTATTTTAAAGTCTATTTTTTTTAGAAATTAGAATTGCTACCCCTGCTTGTTTTTTGGGTCCATTTGATTGGAAGACAGATCACTGATGGTATCTAGTGGGTAGAGAACTAGGATGCCATTAAAAATTCTATATTACACAGGAGAACTTGCCACAACAATGAATTATCTATCTAGAAATGTCAATAGTGCTACCACTCAAAAACTCTGTCCTACCTTAAGTGGATGTTATTGTTAGAAATGAATGGCTTTTAGGCAAATCAACTCAATTATTTACAGTAGTACTTCACAGACTTCATGTTACACTGATTGGGGGGGGTTAAGAACTTTAAATTTAACCCCAAAAGGCATAATGTGAATTGTGAATACCTCATATTAAGAAATTTTTAGAACGACATATTTCTTTATACAAAGCTAAGAAACCTATTGAGCATGAACACACAGATACACATATATAGAGTCATGTGGGTTTTTGTACCATTGTCAACTCTATAAGAGGTCAAACACATCACAATTTACTTATTGAAAACTATCCTTCACATTTCATATTACTACTTCTGGTTCTTTGCTCTTCTCATATCAGCACACAATTGAACAAAGATATCTTAGTAATTTTTGCTGTTTATTTTTTATTCTTATTCTCAACAACCAGTATTACAATGCCATATCCTATGTGAAATAATAAAAAATAAAAAATCAAGTAATACACCATTTATTCTTTAAGTGTTTGAGAAGTTATTTGTGTTTGAAGCTATTGCATGATATTAAATATGTAAATTTGAGGCAAATAAAAGAACAAAATATTGAGACTGAAGAATAACCTTTTATTGTCTTAGTGGACAAACAAAGGAGATCTGATAAACTTGTCTAATTTATCCACTTTGGGAGCTATTTGGTCCTTAATTTTGGTCCTGTATCAAGACTTCTCTGTTTATATTGCTACTACAGACATGTCATAATAAGGATACTAGTAAAATTGTAGGAATCTGCTATTGACACCATATCATATATTATTGCTATTTTCTACAACTCAGTGTGGATTTTTAACAGAAGAGAATCATTAGATTATATAGGAAGTATAAATGTTGGAGCCTTTTATTTATGATACACATATGCAAGCATTTATATGCTCTTATAAATAGTGTTGAATATTAAGTGAATGCCTCAAATAATGTTAAAATATAATGCAACCAGTGTAAACTTAGGAGAAAATAAGTCTAAGAACAGTCATATACCTAAAGAAAACTCATTATAGTCACTATTTTTCAATGTCAAACTTTTATATTCTTATTCCTTTTTTGGTTCCCCTTTATATTTAAGTTAGAAACAAGCTTGTTTTACCTGTCAATCCCAGTTCACTCAAACTCCCCTCCTTCTCTTCCCTGCTCCCCATAGACCTCTTACCCCATCCCCTTTCTGCTGCTCAGGGAGGGTGAGGCCTTCCATGGGGGATCATTTGGAGTAGGGCCTAGACCCTGCCCCATGTGTCTAGGCTGAGTAAGTATCCCTCTATGTGGAGTGGGCTTCCAAAGTCCATTCATATACTATGGATAAATACTGATCCACTGAATTCACTTTCTAATAATAGAAACAGAATTTGTTAGGCTTGGTGGAGTTCTATTGTTCTTGCTGACTATATTGGGGCAAAGATATAGAAAGTAATGACAATAACACTTCCGTTCACACTTCACTGAATTATTGACTTGCTTAGGCTAACCTCTGTGGTTTTCATGTTTTTCTTTTCATGCCTAACATTATAATGAATCCCAATTAAACATGTGATCACACTGTTAATCTCTTACTATCATTTTGTTTGTACTGGATTACTTTGACATGTCTTTCTTTTTATAATCTCATTAGGTTATCCCAAGGAAAATATCTCACTCATTTTTTCCCTTTTACCTTCTCTATTAACTTTGGCTTCAGGATATAAACCCCTATCTTTCCTGTTATATTTCCTGTTATATTAGTAGTTGTGTTCTCTCAGTTCATTCCAGACTCCAATGCAGTACCCCTTGTTCCTATAATAATTGTTTTGTGATAAAGCCAATTTTATTATTTTAACAAGTGTCAGAATATTTTTGTTTAATGATTACACAGTTCTGTGATTACATGCTAAAACTATTAGATATTGCGTTATTATGTGGAGATGCAGTGTATCTGTCCATTTTATTACTATGTTTGCTAGATTGGCAGACACAATGAGGCTTGTATGCAGGCTTGTAAGATGGCAAGGGTATTTCTGGTATTTTGTTGGATGATTAACCTATATTCTACTCTATGTGACTGATCATGCTGAGTGACAGCTATTTTACATATAAGTTATCGGTATCATCTCTATTTAAACATCTTTTGTCACGTGTTTAGGGCAATGATATACTTGTAAATACTTAATGATCAACTCTCAAAAAGCAAAACAAAAACCAAAAACCTACCTCCAAATAGTATTCATTTTTAGTATCTTGGTATTTTCATGGCATAAATACTTCAAAAGTGGTTGATGCGCAATATCAATTTGGCCTGAGTGAAACAGAATACAGCATAGCTATGAACCAAAAAAAAAGTACAGACTGTTGCTGTTCTCATGGACAGCAGTTAGGTAGTCAAACACCTGGTGTAGAGAATACATTGATGCATGTTATTACTTTCTCCATTGTCATCTTAGAACACAAAATTATTAAATTTTGGAAAGTCATTACAATTGTAGTACTCTAAAGAGAAAGTAAACTTTTTAATTCAAATTTAAACATTAAATTAAGAAATCAATGAATATGATAATTTCACTATGAAAGAAATCCTTCAAGGCCATATATTCACTGTATATTTTCTGGGCCAATAATCCCTAAGTAAACAGATTGAAAGGTTTCACTGTGTCTAGACAGGGCAAAGAAACTATCATGTCAGGGAAATGGAAAACTCTAAGAGCCCACTGTCTTCTGAACTTGAGACATTAAAAAAAGAAAATTATTGTAGTAGAAATAAATCTTCAGACTTCAATTCTCCATCCAAGGAAGATGTAGTCACAGAAACATCCAAATAACAAATACCAATCCAAGTCAGACCAATTTATCCCAATGCTTCCTTTTTCCCTCTTCAAATAAATCTTTCTGTGAATAGTGTCTTCCTAATCTGGAGTGAGGATGCAATGAAGTCATAATATGATGTGTCTGGGATTTTACTTATCCCATGATACAGAAGGTTTTCAGGATATAAAAAGAAATTCTTGACCAGTCTGCAATAGTGGAGAGGGAGGTAGTCTTACAGCTGAAAGCTCTAGAGCATTCTAACTGGGACAGAGTAGCAACCTATGTCACAGATCTGAGTCATGTGAAATCTGATATAGACCAGAAACTAAACAACAGTAGTTATTTCTTCAGGTTGGTATGCTAATTGTCACTGACCCCGGTGGGTTATGCCTTTACATATCCTTCATCTATCAAGAAAATGCGATACAGTTTTGCTTACAGGTCAGTTGTATAAAACATTTTGTCAAATAACATTGCTTCTTCCCAAATGAACATAGCTTGTGTCAAGTTGATATAAAACTAGCCAGAATAACCCTATTCAAAGAAATACTTTTTGAAGCAGATGGAGACTGTTGCATAAAACCACAACTGATAAAAAATACTGAGAAAACAAATCATGTGTCCCAGCACTAGTTAATACATCTACAACACAATTACTAAACCTAAAACTCAGAGATCCTTTTAAAAGAGAGTATGGAAAGACAGTAAGAGTCAAAGGAATGGTAAGTTTGCTGTCGATTCATGTCTTCTCTAAATGTCAGAGAATCTATACTCATGAAGTATCTGCATCACAGCTGAGTAAACAAGATCTGAAAATGAATACACCAGCAGATATGCTGACATAGATGGAGGAAGACACACAAAGCCTCATTCCTAGAGAAAGAATTACAGGCAATGGAGGAATATCATGAGTAGGAGAAATATTCTTCCTAGGGATGAGCCCCCAAATTGATTATACAATCTCAAGTACTCAGCCTTGAAATCATATACAAACATGTATATTTATATAGATTGAGCAGGGTGAATCTACATATTTTAGGATATATATGCTATGAATTTTAGAGAATGCAAGGGGAAGACTAGTATACAGGTCAGGGGGAAGGGAAGAAAAGTGGTAAATATATTACAATTTTTTAAAAATATAAAAATAATTTTGCCATTGGCAAAACTATAGGTTACTGTACTTGGAGGATACATATTAAAGGAAACAATTCAGTAACCAAAGTGTAGCTATGAATTGATGCCAACTTATATGAGCTAGCTGTACTTTGAAAAAATACAGAAGTTCTATTTATGTTGCAGGTTATCATGGGGTTGGTAGATTTTGGAAATTAAATTATTCAATCATTATAGAGTTTAATTCTGTATGATGAATAAATTTTGGAGACTTAGTATGAGTGAATTATTTATAAATAACAACATTTGAATGTGCATTTCAAAACTGGTTAGTAGTAGAGATGTATATATGTGTTTTTAATCATAAAAATAAAAGCCAAAATTCAGAATCAAAGAATAGAATCACATGATTGTTTCAATAAATGCAGAAGAGTTTTGGAAAATTTAACATCCATTCATAATAAAAGCCTGGAGAGACTATGAATAGCTATTTCAAATAAAAAATAAATAAAGTTTCAGACAGAAAAACTTCAATTCCCTTAATTAAATAAAACATGTTTTTTGGTTTTTATGAGATAGGGTTTCTCTTTATCGTTTTGGAGGTTGTTGGTCCAGCCTGGCCTCGAACTCACAGCAATCTGTCTGCCTCTGTCCCCCGAGTGCTGGGATTAAAGGCCTGCACCACCACCGCCTGATTTATTTCTTATTTAAAAACTATGTACAACAAACTCATAATCACTTTAATATTAAACAGAGAAAAAATAGCACCTCCTTTAAACAGAATGAGACACATGTGACCACCATTACGATTATTAATATGGTACTAAAAATATTAGTCAGTACTATATAACAAGAGAAAGATCTAAAGATGATATAAACACAAAATGAAGAAATGAAACTCAATGATCTCATATTTAAAAGGATCTAAATGTTCCTCCAGGGAAGACGAAGGGATACTAAAACAAAATTTCTACATACCAGAAGCCTCCTCATCGAAAGAGAAATCTAGTAAACAAACTAAAACACCAAGCAAAAGTTTTAATAAAATGTGTAAAAGCTTCTACAGTTAAAACTAAGAAGCATTAACAAAGTTGAAGACACCATGAGATGGATCAGAAGAATTCAAATTCTGGAAAAAGGCCACTTCTGAAAATTTAAAACAATTTCCATGAAAAATCCAAGTTTCTTATTGATATAACACAACAGATATAAAACAATCCTAAAATTCATATGACAGACTTTTGTTAACCAAAGAAATCTTCATTTTTTATTTAAATTAGAAACAATTTTCATTTACATGTCTATCCCAGTTCCCTCTCCCTTCCCTCCTCCTCTGCTCCCCACTAACCCATTTTCCATTTCCTTTCTGCTCACCAGGGAGGGTGAGGCATTCCATGGAAGATATTCAAAGTCTGTCATATAATTTGTATCAGGGTCTAGGCCCTCCCACATGTGTCTAGCCTGAGAGAATATCCCACTATGTTAATTTGGCTCCCAAAGTGCATTTATATGCTAGGAATAAATACTTATTCACTACCAGAGGCCCCATAGATTTACTAGACTTCCAAACTGACATCCTCATTCAGGGGGTCTGGAATAGTCATATGCTGGTTTCCCAAATAAGAAGAGTAATACAGAACAAATAAGAATAACATTGCAAACAATACTACAGAAGTGTAGTAACAAAGCCAGAATGATAGTAGCACAAAATTAGACATGTAAACTTAGATAGAATTGAAGTTCCAGAGTAAGACTACACAGCTACAGTCTTATTTTTCTGAGTTATATGTCAAATATGCATAGGAACAAGCAACCAAACAGAAAAAAAATAGTTTCATTAACAAGTGAATGGCACATTAGGTTTTTACTTGTAGAAAACCAGAACTTTATAAATACTGCTATGTCTTTTAAAAATAAAAACAAAGAATCATTAATCTCACAATGACTAGAAAACCTTAATGTATGTTGTGAATCTTTGAAATTACTGTAAAAAATATAAGAAAAATATTTTAAATTTTACTTGTTAAGCATTGGCCTATTTCTGGTCTGCCTTCAGGTACCCTGCTGGAGCCACCTGAAGTCTTGGGACTTTAAACTTGGAAGACCATCCTGGCAGACCAGCCCATCCATAGTCTGTCAGCATCCTAGTCCCGCTTCCAACCATGGGAAGAGGTAAGCCTGGGCCTGTTTCAGACCCTTCTTCTGCTGCCCTGCTCAGGGCCTTCTGAGGACTGGAAACTCCCTACTGGGGAAACCATCCCGGCAGTCTAGCCATTCAAGAGAGTGCAGTGTTTTAGTCCCACCTCTACAATGGGGAAGAGGAGAGCCATCAGAGTATTGGACCTACTTGCACCCACCAGAAGAGAAGCTTGAACCCACACACACCAGGAGAGGAAGAGACTCCATCTGCCCCCTCTGGAAGAAGGAATGGGAAGAATACTATAAAAACACATTCAACAACAGAAAAAACAAATATGACACCACCATTAGAATTACACCCAACTTCTCCAAGCAAACTCTGAAAGCCAGATGGTCCTAGACAGATATTCAAGCAACACTAAGAGACCAAGGATGCTATCCCAGGCTACTATAACCACCAAAGTGTTCAATCACTATAGATGGAGGAAACAAGATATTCCATGTAAAACCTAGATTTAAAGGGTACATATCTACTAATCCAACCATACAGAAAGTACTTAAAGGGAACCTCCAACCCAAGGAAGTTAACTACAGCCTCAAAAACATAGACAATAGATAATCCTACTTTACCAACAGTCAAAAGTTAAAAAGGGGTGGAAATCTACACACAATTACACCAAAACCACCAAATCCAAAACAAAAAAGAATGAACTATCAATAGCCATTAATATCCCTCGATATTAATGGTATTAACCCGCCTCTAAAAAGACACAGGCTAACAGAACAGATACAAAGACAGAATACATCCTTCTTCTGCAAACAAGAAGCACATCTCAACTTCAAAGACGGACAGTACCTCAGAGTTAAGGGTTGGGAAAAGTTTTTTAATCAAATGCATCCAAGAAACAAGTGGTTGTAACAATGTTAATATCTAACAAATTAGACTTTAAAGTAAAATCAATGAAAAGTGATCAAGGAAGTCTTTTCATATTCATCACAGGAGAAGTCCATCAAGATGAAGCCTCAAATCTTAATATCCATGCTCATAATACCAAGGCATCCACATTAATAAAAGGTTCATTATTAAAACTAACATCACACATAAAACCTCACACACTTATATGCAAGAGACTTCAATACCGCACTCTTACCACTAGACAGGACCACCAGACAGAAACTTAACAAAGAAAAAAGGAACTAAGAGTCATTGATGTAAACTATCATATCGTCTGCAAACATAGTTTACATCAATGACCCAAAGAACTCTACCAGGGAACTCTTACAGCTGATTAACACCTTCAGCAAAGTGGCAGGCTACAAGATCAACTCAAGAAAATCAGTAGCCCTACTATATACAGATGATAAAAGGGCTGAAAAAGAAATCAGAGAAACATCACCCTTTACAATTGCCACAAAGAACATAAAATACCTTGGGGTAATGCTAACCAAACAAGTGAAAGACCTGTATCGCAAGAACTTTGCATCTTTAAATAAAGAAATTAAAGAAGCCCTCAGAAAATGGAAAGATCTCCCATGCTCTTGGATAGGTAGGATCAATGTAGTAAAAATGGCAATCCTGCCAAAAACAATCTACAGATTCAATGCAATCCCCATTAAAATCCCAGCACAATTCTTCACAGACCTTGAAAGAACAATAATCAACTTTGTATGGAAAAACAAAAGACCAAGGATAGCCAAAACAACCCTGTTCAACAAGGCAACATCCGGAGGCATCACCATCCCTGACCTCAAGCTCTATTATAGAGCTATAGTCCTGAAAACAGCTTGGTATTGGCACAAAAATAGACAGGTAGACCAATGGAATCGAATTGAAAACCCGGGTATTAACCCACACACGTACGAACATCTGATCTTTGATAAAGAAGCTAAAAATATACAATGGAATAAAGAAAGCATCTTCAACAAATGGTGCTGGCATAATTGGAGACTGGCATGTAGAAGAATGCGGATCGATCCATGTTTATCACCATGCACAAAACTTAAGTCCAAATGGATCAAAGACCTCAACATAAATCCAGCCACAATGAACCTCTTAGAAGAGAAAGTGGGTGATACCCTTGAACGAATTGGTACAGGAGACAGCTTCCTGAATATAACACCAGTAGCACAGACAGTGAGATCAACAATTAATAAATGGGACCTACTGAAACTGAGAAGCTTCTGTAAGGCAAAGGACACAGTCAGGAAGACAAAAAGGCAGCCCACACAATGGGAAAAAATATTCACTAATCCCACATCTGACAGAGGGTTGATCTCCAAAATTTACAAAGAACTCAAGAAGCAAGTCTCCAAAACATCAAAGGACCCAATTAAAAAGTGGGCTGCAGAAATAAATAGAGAGTTTTCAATAGAGGAGTCTAAAATGGCTGAGAGGCACTTGAGAACGTGCTCAACATCCTTAGCCATCAGGGAAATGCAAATCAAAACAACTCTGAGATACCATCTCACTCCTGTCAGAATGGCTAAAATCAAAAACACCAATGACAATTTATGCTGGAGAGGATGTGGTGAAAGGGGGACACTCCTCCATTGCTGGTGGGAGTGCCAACTTGTTCAGCCACTTTGGAAATCAGTATGGAGATTCCTCAGAAAAAATGGGAATAAACCTACCACAAGACCCAGCAACTCCACTCTTAGGCATATATCCAAAAGATGCCCATTCATACAACAAAGATGTCTGTTGCACTATGTTCATAGCAGCTTTATTTGTAATAGCCAGAACTTGGAAGCAACCTAGATGTCCCTCAACCGAAGAGTGGATAGAGAAAATATGGTACATCTACACAATGGAGTACTATTCGGCAGAAAAAAAACAATGGAATCATGAGATTCGCAGGCAAATGGATGACACTAGAAGAAACCATCCTGAGTGAGGTAACCCAGTCACAAAAAGAGAAACATGGCATGTACTCTCTCATATATGGATTTTAGACATAGATCTGGGGAGTGCCCGCCTAGACTCCCATGGCCAGAGAGTCTGGGAAACAGAAACTTCATTTAGTGGCTGATCGAAGAAGAGGCAGACTCCCTTGGTTAAGTACTGAGCTGAACTCAAGAAAGCCAGTAACAGAGAGGGAGGACTGATGATCAAAGGGATTAAGACTGGGCTGGTTTAACCCCCAGAAACAGCTGACCAGACAAAGGTTAACTCTTGAATCCCAGGCATCAGCCTGGGAATCCAGCATGGGACTGATCAAGACTCCCTGAATCTGGATGTCAGTGAGGAGGCCTAGGTAATCTATTGAGCCTTGGGCAGCAGATCAGTACCCATCCCAAGTATACACACGGACTTTGGACTCCCATAGAACAATGTGAGGTGCACTCTCACCCTGAACTCTTGGGGAAGGGTCTAGACCCTGCCCTCTATGAAATGACAGACTATAACCACCCCCATGGAGGGCCTCAACCTCCCTGGGGGAATGAGGGGATATAGTGGGGGTTTGGGGGGAGGGCACGGGAGGAGGGGAGGGAATGGGAGAGCGACCTGGAACTGACTTGTGAAGCCACCTTGTTTCTTATCTAAATTTAAACTGGAAAATAAAATAATAAAAAAGGAACTAAGAGGAGTTATGACCCAATTGAGTTTAACAGATATCTATACAACATTATATCCAAACACAAATGAATATATCTTCTTCTCAGTGCCACCTGGAACCTACTGTAAAATCAACCATATACTTGGCAACATAGAAAACCTCAATAGGTACAAAAAATTGGAATAACCTCCTATGTTATAAGACCACCATGATTTAAAGTTAGAATTCAACAACAACACAAATTGAGGAAACCTTACAAGTTCATGGAAATTGAGCAACACACAATTACACCATTTCTGGGTCAAGGAAGAAATAAAGATAGAAATTAAAGACTTCATAGAATTCAATGAATGAAGACACAGCATACCCAAACTTATTGGACATTTTGAAAGCAGTGTTAAGAGGAAAATTCATAGCACTAAATGCCCAAATGAAATAACTGAAGAATAGTCACACTAGAAAATTAACAGCACAACTGAAACTCTCTAGAACAAAAAGAAGCAAATACACTCCAGAGGAGTAGATGCAAGGAAATAAGCAAATTGAGGCCTGAAATCAATAAAGTAGAAGCAATACAAAGGAAAACAATACAAAGAATCAACGAAATGAAGAGTTGGTTCTTTGAGAAAATCAACAAGAAAGACAAACCTTTATCCAACCTAACCAAAAGGTAGAGGGAGAACATGCAAATTAACAAAATCACAAATGAAAAGAGGAACATAATAACGGGCACTGAGGGCATCCAGAGTATCACCGGGTTATACTTTGAAAGCTGTACTCTACAAAATTCGAAAATCTAAAGAAAATGGACAATTTTCTGCATAGATAACACTTACCAAAATTAAATCAAGAATAGATAAACAATTTAAATAGACCTATAATCCCTAATGAAATAGAAGCAGTCATAAAAAGTCTCCCAAACAAAAAAGTCAAGGGCCAGATGGTCTCAGTGCAGAATTCTACCAGAAATTCAAAGAACAGCTAATAACAATTTTCCTCAAAGTATTTCATACAATAGAAGCAGAAGGTTCATTGCCAAACTCTTTTTATGAGACTTCAATTACCTTGGTACCCAAGCCACACAAAAACACAACTAAGAAAGAGAACTACAGATCAATATCCTTGAACATTGATGCAAAATACAGAATAAAATACTGGAAAATGAAATCCAAGAACAAATCAGGAAAATCATATACCTTGACCAAGTAGACTTCATTCCAAGGATGCAGGGATGTCTCAACATACAAAAATCCATCAATGTAATCTACCATATAAACAATCTGAAAAAGTAAAACCACATAATTTTCTCACTAGATGCTGAAAAAGCCTTTGTCAGAATCCAGCACCCCTTCATGATGAAGGTCTTTGAGAGATTAGGGATAACAGGAACATATATAAACATAATAAAATAATATGCACAAAGTCAACAGCCAACATAAAACTAAATGGAGAGAAACTCAATGCCATTCCTATAAAATCGGGAACAAGACAAGTCTGTCCACTCTTATCATACCTCTTCAATATTGTACTTGAATTTCTAGCTAAAGCAACAAGACAATAAAAGGAGATCAAGGGGATACAAATTGGAAAAAATGAAGTCAAACTTTCACTGTTTGCAGATGTTATGATAGTTTATATGAGTGACCTGAAAAACTATACACGGGACCTCCTACAGCTGATAAAGTGTCAGGATATAAGATTAACTCCAAAAAATCAGTAGCTCTATTATACACAGACGATAAATGGACTGTGAAAGAAATCAGAGAAACATCACCCTTTACAATTGACACAAACAACATAAAACACTTTGGGGTAATGCTAGCCAAACAAATAGAGAGTTTTCAATGGAGAAATCCAAAATGGCTGAAAGATACTTAAGGAAGTGCACAACATCCATAGCCATCATGGAAATGCGAATCAAAAAACTCTGAGATAATATATTGCTCCTGTAAGAATGGCTAAAATCAAAACAGCAATGATAGTTTTGCTGGAGAGAATGTGTAGAAAGGGAAACTCTCCTCCACTGCTGGTGGGAGTACAAACTTGGAAATCAGTTTGGTGGTTCCTCTGGAAAATGGGAATCAGTCTACCACAAGATCCAGCAATTTCACTCTTAGTCATTTACCCCAAAGATGCACATTCATAAAACAAGGACATCTGTTCAAATACGCTCATAGCAGCATTATTTATAATAGCCAGAACCTGGAAGTAACCTAGATGCCCCTCAATTGAAGAATGGATAGAGAAAATGTGATGCATTTACCACCACATGGTCTCCATGTTTAACTAGTGGCTAGGTTTGTCCTCTGATCTCTAGGCAAGCTTTAAGCTTTATTTGTCAGAACACAAAATATCACACAAGAAATTACTATATTTCAAAAGATTTAAGCAAATTAAAAACATGAGTTACATTAAATTTAACAACTTTTGAGCATGAAAAGAAACATCTGAAACTAGAGAGGTAGCTCAGGGCATATATAAGTTATATGAGTCTCATAACCTGAATTCAGTGCTTGAAACCCATATAAAATGTTGAATACAGTGGCTTATATCTGTAACCCCAGTACTCTTATAGGTTAAAATGAGATGTAAGGTGCAGAGAGGAGAATTGGTCTGAAGTTTACAGACCTGCTATCCTTGAGTATAAAGTGTGGCAGAAACTAAAAGTGGCACTGCTTCAGGTAATTTGAAGGAGATAACCAACTTTCAATAATTGTCCTCTGACCTCCTTATTTATGATTTGGTACCTGAGCCCCTACCCTCATACTCATATATTTTACTCATGCACACTTGCATACACATTCATGAACACCACAAACATCCAACAACAACAATAATAATAATGATAAATAAATAAAAAGCAAAACAGTCATCTTCAGTGAAGAAACTGTTCATATGATGGGATAAAATCTTTGCCAGCTATGATCACAGGACCAATACCCAGAATTAAAATTCAGAATACTTAAACAACTAAACAAATAATCCAGCCAGCAAGTGGGGAGATTAAAAGAATAGGCAGTTTTCAAAAGAAAACATACAGATGGCCAGTAAAACATAAAGAAAATTTTAAGCATTTTAAGCACCAGTAAAATGTACATCTAAAATATATGGAGATTCTTTCTTACTCCACTTTGAATCCAAGTGAATAAGAAAATATCAAATTCTGGAACAGTTGTATGAAAAAGAAATCTTCATGCACTGGTAGTGAGAATATTAAATAATGTGCAAATAAATATGGAACTTGTGTACAATCCAGTCACACTATTTCTGGATATACACAAAGCAATCTTAACATACCCCAGATGTATGTGCACATTCATTCCTAATAACTGTAGTGCTAATCTTAATCTCACAGTCATAGAATTAGTATAGATGAATAAAAATTCCTAAATTCCCTATATGGGAAAGCATTAAAATTATGTTTTATTTTACTTAACATTATGATCTCTGCATTCATCCATTTTCTTTCAAACAACAGAAATTCAGTTTTCTTTTGGACTGAAAGATACTCCATTGAGCAATGCATACAATGGTTTTGATTCATGAGTCCATTAGTAGTCATCTCTAATAATACATGCTAACAATTTTGATCATATTCAAGTCAAGTATTTTATATATGTATGACAATTCCATAAAAGTACCTATTGATCTGTGTAATTCTTGTACATTAATATATAAGGGTATGAATGTAAATGTATACAAGGAAACTGTGGAGGATATTGGGTAACTACTGAAATTGTGGTAATTACTGAAATTTGCTCATGACAAATTCATCAAACTACAAACATTAAATTCATGCATTTGTTTAAATGCTAATTACAGCAAAATCAAGATGGTGAAAGCGACCATTCACTGTGGTCAGTGCTTCTCTGCATTTGCCCATGAATCATTTCTATCACAGGTCTTTCTTTCAGGCTATTTAAAATTTCTGTATTCTTTCTGGTATTGGGACACAGCAATCCAAGTATTTGATTTCCTCACTGCTGATTTAAGCCCACAAATTTACAACTTCAATCTGCTATTAGTAAACAAAACACCCTTACATGCTCTTACCACTACTGAATTATCAGACCAAAGAGGCAATCCTGTACTTATGAATCCTCAGACTGAATCATGTCTCTATGAAACTTCAGACTGAATGCAATGAGCTTCTGTTTCCTCCCTCCTTATATTTCTCTCTCTGCCCAGCCTTATGACTCCTGTCTCCACCTCCCTAGTGCAGGAATTAATTGTGTGATACCAAGTGCTGGGATCAAAAGTGTGAACTGTTTCACTTTTAGACAGATTCAATCTTGTGAATCCCAGGTTGTACTTGAACTCACAGAGATCCATCTGCTTCCCAAGGATTAGGATTAAGGGCATGTGCCACCACTGCCTGCCTCTATGGCTAACTAGTATGGCTAGTTCCAATTTCTGATCTTCAGGCAAGCTTTATTTGTTAAATTACAAACAAAATATCACCAGGTGTTCATAATGAAACATCTGTGTATGTGTTGAATATTTGGTTTTGCTTTCACAGTTAAACCCATATCAATTCAGATTGGATTCAGTTCAGTTGCTCAATAGACACATGTGACCAGGGGTTACCATACAGTAGACCAAAGACAACAATAAGCCCTCATTGCATAGATTGGAGCATAAGGATCTGAATTAATCCTTCAATAAATTGTCCAAGGTCAGATAGCTAATGATTCTGTCAGATGCCCTAAAATTAAGATGAAATAAAGATCAAAGACATCTCAAATCTACCTATTTCTTACTCACTGTTGCATTGTATAGGGCCTTTGACTTCAGCCTATTGAGAAATGCTCCTAGAGCTTCCAGATTGAATTTCCTCTGAGGCACTATTTCCATTGTGACCCCTGACCCTATATCTCAGCACTCCATATCTGTATGCCATAGTAAAATGATAGCCATCTGTCTGGCAGGTGGTTACTTCTTTGGGTAGTTGCATGTCAGCAAGGAAAAGGCAATTTTTCAGCATTGACTCTCATTCAGGATTTGTAAAAACAATGATTTTCTGAAAAGAATATATTATGGGGGATTGAGAGTGTTTCCTATCTCAAGCTTTAGTTCAATGAAAAGGAAGTGTTGATTGCTAGCAATGACAATTTGGCTACCACTCCAGGATTTTAGATCATTCCATAGCTTTTAGGCAGAGTTGTTTTAGAACATCGGGTCATTGACTGCAACGAAACAGCTATTCCCTTCACACCCCCACACACTGCCTTTTTTAAATAGGAGGGCTATTTGCTATAGTGAGCGTTATTATGTGCATTGAATAGACTGTTTAGACTCCTTTCATGCAATTGCTTTGCAACATATCTATGACATCACCTTGTAAACTGAAGATATTAATCATTGAAAGCATATTAAGAACACAATATGAATAAAATTGGACCACTGAATCAATGAAGCAGGCCTCACATGGGCTCACAGAGACTTAATTGGAAAGCACTGTGCCTGCATAGCAATGTACCAGGTACTCTGCATATATGCTATGAATGTTTGCTTACTGGTTTTATGGGACTCCTAACAGTGGGAGAGGGTGCGTTTCTGACCCTTGCCTGCTCTTGAGACTCTTGTCCTCCTATTGGATGACCTTGTTCAACCTTGATATGAAGGATTTTGCTTTATCATATTGTATGTTGTTTTATTCTATTTAGAGGGGCTTGTTTTGTCCTGTCTCTTGGAAGTCTGCAATTTTCTGAAGAGGGAATGGAGGGTGGGGGAGTAGATCTGCAGGAGGGATGCTAGAGTCAGGATGTATTGGATGAAGGAAGAATCTATTTTGAATAATAAATAACGGGAAAATTCGTTTCAAGAAAGATTGATTGGATAATTGAGCATTCATCCTCAAAAGGATGAAGTCAGGCCTCATAGTAGCCTTGTTAATTAAAGCAATCCAACTAACAAAGAATAATATTGACTGAATATTCATAATTCTTTACAGAAAGTCCTATATCTTATATAAAACTAGACTAGGACATTTTAAGAAATACTAAGAATTAACATTATAGAAAGCAAACACAGAGTTTCTACGTATCTTAGTCCCTTTACCAAAAATTAATTGGCAACATATATGAGATTCTATACCTAAAACCTCGTATTAGTTTCATTGATTGTACTTTACGTAAATTTTATAATAAATTGTAAATTGTAGGATGATGCCTTGGAAGCAATAGCCTCTTTAATGAGCACATGTAGCTATAGAGATCTGAGTTGCTTTATTTCACTTTCTCTCCCATTCTGAGATAATTTTTTAGTGCTACTAGCATGAGAATGAAGACACAACATACGCAAACCTATGGGACACTTTGAAAGCAGTGCTAAGAGAAAAGTTCATACCACTAAGTACCCACATGAAGAAACTGGAGAACAGTCATTCTAGAGAATTAATAGCACAGCTGAACTTTCTAGAACAAAAAGAAGCAAACTCACTCAGAGGAGCAGACGCCAGGAAATAATCAAATTGAGGGCTGAAATCAATCAAGTAGAAACCTGGAGAACATGGAGTAGAATCAATGAAACAAAGAGTTGGGTCTTTGAGAAAATCAACAAAATAGACAAACCTCTGTCCAAACTAACCAAAAGACAGAGAGAGCATGCTAATTAATAAAATCAGAAACGAAAAAGGGGACATAACAACAGATTCTGAGGAAATCCAGAGAATCATCAGGGCATACTTTGAAAATCTGTACTCTACAAAATTTGAAAATTTAAAGGAAATGGACAATTTCCTGCATAGATATCACTTGCCAAAACTAAATCAAGAGCAGATAAACAATCTAAACAGACCTATAACCCTTAATGAAATAAAAGCAGTCATCAAAAGTCTCCCAAACAAAAAAAGCCCAGGCCCAGATGGCTTCAGTGCAGAATTCTACCAGAAATTCAAAGAAGAGTTAACTCCAATACTCCTC
This sequence comes from Mesocricetus auratus, assembly GCF_017639785.1. NCBI lineage: Eukaryota > Metazoa > Chordata > Mammalia > Rodentia > Cricetidae > Mesocricetus > Mesocricetus auratus. The sequence goes on along the minus strand of NW_024429188.1, from coordinate 109,087,501 downwards.
AAAGTATTCTACACAATAGTAGCAGGAGGCTCACTGCCAAACTATTTTTACGAGGCTACAATTACCTTGATACCCAAGCCACACAAAGACACAACTAAGAAAGAAAGCTATAGACTAATTTCCCTCATGAACATCGATGTAAAACTACTCAATAAAATACTAGCAAACCGGATTCAAGAACACATCAGAAAAATCATCCACAATGATCAAGTAGGCTTCATCCCAGGAATGCAGGGATGGTTCATCATTAGAAAATCTATCAATGTAATCCATCATATAAACAAACTGCGAATCAAAAACCACATGATAATTTCACTAGATGCTGAAAAAGCCTTTGACAAAATCCAACACCCCTTCATGATAAATGTCCTAGAGAGATCAGGGATAACAGGAATATACCTGAATATAATAAAAGCAATATACAGTAAACCAACAGCTAACATCAAACTAAATGGAGAGAAACTCAATGCAATTCCTCTAAAATCAGGAGCAAGACAAGGCTGTCCACTCTCTCCATATCTCTTCAATATTTTACTTGAAGTTCTAGCTACAGCAATAAGACAACAAAAGGAGATAAAGGGGATACAAATAGGAAAAGAAGAAGTCAAACGTTCACTATTTGCAGATGATATGATAGTTTACATAAGTGACCTGAAAAACTCCAAAAGGGAACTCCTAGAGCTGATAAACACCTTCAGCAAAGTAGCAGGATACAAGGTACACTGAAAAAAATCAGTGGCCCTAGTATATATAGATGATGAAGTGACTGAGAAAGAAATAAGAGAAACCTCACCCTTTACAATAGCCATAAAAAGCATCAAATATCTGGGGATAATGTTAACCAAGGAAGTGAAAGACCTGTATATCAAGAACTTTGAGTCTTTAAAGAAAGAAATCAAAGAGGATACCAGAAAATGGAAAGATCTCCCATGCTATTGGATTGGTAGGATCAATATAATAAAAATGTCAATCTTGCCAAAAGCAGTCTACAGATTCAATGCAATCCATATCAAAATTCTGGCACAATTCTTCACAGACCTGGAAAGAACATTAATCCACTTTATATGGAAAAACAAAAGGCCCAGGATAGCCCAAACAACCCCATACAATAAAGGAGCTTCAGGAGGCATCACCATACCTGATTTCAAGCTCTATTATAGAGCTATAGTCCTGAAAACAGCTTGGTATTGGCACAAAAATAGGCAGGTAGACCAATGTAACTGAATTGAAAACCCTGATTTTAACCCACACACCTATGAACACTTGATTTTTGACAAAGTAGCTAAAACTATACAATGGAAAAAAGAATGCATTTTCAACAAATGGTGCTGGCATAACGGGGTACTGGTATGTAGAAGACTGCAGATAGATCCATGTTTATCACCTTGTACAAAACTTAAGTACAAATGGATCAAAGATCTCAACATAAATCCAGCCACACTGAAACTTTTAGAAGAGAAAGTGGGAGATTCTCTTCAATGAGTTGGTACAGGAGACTACTTCCTGAACATAACACCAGTGGCACAGACACTGAGATCGACAATTAACAAATGGGACCTCCTGAAACTAAAAAAGCTTCTGTAAGGCAAAGGACACAGTCAACAAGACAGAAAGGCAGTCCACAGAATGGGAAAAGATATTCACTGACCTCACATCTGACAGAGGGCTAATCTCCAAAATTTACAAAGAACTCAAGAAGCAAGCCTCCAAAATACCAAAGGATCCAACAAAAGGTGGGGTACAGAACTAAACAGATAATTCTCAATAGAGAAGGCTAAAATGGCCAAGAGACACTTAGGAAAGTGCTCAACATCCTTAGCCATCAGGGAAATGCAAACCAAAACAACTCTGAGATACCATCTTACTCCTGTAAGAATGGCTAAAATCAAAAACACCGAAGACAATTTATGCTGGAGAGGATGTGGAGAGAGGGGAACACTCCTCCACTGCTGGTGGGAGTGCCAACTCCTACAGCCACTTTGGAAATCAGTATGGAGATTCCTCAGGAAAATGTGAATCAATCTACCACAAGACCCAGCAATTCCACTTTTAGGCATATATCCAAAGGAGGCAAATTCATACAAGAAGAGCATCTGCTCCACTATGTTCATAGCAGCATTATTTGTAATAACCACAACCTGAATGCAACCTAGATTCCCCTCAACTGGACAGTGGATAGAGAAAATGTGGTACATTTACACAATGGAGTATTATTCAGCAGAATAAAACAGTGGAATCTTGAAATTCACAGGTAAATGGATAGCACTGGAAAAAACCATCCTGAGTGAGGTAACCCAGTCACAAAAAGACAAACATGGTATGTACTCACTCATATATGGATTTTAAACATGGATCAGGACAGTGCCAGTCTGCACTTCCACTGACAGAGAGTCTAGGAAACAGGAAAGAACCTAAAAGAAATACATGGTACCCAAGAGAAGAGAAATGAGACAAGATCCTCTGAACAGATGGGGAACACGGCGAGGGGTGGCGGGGAGGGGGACCTGGGAAATAGAGAGGAGAAGTGGAAGAGAGAGTCGGACTTGGAGGAAGAGGAAGGTCGACTGGGAGGGGTAGGGTAGGGGGAAGAGGGAATCATAGATTAGAAGACAGATCAGGCACCACTGTGACCCCTAGTGATCTAAAGGGATGATACCAACTGACAAGCTAAGCAATAGTGTAGAGACCACCTCGAATGCCTATTCCTGATAGTGAACTTGATGTCTATAGCCATCCTGGAGCCTTCATCCAGTGACTGATGGAAGCAGAGGCAAACACCCACAGTTAAATACTGAACAGAACCCAAGGAAGCCAGCGACAGAGAGAGAGGAACGGAGAGCAAATTGACAAAGAATGGGCTGGCAAAACCAGCAGAAACAGCTGATCCAAACAGGGGAGAGCTCTTGGACCCCAGACCGACAGCTGGGAGGCCAACATGGGACCGATCCAGACCCACTGAATGTGAGAGTCAATGAGGAGGCCTGGGCTACCTATGGGGTCCTGAGCAGCGGATCAGTGTTTATCCCTCGAATACTAACAGACATCGTGTGTCCATAACACAAAGAGGGTTGCTCTCTCTGTCTGGACTCTTAGGGAAGTACGTGGACCCTACCCTGAATGAAATGACAGACTCTAGATATACCCTATGCAGAAGGAATTGGCAATAGGGTGAGAGGATGGGGGGATGGTGAGGGGGTGCGGGAGGAGGGGAGGGAGAGGGAACTGGGATTGACATGTGAAACAAGCTATTTAAAATTAAAATAAAAAATGAATAATAAAATATACGTAAGATTGAGAGAGAAAAACAAAGGCATAGTGGTAAATAGAGAAGCCGAATGTAGTGGCACAAGCCTGTAGGATTTGCTGCAGAGGCAGAGGCAGGCAGGTTTCCAAAGATAAACCCTGTCTCAGAGAAAAATAATTAAAATAAAAATAAATAAAGTTGTAGGAGGAAGTCTGCATGCCGCCATTAAACATGTGACTTACTAGAGGCGCATACAGATGAGGTAATAAAAGGGTGGTTTACCACACCGCTAACCACACCCACTTTAGGCAGGACTAAAGACGTATACGTATGCCCACTTTACGGGGAAAGGCATAAAAGAAAGCACACAGGAAGTCTCAGTCTCTTTTTCCTGGAGTTCGGCTTCCGGTCCGGCAGCTAGCTGAGAACTGCTTGGCTCCTCTGGGTTTAGTATCTTGTGAGTAATTTTCTACATTAAATACTTAGCTTTACTGTCAGTAATTGTGTGTTGCGTATCGTTACAGCGTCCGTTGAAGCCTACAGTTTGGTGTCAGGAGTGGGATTGGAATCCGGATCCAGGCGCCCAGAAAAGTGGCTTCTCTCGGCCCGACCAGGCACACGTGGACTCTCCTTTCGCTAAGTTCCTCACCACTTAGCTCGGCAAGGCACGATTCCTGCCGCCAGGAACCAGCACCTTCTACCTGCCGGTAAGGTTAGATGGTATTCCTAGATTTCTCTTGTGGCCATGTGCTGGTTTACTGGCGGCCTGCTGACTCTGGCCAGGTGCTCTTTCGCTGGCAGCCTGTTGATTTCGGCCTGAATTACTCCATTGGTAACAAATGTAACTGCTTTATACAATGTCAACAGCTAACACTATGATGCAGGATGTTAAGAATTTTCTTGTTTTTTGTATGGATGGGATTTTAGAAAGGGTTGAGGACCTACCTGAAAGGTACTTCCTACCCACGATGGTGATTATTAGCTTCATAATCAATATAATTTTGTTAATGAAATGGCTCAAAAATAGGAATAAACTTATACAGGTCATACAGTCATCACAGGATAGTTTTGAAATCTTAATACAAAGGATTCAGGAAGTGCAAAATTCATTGCAGGAGAGTAAGAAAGGGTTGGTAGATAATATTCAGGATATTGAAAATGATAATGTAGGTCTGACGAACAGGTTTAAAGAGACGGAACACAAAATTGAATTACTATCAGGAAAAATGTGTTCCACAGATAGAATTGAAAAATTGGAACATAATGTTGAAACATTTAACGAAAAACACGGTTCCATGTTTGATGATTTTACTAGCAAATTACAAAGACTGGAACATAAAATTGAAATGCTAACAGAAAAGAATCGTTCCATGTCTGAGAGCAATGATAAACTAACTGATAAAATATCATTTGTGGAAGGCAGTTTACATGCTATTGAGGTACTTGCTAAGGATGAGAATATTAGAAATTTGGAATCACATGTAAATGATGAATGTAAAAAAATGAAAGCTTCCATGACGTCCTTAGAAAATTATTTGTCCCAAGAACTTCAAGAGCTCAGAGAAACAATGATGAATAGACTGCAGGATTTAGAAGACGCTCAAAGACGCACAAAGACACAACATGCTTTAACTGTGGTAGAATAGGACATCTTAGTAGGAACTGTAGACAACGCATTCCTAGAAATAATGCTTTTACCAGGAATGCATCAAACAGAAGGCCTAAGCCTCCTGGTCTATGCAGGAGGTGTGGGAAGGGGTGCCATTGGATTGATGAATGCTTTTCCACAATAGACAGACAAGGTAGATCTTTAAAGCCAAAAAAACGGAACTCAGGGGCTCAACCGAGCCCCAAAAAGAGAGATTATCTGGTCATTACCAGTGACAGTGGAGGACAGCCTCTCCCAGGACAATTAGAAGATCCACTGCCCATTGTAAATAATACGGCACTGGATAATACATTAGCTCCAGAGGATGAATCAATTACATCAGGAGGAGATACAAAACATATATTTTGGCAAACTTCTATACAATATCATAGACCCAAGCTGCCAGTTAAGGTAAATAGGGTGATTTATGGATTACTGGACACCAGAAGTGACGTCACTATCCTTAATCAGCAGTCCTGGCCACACAACTGGGCTTTGAAAGAGGTTAATGTTCAATTCTTAGGGATTGGAACCCTATCTGAAGTTAAACAGAGTGTCAGATGGATTGACTTTATTGGGCCAGAAGGACAGAGAGGAAGGTTAAAGCCATATGTTGCAGATATTGCTATAAACCTCTGGGGTCGTGATCTACTCCAGCAATGGAATACGCAGATTAAAATTCCTCCTGTATCAGCTAGGAATTATAGACAAGCACTTAGTGGTAGAAAGAATATAGTAAGACAGTACAGAAAACAGATGCCAAATGTACAGGCTGTACAGAAGCAAGATGCTAGTGCCAAACCTACAGAGCAACCAAAAGCTCTACCATTAAAATGGCTGACAGATGAACCCGTCTGGGTGGGTCAATGGCCTATGACATCTGAGAAGTTAGAGGCTTTGGAGAAGTTAGTTCAGGAACAGCTGCAAGACTCCTCTATGATATGCATCTATCAAATTTTTCTAAATCTAAAATCTGGCCAACATTGATTTATCCTCTGTTGCTGCTGCTCATCTAAAGGTTATTTCACATAGAAAATGAACTTGATTTCATTCTTACCTAATTATACATTTTGAAATAATGGATCCCCTTCATTAATAACAGTAAGTTCAGGTTATCACCTAGGTGAAATAGTAGCCAACCACACATTTAATATACCAATATAAACCATTATCTTTCAATATATACTTCAAATTGTATAATTGTCTGCACGCTGTCTGCACACTCACATACTCTCACACACACAAACACACACACACACACTCACAAACACACAGACATCCTGACCATAATGTGTAGTATAATCAATCACATTGATATAGTATGTCCAAAACCTGAACACACCAATATTCAGGGTGCAATTTAATGATTTGCTAACAAATGTGTCATCACATGACAATCATGACAGTAAAATTATATTTTCATTTTCTCCTAAAATAACATTTTGACTTTTTTTGCAGTCTTCATGTCATTCAAATCTAGGTCATTGTAACTATTTATCATTTATCTATAATCATAGTTTCACATTTTGTTTTACAACTGCATGTAGATGAATTTGTATGGTGGCTCATAGCAGAGTACTGTGTGGTTTTTCTTTCACTTATGCTGTTTTCGAGAAGAATCCATATGGCTGCGTATATTACTGCTTTTTTCTTTTTCCTTTCAATATTCTATTACATTGTGTGGAATACAAAACTGTTTTATGTATTCATTAATTAGTGAACATTTGGGCTGTTTCCAGTCTGTGGTTTGCCTGTTCATCTTTTTAACTGTCTCCTTTGGATAAGAAGTTTGCAATTTGGATGAAGTCCAATGTATCATTTAAAAAATATTTCTTCCTTTGTCATTTATTTCTAAGGAGTATTTGCCTTGCTGAAGGTCACAAAGATTTTTCTTAGAAAGATTTTTTATTTTATTTCTTGTAACTCCTTTCAATTTTGTATATAGCTTGGGCTATACATATACAGATATATAGCTTTATACATGCATATATCTATGTTTTATGTGTTTGTATTAGAATATAAATATATATTCCAATATATTTTTGAAAAATCCTTATCTTAGTCCCTTTACCAAAAATTAATTGGCAACATATATGAGATTCTATACCTAAAACTTCGTATTAATTTCATTGATTGTACTTTACATAAATTTTATAATAAATTGTAAAAATAAACAATGTGAGTTCTCCCAGTTTATGATTTTTCACACTGATTTTGTTATTCAACATTTTTCATCTTTATAATAATAATTAATTTATCAAAATCTAAAAAAATACAAAGATTATTTATTATTGCAATAAGTCTTAAGAAATAGTGGACTCAGGTATGTAAAAAAGTTTAGGTGTAGGATGATGCCTTGGAAGCAATAGTCTCTTTAATGAGCACATGTGGCTATAGAGAGCTGAGTTGCTTTATTTTTTTTTCTCTCCTATTCTGAGATAATTATTGAGTGCTACTAGTATTAGTTTTCTTTTCCCAATTTCTGTGGCCAAATATTTGGCCAGAAGGAATTTAATGGATGAAAGGTTTACTTTGGCTTATGATGCAAAGCAATGTGATGAAACATGTTGGGGAAAGCTCGGCAGAGGGAGTGACTTGGTCTGTGGAGCTACACAAGAAGAATAGTGCTGCTGCTCAGCTGCCATTGTTGTTATGCCACTTTTACTCAGTCTGTAAACCCAATCCATAAAATGTTCTAGCTAAATTCAGGGACCATCCTACCACATGAAATTCCTGTGGAAACACCATCATCTATATCTCCAAAGTTGTGCCACATTAGTACATTAGTGTTTTGCTGTCCAATTAAGCTGACAGTCAACAGAAATCAACATGTTTCAAGCCTAATTAAGAAAGCCATTTTTATGCTCCTAAAGAGTCTTGCCACTATTGCACCAGTGGGTACTTCTTGCCTGCCAGGTCAGTTTTATGATATGCACTGTCAATCACTGAGTAAGAACACTGATATCCTACTTTTCCAGCAACTTGCATGACACCTTCCAGAGCTATGAAAGATAGTCATGGGGAAGAGTTTCCTGGGTAGTTAAAGATTGATTTCTGTATGTCTATAGTCAAAGCATGTGGCCTTTAGAAGCAGCCTCTTATCATCTTGTTATAGTGAACAACTAGGAATAATGGAACTAGCCTATATTTTTTAATGTCTCTTGGGGCCTCTGTGAGCAAGAACTCATATAGAGATATTATCCTTGGCACTGTGATTCTCATTCAATAATCTGTCTTGTAAGAATGGTATTGTTTGCCCAATTGGAATATCACTGTTCAAACTCCTTAACATACTTTGGTTAGCTTACTTACTAATTGAGTTTCATAAGGCTTCTTCATACATCCTTAATTACATTCAATCTGCCATCCTCTCTTTCCTGTCCCCATGCTTGTTTAGACCATTAGCATCCTGTATGTAGCGAATTTTCTGGCATCACATGTATTCTACTACTTCTTTATACTATATTTTTCGTTGTATTATAAGATCATGTGCTCTCAAATGTCTTCTCCATGCAAACTTCACTTTCCCCTGTTCCTTCATTTCCTCATCCCCATCACTCGACATGTCTTTCCCCAATACTGCCCTTCTTTACTTTCAGTTCATCTACATTCTTACATCCCTCCCTTCTAAATGCATTCCAACACCAGTGACTCTGCTTTCTTAGCTTCTATATATACTCTATGACAAGCCCATAAAATATTTGAAGTTATGCTCAATATATGAGAAAGGACATATCTTCTGGAGCCAAGGTAACATCTAAGGTTTAATCCACACTTTACTCAATCAGAAATGATACTCAAACATATTTTCTGCTGCAGGCTGCATTTGGTTAGACATGACAGTATACAGAAGACAGTATGTGTTTTCTGAAGGATATATGTTATGAGATGTGCTAGATAAAATGGGTGAGTCTCCAATAGAATAATTTATGTCACCCATGTTCTTAAACTCATTGAAAGAGTTTTATAGTGATGGCATTTTGTGCATAATTCAACAGGGAGACCATATTTCTATAGGCAGAATTATTACATTTTGAAATTTGAGGAGTTGTGTTTGAGGTAGACTCACAGGGTAGCTAATTTTGTCCTGTTGACTACTCCATAGCCCAGGCTGACCCTGAATTGATGGGTAATCCTTCTGCTTCAAACTGTCAAGTGCTGAGGTTGTGGGTGTGAGTATCACATGTATCTAGATTTTCAAGTACTTTCATGGGTATTTAGAATACCTTTCTTTAAAAAACACACTTTGAGTCAGGTGTTGGTGGTGCATGCCTTTAATCTCAGCCATCGGGAGGCAGAGGCAGGTGGATCTCTGTGAATTTGAGACCAGCCTGTTCTACCGAGTGAGTTCCAGGACAGGCTCCAAAACAATACAGAGAATCCCTGTCTCAAAAACCAAAAAAAACAAAATCAAACAAAACAAAAAGCACACACCGTGAGTACCATGCGTACCCTTGAATAAAAGGGTACTGAAAGAAGGTGCTAGGAGATTCCAAGGTGAATCACACAAGTTTGTGCCTCATTCCTTTTGACAGTGGGACACTGATACCCTAAGAGGAAATTCCATGCAGATTGTTGACTCCTATTCATAAATATATTAGATCATAGATTTTCCACTGAACGAACCTACATAAATTATCTATATAGAATCAGTAGCTACATGTTAAAACCATACATAAAATAATGCACCAGGTTTACTGTGATTTACAACAAAGGGAAAACATGAAAACAATTGACATAAGCATATTCACATTACAGTGGCTTTCAAATCAGTCAGTCCTAGGATGTAAGGAGAAATTGTTCCTTGATATGAATCAGTCATTGTTAAGGAAAGACACATTATTAGAGGACCACATGCTGCACCTCCAGTGTGTGATTAGGGGCTAATTGGTAATCTCTATAGGGCATTCTGTGGAAGATCAGTACTAAAATGTGTACTCTTTTCATCATTACAAGTTTTGTAAGAAAGAAACATTAAACTTTTTGCATGAGCAGTGAAATACTCTTAGAGTAATAAGTGATGCCAACATGTTAGACATATTTAAGCAAGCACATTGTATATGTATATGCCTATATATGAATATAACATTTGTTAATTTTTAAAATTAGTGAACAAATAACTTGTTTTGTCATGAAATTTTCCTTTGTTTGTATATTGGTTTCATTTGTCCTCTAACTGCCTTTTTATCCTTCCTTTCCTCTATAAACAATGCCGTCTTTCAACAAATACTACCTCATAGATCTCCCATTCCTTAAGCTTTCTCAGCAAATGACATGACTTTATTATCTTTTATCATTAAAAATTCCATTATCATAATATATATCCTCCAGAATATCTTTGCCCATTCACTTCTCCTCAATAGATACCTAACACCCATGTTTTAATGCTTGATATTGGTCTAATTTTAAATGCTTCCTCAAGTTAGGTGATACTTTTCAGAAAAAGAATTAATAAACTCACTACTAAGATTAATTTTTGAAAACTGATTTTTATATTACGTGTGTGTGAATATCTGCATTTATATATGTGCACCATACGTGTTCCAGGTGGCTCTGGAGAACAGAAGAAGCAGTTGGATACCCTAGAACTGGAGATATTGGTGTTTGTGAGTCACTATGTGGGTACTGGGAACCAAACCTTACTCCTCTGCAAAGAAAGCTAGAGCTTTTAACTGCCGAGGCATCTCTCCAGTCCCTAAAAATAAATTTCAATGGAAGCAATCCCATCTACTTTGTATTTCGTCTGCTAAGGACAACAGAATTATGCAGTGAGAGCTCAGCTGACTAAATCACAAAGCTAACCCACTGGGATCATCCTGATGAAGAAGTCCCACACTCAGGGTGGTGGGTATCATTGTCCTTACTATAAATTCCTTGTGAAGTCACAGTGCCCCTTTTATAGTGTGGGTTTCATTCCATAAGCCCCTGCAGTGTATTAATCAATTACTTGGCACATTTTGCCATATGTATTGGTATATTGGATGACTCCACTAAACAACGTGTGATTCTGACAGGAAAGTAATCACTATCAATATCCTTACATTCTCAACAAGGTTTTTGTATAAACTTAGAAGTCTGTCCCCCTGCAATTATCTTCTTCAGCAGACAGTTAGTCAGTTTTAGTGCCCAGGCAAAGAGACCTCAATTGAGACATTCATAGATGCCCAAGGACAAGAATTACAGCATGTCTAAAGTTGTTGAGCCTCAGAGAGATAAAGAACAAGAGTGTCCCAGATAGGAAAGTGCTGTACCAAGCCAACCTCACATCAACCTTAAAGCATGCCTATTCTTCATTTTCCAGCCTGCTGTCAATAGATCTGTGTCTTAAAGTTGTCATTGGGCACTGTGCCTTCCCCTGTCTGGCCATGGACCCTTGTGTTGCCATGGTAAATGGCTCAGCTCCTTATGGCTTCCTCTAGGAATGTGCTTTTAACCAAAAAGAGAAATTTCTTACTTCAAGGCTCCTGAAGGAAAAGAGTTTTTAAAATAGAAGAAGCTAGAAGAAGAAGCATGGAGAATTTAGAAGAAGGACAGGATTATTAGAATAGAAACAGCACAATAAAGAGCTATGAAATAAAAAGCATGACCCTCAGATTTTTTGTGAATCTTCTATCCCTTCTTCTCTCCTGAGAAGCATTTCACCTTTGGGACCTTGGGTATGGGCTGGAAAAGGTCTCATAGCCCTTATATTTCTATTTATTTTTATTTATTTTCTTTTACAATAAACTAACAGCTACACACTATTTACTATGTTCTGAGCATTGTGATATTTTGTATCTTTAGCATTTAAAGTTTATGAGAAAATTACTATATGAAAACTATTTCATTTCAAAAACTCCAAACTATCTCCTGGCAAAAATGGTATTAAGCAGTATAAATATTTAAATATTGTGCTATACAACCATAATTATATCTTTAGCTTTTTTCTGCATTTTAATTAAAATATAATTATATCCTTTACTTCCTTTCCTCCCTCCAGACCCTGCCAAATTCCAATCCTTGCCATGCCCTCCGTTATATTGATGGCCTGTTTGTGTTTGATTACTATTGTTGAACACACACATACACACACACACACACACACACACACACAACACACACATACGTCTGCATAAATATATAAGTACTATATGTGGAGTACATTTTTGTTGTTAGTGTTTACTATATGGTTTCAGGACATCTTGTATTTGACAACCAGTTTTGGGGTTACTCTCTTGGAGAAGCCAATTCTCCTTCAGCAGTTGTTAGTTATCTATAGTTCTTTATGTAGGAGTAAGAACCTATGAACTTTCCCGAGTTCTGTATTATATTACATTGTTTTATTTGATAATATCATTGTTCTAGTCTTACTGATGCAGCTATTTCTAGGAGAGACTTTCACATTAGACTTCGTGGTATTCTGTCTCCTACAGTCTCTCCCCTCCTTCTGCAATGTTTTCTGGGCCATAATCATAATGTAGATGCATACACTGGGGCTGGGCTGCCCACAAATGTTTGATCTCTGCATTGTGTCCATCTGTGTGTTTGTGTGTGTGTGTGTGTGTGTGTGTGTGATAGCCATTTGCTATGAAGAAAAGCTTCTTTAAAGGTGGGTGATAGCTACACTTATTTGTGGACAAAACTATAACATTTAGAACATATAAGGAATTAGGCCATTATAGAAAAGTGGTAGTGGTAAGTCATTTCCTAAGATACACGACCATATTAACCTCAGAAAGCTGGCTAGGTTTTCAGTACCAGGCATGAGTTCCCTTCTGTTGAGTGGGCGTAATGTCCGATAGAACAAATATTGTTTAGCACCAACATGTAAATGTTACTCGTTATACAAACACACACAGTCTTGCTGGGCTGGTTATTGTTGTAGCTCATGGGTGCTGTGGCTAGGTAAGATTGTTATTGTCATCCTTTTCTTGAGAGTTTGCATAGCATTTTCTGCGACCATGGAAGAAAAATCTCAAAAAATTTTTCATGCTAAATCCAGCTGGAATAACCTGCACCCTATGAAATAAGTTTGATCTTCAGCAATAGAGACCAACCCTTGACTCCTGAGAGGCAACCAACAGCTACATCTATACATGTATAATCTATATAGCTTTGGGAGTCACTTCGTTTACCCTAACTAATTAATCTAAAGGAGGGTTTTGTACCTTACTGCTTGGCTTTGGGTGCTGAAGATCTGAGGCTCTTCATACCTACGCCTACATTTAAAGCTTTAAATATAACAGTAGGTAAAGCTTCTACCAAATGCAGCCATTCTCTATTTTTTTCTGTGCCAGAAATTTGATTTATATAGAAAACATTGATGTTCAGGATCTTCTGAAATTTCATCAGTTTACATCAGTGGATATTCCTAGAAAGCAGATTGATTGAAAAGTCAGATAAAGGTATTAAGGTAAAAGTCAAATAAAGGTATTAATTCCCATTTAGAAGTCTATTTATAAGCAATTAGCTGTATTGAAAAGATAAAGTTTTTGTGGTCCCCTTCCCTGAGAACGTTTATATAAATAACCCTCCTAAATAACCCTCCCCTGAGCTCTGCCATGGAACCTTCTGCTTACTACTGGATTACTAGTGGTTTTATTCACTTGCTGATGGAAAGGCACTTGCAGTGACTGTACCAATGTCAACAGTCCATCTCTTTACTTTGTGCCTCACTACTTTACTATTCTTGTAAGTGCCTTATGTTGTATTCATGTAACAGAACTTGTGCTGAGCTTTCTTCTTTCACTGATTTGTTTCTAGGATATTTTTCTGTTTTAAATGTCTTTATGATAGACAGTGAAGCTACACAAACAATATATTGCATGTAGGATTAAGGGCAAACTGGAGGCCACAAAAGGCTCTTTCCTACTTAAACTGTTGCTGCTTCTTTCCATCATTGTCACCTTCTTTTGTACCTAGCATTTTGCATTTATCTTCCTGGAAAAATGATTTAAACTCTGTTTCTTGTCTTGCTGAAACTATTTTATTATGTGTGCTAATCTATTCAAATGAAACAAATATTGTGAGGAAGCCAAGTTTATTTTCGTAGCAAAGTATTCCATCTTTATTTCATATTTGTACTTCTTCTGTGTAATTCCTGAGAAAAATAAAGCTACAGTTCACCTTTCTCAAGGGTCTGCTTCCGTTTTCCTTTAAGAGCATTTTCTAAACATTCTGGTAACTGAGCCCAGGCAATAGGCAGAAAAAAGAAAGGAAAATCTGTGGTTCTGTGTTTAAAACTGTGCTTTCAGAAGGGAAATAATAATAGGCTCCATCCCTTTAACTGCTCATCACCACTATCGGTGGATAGAAATGCATCAGAGGAGAAATATCTCCTCTATTCCTGTTACATCTAAACTATTATGTTTAGAAAATTCAATCTGGCAGTCCAAACCTGCTACTGATTTTTGTATGGTGTCCTAAGATATACTTATCTGGAAATTAGCTATTGTACTCCTTCCTACAGCTTGCCAGGTAAGATTGCTGTAGAGGACAAGTGGAGGACACTGGCATCAGAATTCTTCCATTTCACAGGCTATTAAAACAACACAGAGAGAATTCCGGTGCACAATGCTAACTGAGATGCTTTTACCAGCAAATAAATTCCAGATAAAACAGAAAGAATGTCTCACTTTTGAATGCTGTACTGCACAGATTTCTGTCATGAAAGAGAGGCATGCTTTATATTTTGAACAACACTCGAATTTTTTTCAATGCATGGCAGGTTTTTGCTTCTCTGTCAGTCCTGATAATACTACCCCATTTTGTATTTTCCTTAAGCTTTGTTTCTTGCATAACTTTTTCACATGAATAGATTATTGATGAAGACATCTCACTAAATGCACTGACAGAGTACGCAATAAAATCTGGCACACATAGTATTTCATGCATGCTTCTCTCAGTGGAAAGGAAATCACACATAGGAAATCATAAATATCTAAGGAAGGGGCTTCATTAACACACAAAATGTTCACTTTCATGGACAAATTAACACAAAAATTACAGAATGATTTCAAAACTCAGATGAAAATGTATTCCTTTTTATGAATTACGACACTGTCATGATAATAAAACTTAGAATCTAAAGGAGCACACCATAGAGATACCCAATATCTGTATTTATTGAGCTACTATTTGCAATAACCAAGGAAATGAAACAGCCTGAGAGACTACTGATAGATCTTTTGGAAAAGGAAATTATATATATATATATAAATGTGTGTGTGTGTGTGTAAGGAAAAATGAAATTATGATGTTTTCAAAAATAGATGGAGTTGAATATCATGATATTAAGCAATAAAAACCTCAATCAAAGAAATATGTACAACCTAGATGGTGAGTGTCTGTGTGTGTGCCTGTGTAAGGTTGAGGGAGGTCATGTAGAACATAGACCATTTGTAAAGAGGAAAGGGAATATAAAATAGGAAGTAGGAGAAGGGGAAAAATAGGGAGTAAATATATTATAAGGATAACAGAAGTTGGGCAAGAAAGGTTGGTAGACAGTGAACATGCTCTAAGATACAAGAGTTCAATGAAAATATTACCAAAAATTATTTTTGTTCTGTAAAGTAGCGATTGTATGTTCTCCTCCCAGAGCCATTACCTCACTAGTACTGAGTAGTTAGCTAGCTTTCCAAAACCAAGAATGGTTTCCCTTTTGTTTAGCAGGTGTTATGCCCTGTTAAAGCTGTTGTCTACAATAAGTTTTATGTGCTATTACCACACTCTTATGGTAATTAGATGTTGTGGCTAATAGGTATTATAGTTGGGTAGGACTCTTGGTTTCTTCCCTTTTTATACTTGCGGGAAAGTATAATCCTCATCCCTCATCAAGGAGACTTCTTTGCAATAGGCAAAGACTATTCCAGGAAACCACAACCAGTGAAAATGCAGAAGTGTGGATCCCTATCACAGTGACTATGTCTACAAAACAGTCCCACACACAACACTCAGGGAAGATTTTTGGTAGAGGAAGCAATAAGTTTGTAAGAGCCAGGGGATCAGGGGATGTGCTGTGAGGTTTTGTTTCCTTGTGATGTCAGAAGCTGCAGTAATATAGTCTCACCAACAGAATGATCTATACATGAACTGAGCAAGGAAATCACAAACAAACATTCCAAAGTGGACAGGGGAAACCCCAGGAAGTCTCAACCCTACACAAAGTACTACAAGCAATGGAAGATTCTGAGAATAGTAGAAATAGTCTTTCTCAGGGAAGAACTCACAAACTGGTTATCTAATACCAAGTGATTAGTCCTGGAAACATATATATGAATAACATTATTCAGACTGAGCAGTTCATATTTAGAAATATCTATGTATATAGGAATATTTACATGAATATAATACTAATTAAGGAAGAAGAGGCCATAAATTTGAAAAAGAGTAAGGAAGGGTATATGGAAGAGTTTGGATGGAGGAAAAAGCGTGATAAGTGATATAACTATATTATTTCAAAAATAAAAATCAATTATTCCTCTAAAACCCATCAGATTTTACAATAAATGCATGCTACATTTTGCAAATAAATCAAAGTTTTTCCTCTCTTTCTGTTAGTATACATTTTGTGTGACTAGGAAAAAAGAATTCTAGTTGAAAACATAGCTCAATGAAGCAGAATATAGAGAATAACTGAAAAACATAAGATAAAATCCTATCACAGGAACGGATGTTTGATTTTATAAAAGGGCTTTTCCACATTTAATAAGATGATTTTTTTGTCTTTCAGGTAGTTTATATGATTTAAAATATTTATGAATTTATATATGTTGAACCATTTATGCATCTCTGAAATGAAGCCTACTTGGTCTTGGTGAAGGTTCTTTTTGATGTGTGCTTGTTTTCGGTTTGCTAGTATATTATTGAGAATTTTTTCATGTGTGTTCATAATGGAAACTGGTCTGGTAATTTTCTTTCTTTGTTGAGTTTTTATGTTGTTTGGGTATCAGGGTAACTGTGGCCTCCTAAAAATGAATTGGACAATGCCCTGTCTGTTTCTACATTTAATATGGAAATATAGGGATATCCTATGGTATTTTATGGAGGAAGAAATCACTTATGTGTGAAGCCAAGAAAGTCGAGAACCAAAGGACTGCATGCTACTCTGCAGGCTACAACTGGAACCCAAAAGAGAAAGCATCTCATCCCCTAGCTCTTTATACCCTGTACATTCTACACACTTGTGACCACACCCAAATGGGTGTGGTCAGCGCTATGAGTACATAGATCTCTTCCTACAATTCCTATTTTATTCTAAAGAAAAGATTTAGACTTAAAATAAACTAAATTGTCCAGATCAGTCCCAAACTGGCCTCCCTGCTGTCGGTCTGGGGTCCAAGAGCTCTCCCCTGTTCAGATCAGCTATCTCTGCTGGTTAATAGGACCTCCTCTTTGTATTTTTTCAGGGGTAATCTGCATTCCCCAGTGAGGTAAACTTACCTTTACTGCCTCAAACATCTTTTCCAACATTCTTTCTTTCGAATCAGTCAGCAGTATGTCATCCAAATAATGGTAAATTATGGATTGCAGAAATTGCTTGCAAATTATTTGCCAAGCTTTTCGCACAAAATGCTGGCATAAAGTAGTGGTATTAAAGTTCCCTGTTTTGAAACCTTCCATTGAAATCTCCTAACTGGTTGAGAATTGTTATAGATAGTCACTGTGAAGGCAAATGTTTCTCTATCTTTTTTTAGGAAACCTATAGCAAAGAAGCAATCTTTTAGATCAATTACTATAATTGGCCATCTTTTAGGTATCAGAGAATGTGATGGCATCCAAGGCTATCAAGGGTCCATAGGTTGAGTTACTTTATTGACGGCTCTCAGATCAGTAGTCATCCTCCATTTACCAGACTTCTTTTCGATAACAAATAGGGGAGAATTCCATTGACTGGTAGATTCTTTAATATTTCCAGCATTTAGCTGTTACTGAACTAGCTTTTCTAAAGCCTCTAGCTTCTCAGAGGTCATAGGCCATTGCCCAGCGCAGACAGGCTCATCTGTTAGCCATTTTAAGGGTAGAATTTTTGGTTCCTCTGTAGATTTGGCACTTGCATCCTGTTTCTGTGCCAGTGCATGTTTGGCATCTGTTTTCTGTAGTGCCTTACAATATTTTTCCTACCACTAAGACTTTTATTTGATACAGGAGGAATATTAATCTGGGTATTCCTATGTTGCAATAGATCACGGCCCCAGATATTTATAGTGATGTCTGCAGCATATGACCTCTTCATCCTTCTGGCCCTATACAGTCAATCCATCTCATTCTTTGTTTTACTTGAGATAGGGTTCCAATCCCTAAGAATTGAATGGTTACCACTTGTAGGCATCATCTGAAAGGTCAGCATTTTTGAGTTATGATGGTCCTATCATCATTATTGTCTACAATTCTAATGAACACCTCATTATTCCCTTTAACTGGTAATTTGGTTCTGTGATCCTATATAGAAGTTTGCCAAGATGTACATTTTTGTTTCCTCCAGTTATGATTGGTTAACCCTCACTAGCTCATCTACCATCCAGAGCACTATTATTCTTTACAATAGGCAGTGAATCTTATAATTGTCCCAGGAGAGACTGTCTTCCACAGTGACTGGGAATGTTGGGACTGCTTTTGACATGAAGGCCTTCAAGAGACCCCTAGATGATTTTCCTGATTTTTTTGTAAAGTGTTACCTTGTTTGTCTGTGATCAACCTACATTCATTGGTCCAGTGTTTTCCTTTGCCACATCTCCTACATAATCCAGAAAGCTGGGAACTTCTGTTTTAATCATTCCTAGGAGGAGCATTTTTTCTAAGAATGCTTTGCCTACAATTCCTGCTTAGATGCCCTACTCTATCACAGCTAAAGCATCTGGTATTTCGGTGTGTTTTGAAAACTCTGGGGTTTGCTTATCCTACCCAAGTTTCTATGTCCTCAGGGTAAGGCATTTGGCATCTTGATACCTCTTCAAACTTTTAGAAATTGACTCTCCTACCCAAATTTCTGTGTCTTGATCTTTATACTCAACGTTAGTTATATACAATACCCATTCATCCAATCGTGCTGATCTGATTTTTAATGGCCAAAATACCTGTTTGCATTCTCATATGACAGAGATTCTATCAGGAGTCACCTAGAATCTGAATTAATTGCCTGTAATTTTTTACTGTGGACAACCTTTATAAGAATTCAGTAAACGTTTCTCTCGATCCTTGCACCACCTTGGTATAAGCTTCTATTTTCTCTATTGGTTCATTAAACTTATTCAAAGCATTCAGAGCTGCTATATGTCATAAAGACAAGATGTGTTCATCATATTCAGCCTGAGCCTGTAGGACAGCATAAGTGCCCTCACCAAGAATTTTGTTTTCATAACCTTTCTTTAGGCCTTGAAACTCGAAGGCATTTCCTTCCTCCCTCCATAAATCCCTCCATTTTATTTGAGACAAATTTTCTGGCACAGCTGAAATCAATTGACTCCAATCATTTGGGGTCACTCTATTTGTGCTTGTCCAAGATTTCATAAGTTCCCTGACATAAGAGAGTGTATACTTTAAGAAAAAATGGCTTCAGGTCCTTTATCTGTATCTGTTCCCACAGATAAGCAATGGAACCATTAGGATGCTTCTTTGTTGCTGGTTTTTCAGTCATAGATACTGTGAAGGCCATGGGAGATGGCATAACAACCTAAGGAATATCTTCCTGGCATCTAAGAGGTGTAGGTAAACCTATGTCATGACCTGTTGCTAATACATTTGAGTTTAATGCATCAGAATATAAGTTGTCTAATACTCGCAGCCTAGCGACCATTGTTTTTCTGAGTGCTTGTACTTCCAGGATCAAAAATTTTTCTAAGAACTTTAAAGAGTCTGTCAGTTTCTTTGACTCATAATTTATATGCGATTCCAAATGTTTAATATTCTCATCCTTGGATATTATTTGAATGGCATGTAAGTAGCCTTTTAAGGACAGTTTTCTATCTGCTAGCAGGTCATTAGCCTCAGACATAAATGAATTGTTTCAGTAAGTTCACCAATCTGATGTTCCACTATTTAAGTTCTATTAATTGAGTCATCAGACATGGAACAAGTTGTTTCTGTCCACTGAATAATATCTTCCTGAATGGATAATATTTTGGCCATGAGGGCAGTAGATTTAAGTTATAAGTTATCTACCTTCTTAGACATTTCCATGTTAACCTCAAGATTTTGAATTTTTTGTCTCTAATTTAACAATAGTTTGTATAACTTCCCTGCTTTCCACCCTGTGATCAAGCCCTCTCTTCAAGGATATTATGTGAATTATGAAGCTAATTGTTGGAATTAGACATAAATATATTTGGGGCATGTTATAATCCTCTTCCAGGATGTCACTCATGTAGTAAGCAATGAGATCGCTAAGTTCTGTATCATAAGATTATCTGCCATGGTACAGCATAGATAATCTTATCAACAGCATAAACTAAAAGAATCTAAAACTTATCTCCAATGATCTTGGGTTAAGGAAAGGAGTTTTCCCTGCAATAACTATGCTTGGTCAGCAGCTTGCACAGGTGTGTTGACAAACATAGCTCCTCCATGGGTGCATTGTATTTTCTCAGTTAAATCTGAAAAATCCTAAGTAGTTTTGAAAGAAATTTAGCAAGGAGGATTTTGTTAAAAGAGAAAGAGCCCAGTGCAGAGTGAAGGAACCTGAAGGTATAGAGTGTTGTGGAACCTTATGGATGAAAAGGAAAATGAAACCACCAAGAGAGGAGCAGAGTGCTACCAGGGGAAGCCATGGTGTTTAGCAGCTGTTTAGGGGTGCTTATTCTGCAAGCTCCCTGGAGACTGGGACTTGTTGACCTGGCTTGGCAGGAGTGTCAATTTCTGGGCAGGCAGGAGGGCTGTGGAAATTTGTGGTCCCTGGGAACGCTAGTGGTTCAAGAATGCTGGCAAAATGAAACCTCTTTTGGTGGAAGAAAACCATGCAGAGTGGGATTATGGGACTGACTTGGGAAACTCTGGTGAAATAGGAGGGCCTCCTAGGGGTGCTTAGATGCATCATGCCACAGGCCATACACATAGGCTGGCAGCTGGCACCCAGCTTGGGAGGGAGGTGGATGACAAGGAGGTTGGGTAAACTTACTTCATGACACCAGATAATGCAGAAATATTAAACTTCACAAAAAGGAATGTCCTATGATATTTTATTCAGGGAGAAATCACTTAATTGAGAAGCCAAGAATGTTAAGAACCAAAGGTCCTCATGCTGCTCTCTAGGACGCAACCAGAACCCAAAAAAGAAAATGTCTCCTCTCCCTAGCTCTTTTGTCCCCTGAACATTCTACATACCTGTGACCACAACCAGTGCTATGGGTACGTAGATCTCTTCATCTACATACATGGGCTTGTTTTTCTGTGTTCATTTACTTTGGATATCGTTTTCCATCTATTTACACTGAGGTAACATCAATCGTTACACTAAAGTGCGTTTCTTGGATACAATAGAAAGATGGATTCTGTTTTCAATTATAATCTGTTAATCTGTGTCTTTTTATTGGAGAATTGAGACCATTGACAATGAGAGATATCAATGACCAATGACTGCTGATTTTCATTATACTGTTTAGATGTGTGTTTCTCCCTTCTCTTTTGATTTTCTTTACTGAGATAATTCTTATTTTCTGGGTGGCATTTTCCTTCTGGGGTCTTCTGGAAGATAGACACTTGTTTAATTTTTTTCATGAAATATCTTTCTTCATCTATTTTTATTGTAAATAATTTTGCTGGTTTTTGTAGTATGGCATGGGACCTGCCCAGGTCCTACTGGCTCTAAAGTCTCTTCTGAAAAGTCAGGTGTTGTTCATATAGATCAGCCAATATAGGTCAGTTGGTTTCTTTGCCTTGATGCTTTTAATATTCTTTCTTTTCTCTGTATGTAGTGTTTTATTTATTATGTTCTGAGGTAATTTCTTTTTTTGGTCCAGCTAATTGGTGTTCTGCATGCTTTTTGTACCTTGATAGACATCTCCTTTAGGTTAGAGAAACTTTTTTCGATTTTTTTATTTTGAAAATATTTTCTTTGCCATTGACATGTGTTTCTTCTCTTTCCTCTATTTCTGTATTTGTTAGAATTGTTCTTTACATAGTGTCCAAGATTTTCTGGAAGTTTTGTGCCTGGATCTTTTTAGATTTAACTTTTTTTAGTTATGTCTCCATTTCTAATCTATTGCTTTCAATGTTTGAGATTCTCTCTTCCATTTCTTTTTTCTGTTGCTGAGGATTGCTTCTGAGATTCCTGTTCAAGTTCTTAATTTTTTATTTCCACTTTTCCCTCAGTTAGTGTTTTCTTTATTGACTCTATTTATACTTTCATGTCTTCAGTTGTTCTTTTCTCTCGTTTTATTCCTCTGTTTTTGTTTTTCATTAATAGATTTATTTGTATCTTTTTAAATGACATAAAGGTTATTTTGAAAGCATCAACTTGTGCTCCATCTCTATCACATTTTTCAGGGCATACTATAGTAGGGTTGCTGGATTCTAGTAGAGATAGTGGAGATATATTGTTATGGCTATACTTGTGTATATATACTGACATCCAGGCATCTGATTTTGGACAGATTGTGAAACTATGCTTATATCTGGTGTTGTCTTTATTAGGTGGGTGCTTCATTCCTCAATTTCTGTTGCCCTCTCTTGCTCTTAGCAAGGTGTTGCCAGGGAGGGATTTCCTCTGGGGTCTTGACACATGTGGTCCCTGTGGGTCATGTGTAGAATGTGTTTCTATGTATTAGAAGTTGACACTTAGGAATTGGGGTAGGCTAGATGAGGGAAGTTGAGAGGATGCACAACAAGGAGGAAAACAGGATGTGACACAGGCATCAGAAGAACTCCTTGGGAATAGAAGCAGAGAGGGAAGAGAGGTCACAGTAGGTGGTCTTCTACATAGCTGGAGAAACAGACTGGGGGACTAGATTTGTTGGAGAGTAGGGAAGTGAAGATCAGATCACCTATGTGCTTCCCCGTTTAATTTCTTAATATGATTATTCTAGTTTCATATATTTTATTTCAAAGGTATAACTTCATCCATCTTTAAGATGAAAAAATGCTATCATATGTATATGACTTGTTGTCTTTACATTGCTCTTGTTTTGGACAGCAAATTGATTCTAAAACTCAGCTCCTATGATTAGTGCTAAAAGAAACATTGATATTCATGTATCTTTGTAATATGCTGACTTAGATTCCTTTAACGAAATAACTTTGAGTTAATAGCAGTGTTTTATGGAAAATTATTTTTTTCCTTTAAGAAACATCCATATTAACTCAAAAAGTGGTTTGACTAGAGTTATACAAGGATTCATTTGTTACTCATGCCTTCATTAGCATTTGATGCTGCAATCCTATTTTTCTTTTCTTTTTTCATATTTTTCCTTTTTATTTGAGTGAAAGATTTGGTCTTTTTGTTGAAAGCATTCTTTATTGTATTTTATTTTATTCTTCTCTCATATTTTACATCCTGGACACAGTTTCTCCTTCTCCCTCCCTCCAGGCTCTCCCTTGCCACCTTCTCTCACCCCAGATTTCCCCCACTTCAGCAGTCTATCATTAGAAGAAAACAGACCTCCCAATGTGCCACTGAAGCACAAAGTTGCTTTAATTTGCATTTTGCTGGTAGTTGCTGATGTTGAATTTCCTTTTTTAATATGTTTTTTGACCTTGTGGGTATCTCTTAAGAACTGCCTGTTTTCTTTCATTAATCCACTTCTTTATTAGATTGATTAGATTTTTGTTTTACTTTTTCGGTCTTAGAGATCTTTATATATTTTAGATATTAAGCCCCTGTTAGATATGTAGTTGTCTATCAGATTTTCTTCCATTTTTAAAGCTATCACCTCACAATTATTTTCTTTCCTGAGCAGCCGCTTTTTGATGCCATGCAGTCCTATGATTGGTTAGAGTCCTATTCAAATATCCTTTCCTATACTCATTTCCTGAAGGATTTTTCTATAACCAATTCTGTTTCAGACATTGTATTGATGTTCCTAATAATTGGGAAATTTTATATGTACACTATAGGAAACTACTTCCTTTCTTCAATAAGTTTTAGCAAAGACATTTGTTGAAAATACTGTTCATTATCTAATATGTTTTGTGACATCTAAAAGAAAAGGAAATATCCATAGATATGTAGACTAAATTCTAGTAACTCAGTTCTATCCTACAGTTCTATGTGCTTGTTTGAGTGCCAATACCATGTGAGTTTTACTGCTATGTTATATGGTAACTTGAAATCAGACATGGTGACACTCTCATAGTTACTGTTCTTTTTTTTCCTCAGAGATACTTGGGTTACCTGGGTTCTTTTAAGCATTTATAAAAGTTTCCATAAATAATGTCATATGAATTCTGCTTAAGATTGCATTAAATGTATAGATTGCTTTGTGTAAGAGAGCCATTTTTATAATAACAATTCCACTGTTCATTGAACACCACAGGATGTTTCTCTTATCTAGTATCATTTGAGCTCTGTTCTAATTCTAAAATCTGATTTATATAAATCTGATTCCTGATTTTGAGTACCAAATTTACTAGGTGTTCAAATTTGGGTAAGTCTCTTAATGACACTGCTTTATGATCCTTATTGGTAAGCATTATATTGAAGTAACTAAAAAGGTGTTACGCTTAGATCAAGTGAGGTCAAATGTTTTTAACCTCTAAAAAGCCATTTTCAAACACTTATAAAATAGATATTCCTTTTGAAAGTATTATCTAAAAACTATTGCTCTTATTCATATTCAATAAATACACATTTCAGTCAGAAATTTTTAGTGTGACCAAAGACCATATATCACAGTCTGTGTTGACACCAGCACTCTAGGAATTTGTTTTCGGTTGATGTAATTGAGGACTCTCATCATGAATGTTCAGAGACATAGAGTCACTTACAGAGAATGACAATGTTCTCAACACAGGTGACTAAAATATTTTTGAGTGTAAGAAATGACTCTGATATGGCAAATTAGCACATTGTGAAGAAGAGCTGCCCTATAGATATTTACATGAGTTTATAATGATGGCTAGAGAATATCTTTTACATTAACATACACATGAGTTACCATGTAATACTCTGATTAACTAGTTTGCAGTTTATGTTAATTTTTCTCCCCATAGTATAATAAAAATGTTTAATGAATTTTTGCTAGCAATCTTTTCCTTTTAATAAACACTAAGGTTAATAGATTATCTGGAAACATATTTATGAATATCTTTTAATATGTTTCACAATGTTATATTCCCAGAAAGCAGAGAATCATAAGTTACAAAGACTGAAAAATTTAAAATCATGTGGTCTTTGTATCCTTCAAAAATATTTATCTATCTGTCTGTCTATCTATCTGTATACCTATTTATCTATCATCTATCTATCTAAATAGATATCTACATGAAGTTTCCATTATCCTTACAATAAGAATAAGATTACCAGAAGTGATGGACTGGGACATTCACGTATTCACATAGTCAGATTCATAACCATTGATACTCCATTTGCAGAGATGCCAGTTCTATTGATTGTTTGGCCTTGAATAGAAACCTTAATTTGTCTGAGCTAAGTTACTGTTTTTTAAAAATAGTGTTCCTGTTTCCATTCCAGTTAGTTAAGAGAGTTCAATGAGGCAATGAATATTTGAATTAAATAGATAAATATCCATATTTTAATTATTAACCAGCATTTGTCTTCATGTGATAAAATTTGCTTGCTCAGATTCATAATCATATATGGTTTCTGTCCTGTATAAACCTAAAACATCTCTATATTGTATCACTATTTTTGTTCAATTAAAACCATACTAGTAAAATGTCTAGGAGAAAAGGCTTTAGCATAAACAAGGTGATTGTGTCCTATAGTTTGTGAAACTCAGTATCTGGATTTAGAAAGTTTTGATTGATCTGCTCTTGTTACTTTTGCAATTATAGAGAAAATAATTTTTACTTTCTGTGTCACAGCTTTACCATTTACAATAAATTTATCAATATTTCATATCTCTTGGTCTTATATGAGTTAACTTTGCTCCATTAGATATATGTCATAGCACAGTATGGTATGTCATAATATATGAGTTAGGATCAATGGTCTCTGTCCTTCATCCAAGGTGCAAATTAAAATGATACAATTTTTCACTAGGTTCAAAAGTTCCTTTATTTATCACAATGCATGAAATTACACCTTATAGTATCATTTAAATTCCATTGAGTTCATAAGTGCAGAAATTAATATAATTCATCAAATTATATTTTAACTCTTATTGATCTTGAAATTGTATCTTAATAAATTGGAATATCTTCACATTGTAAAGGTACTGTTAAGGACAACCGCTATATCTTGTCCTTTGAATGTATTATGTTAAGCTACAGCACTTCTGAGGAAGTACAACTTTCACAGCATTAGCACCTGCTGTCACCTGCAGAGTATTCCTGTTAGTGTCAAAGAATACATGTGTTGATCTTGCCTTTGTACCTGGCAGACACTGTGAACCTTCTTCTCTTTTTTGCAAACATCGACTCTGAAATATCTATGACTTCATAAGAGCAATTGTTATAGATGTGTATGCATCACTACAGAGTTTCTTTTAATCAGTCCTGTAGTGTCCCGCGCTACCGTCTCGCCAGCAAGAACGACGCAGAACACTCGGATCCTTCTGCAGTAAAGCTTTAATGCATCTTGAGAGATAGATGATCAGCTTCTTAGAGGGAGACCCCAAGCTAAGAAACCCAGCCCCTTATATAAGCCTAGGAGCTCCGAGTGAGACGTGTAGAGCCGGGATTGGTGGTTTGCACATCACCCCAGATGACGTCACGGGAGAGGCACAGTTTAAACGGTTAACTCCAACTGACAGCGACAGTTAACTCTAACTGACAGCGACAGTTAACTCCAACTGACAGCGACAGTTAACTCTAACTGACAGCGACAGTTAACTCCAACTGACAGTGGATGTCAGCGCCATCTTCTAACGGCAATAGCGATAGCGAGGGCGGCTCCTCACATCTCCCCCTATTCATTTATTTTTGAAGCAATAGGACACCCACAACTTTGGAGTGGAGATAGAGGTCAAATCCCCATGTGCAAATTCGGAACATGTACAAAGCTCCTCTCCAGGGTCTTATCCCCAGAGGAAGTCCTGACCAGTCCGATGTCTTTTTTCTGGGGGAAGGAGATCATGACATAGAACCTTCATGCAAGATGACTTATCTCCCAGGAGAAAGTCGTTATACCGCAGACCTCTCCTGTGCAGTGCTTAGCCTTGCAACTCCTTGGGCTGCTGAAGCCTACCCACTCTATCCCGTGCAATGAGACTAGCCTCGTGGGGTGCAAGAGCTGGGAGGCCAGCGACCTATTGCTTTAACATGGTTAACCAAATGTCAGGGGATGCTCCGTGTTCTAAGGCAGCAAGTGCTTGTGCCACCACCACTTTCTCCTTTTGTTTGGGCTCTGAGCGTACACACCATCCAAAGCATCAACACTATTCCACAGCAGAGAACTAGGCTAAATGATCCTACCCCCACCCATTCCTTAAAATAAGAAAATGCAGATGAAATCCAGGGGGAGAGGTCTTCCATCAGAGAAAGATCCAGATGCGTCGAATTCACTTGCAGGATCGCCATTCTCAACTCACGGAGTGTCTGCTCAAACTCAAAAGTCCAATTCTGTAATAAATGTTGAGACAGAGCTTTTGACAGGTTAGCTGCTCTTGTAAAATTCTCATATTGTACTAAGTGACACAAAGGCCAGGCAACTTTGTTCACATCCCAATTTGGCCATCTGCCACAATATATCCAATTGTTCCTGAACCAAATTAATCTGTTGGTTTACCAACATCAGGCCTCCTTGTATCTGAGAATTGGCAGTGGCCTGTTTATCTAGGACCATGGTCACAGTGGCCTATAGTTCATTAATGGTTTGAGTTGTCTGCACAGTGGCAGAAAGTGCAAGGGCCGAGGCGGTAACCGAAGCAGTAACCGCGGCGGTGGCTATCAGGCCCACAATAATAGCAGAGATCCCAAAAATCTCGCTTTTCCCTAAACAAACTCAAATTACTTGGCGCCTCAACAGGAACTGGAATAAATCGAGGCATGCGCATTACCAAAGCAAAAGGGTGCTTAATAGCATCCCAGCATAATGCATAAAAACAATTCTAAGCAGAACAATTTATTTCTTTCTGATTCTTACCTAAGGTATCATTACTCACAACCCAAATAAAGGGCAGCTGAATAATTAGTTCTCTTAAAAGGGGTATACTTAACATTGGAGGAGGACCAATCAGATGATCCAGAGCTCTGTCCCTCACTCAGACTGTTGCCTAATGCCCCTTTCCAATCAAAAGTAATCTGTCCCTTCTCACTATCATAGGAGAAAGATCAGTACAGCTTCCATTAATTCAAAAGGATTAGCATTAGATCTTTCTGGATCCATATGAATAAAATTATCCTTTAATGAAGAAATCACAGTAAAGCACAAGCTTCCTACTAATGACAAGGTTCTCTCATCCTGAAAACTCTGTATCTGAGGATCTAAAGGCAAAAAGGCAAGCCCCAACTCTCTATTATTTGTGAAAAATCTAGGGAACACCTGGGCATTCTGCATCACTGGCATCGGTAGGGGGAAGGT
Organism: Mesocricetus auratus; assembly: GCF_017639785.1. Classification (NCBI taxonomy): domain Eukaryota; kingdom Metazoa; phylum Chordata; class Mammalia; order Rodentia; family Cricetidae; genus Mesocricetus; species Mesocricetus auratus. The sequence continues at coordinate 109,058,998 of NW_024429188.1, read as the reverse complement.
AGACATGATGGCCCACCGTAACTCTCCCATCATACTAGGAACCATCATCCCGAGTAGGAGAGTCTTCATCACCCACTTGGCCTCCATCCTTCTTATTCTGGAGTTGTGAAGGAGCTCTTCGAGTGAGTCTTTCAGGGATCCACAGGGGGTTTTCTTCCTCCTGTGGAAAAACACACACAGCTCCCCTGGATCTTATAAGAATAGGATCCGGGCCTTTCCAGAGATCAGTCAAGACATCTTTCCATTTTACCATTTCTTTTGGCCTATCAGGCTCTAAACTGTGGCGATCAGCCGCAGTGTGGCCTTGGGCATCACAGTTCAAGAAATTAAGGGTAAAAAGTGCCATGGATACAGCAACTCTTGGTACCGAGGGTAGAACATCCTCAATACTCCCCTTTTGTTTAATCAGATATGATTTGAGTGTACGATGGGCACGTTCCACAATGCCCTGTCCTTGAGGGTTATAAGGTAGGCCAGTTAGATGGGTAACATCCATTTGCCGACAAAACTGTCGGAATTTTTGAGAGGTATATGCTGGTCCATTGTCTGTTTTTAAAATTCTGGGTTTTCCCCAAGCACTCCAGGCCTCAAGGCAATGTTGAATCACATATGAGGCCTTTTCCCCTGTTAGGGGTGTGGCAAACATTACGCCAGAACAGGTGTCAACAGAAACATGAACATATTGAAGCCTTCCAAAAGAGGGAATATGAGTAACATCCATCTGCCACATCTGCAATGGTCTAATGCCACGTGGGTTTATTCCCATGTGGGGAGTAGGTAAGAATTCGCAGCAATTCTGGCATTGAGTAACAATTTCCCTAGCCTCTTTCCTGGATAGAGCAAAACGACGGCGCAAGGTCTCAGCCGTCACATGAAAGCGCTTATGGAATTCTTTTGCTGCTTGTGCATGGGTAGACAAGGCAGCGGCCACCAGCTTTGTAGCCTTGTCCGCTAAGTCATTCCCTAAGGACATGGGACCTGGGAGTCCAGAATGTGCTCGGACATGGGTAATGAAAACAGGAAATCTCCTATTTAACAAGGCAGCTTGTATCTTCTGAAAGATGTTAGCAACTCTGCTGGAGGATCTTATTATTCCAGCTATCTCAAGGAGATTAACTGCATTAACCACATAAGAGGAATCTGATACAATATTGAGGGGTCCTGGAAAAGCCTCAAGAACCTCCAGTACTATCAGACATTCTACAACTTGAGGTGAAGTTTCATTATATTGTTTAGATATAACCCTATCCTTGACCACATAAGCTCCCATACCAGTTTTTGATCCATCAGTGTACACCACAGTCCCATCTGGGAGTGGGTCTTTAGCTGTCACTTGTGGAAACACTATAGCCTGGTTTAGGGCAAACTGTAAAATTGGATGCTTTGGAAAATGATTATCAATTTGTCCTGAAAAGGAAGTAACTAAAACTGCCCAATCACTAGATGTGGCTGCCAAGGTCTGAACTTGTGCAGCAGTATAAGGCACAATCAAGGAATCAGGATCCCTGCCAAAATGTGTAACAGCTGCTTTTATTCCGCGAAGCTGAGCTGTGCAACAGCATCAGGGTACCAGTCAATAATCTTAGCAGGGGAAGCATTTGGATGAATCCAAAGTAATGGTCCATGTTGCCACAGGACTGCAGTTGGCAATTGAGCTGTCTTAAAAACACACAGATTAAAAGGTAGTGACTCCTCAATTCGTTGTAATTGTGCTTCCTGTAAGGCCTCTTCCACCATCTGTAAGGCTCGGTGGGCGGCAGGGGTAAATTTTCTGGGTGAGGAGATATGAGGCTCACCCTCCAGGAGATCGAAGAGGGGTTTTAGATCAGCAGATGGAATTTTTAAAAAGGGCCTCAACCAATTTATATCTCCCAGAAGTTTCTGAAAATCATTTAATGTTTGTAAGTGGTCTTTGCGAATTTCTATTTTCTGAGGAACTATATTTTTGGGAGTAATCTTTGAGCCCAAAAAGAGGCCTGTATCTGCAATTTGAACCTTTTCTGAGGCAATCTCTAATCCCCACTGTTTTAATTCAGCCACCAGCATGGGAAAAGCCTTTTGTAAAACATCTAACTCTTTGTGACAAATAAGAATATCGTCCATATAATGGATAACGATTAAAGATGTAAATTGCTTCCTAATTGGCTCCAAAGCCTCCTGCACATATAGCTGACATATTGTTGGGCTATTGGCCATGCCTTGCGGCAGTACCTTCCACTGAAATCTCTTGTCTGGTTCCATATGATTAAGAGAAGGGATAGTGAAGGCAAACCTTGGTCTATCCCGTGGGTAAAGTGGAATAGAGAAGAAACAATCCTTAATATCTATAATAATAAGCTTCCAATCTTGAGGAAGTGCAGAAAGCAAAGGAAGGCCTCTTTGAACAGGGCCAAAAAGATGCATCTGATTGTTAATGGCCCGCAGGTCGTGGAGTAATCTCCACTTCCCAGATTTCTTCTTAATAACAAAAATTGGTGTATTCCATGGGGAGGTAGAAGGCTCTAGATGCCCCAGCCGTTCCTGTTCTTGCACTAATCTTGTGACAGCCTCTAATTTTTCAGAGGATAGAGGCCATTGAGAGACCCATAACGGCTCCTCTGTTTTCCATGGTATGGGTCGTGAAGCCTCAACGGCCCCTAAATAAAACCCAGTCCTTTTCTACCCCGATTTCCGTGTTGCGTAATGGGTTTTATTCTGCCTTGTTCTTGCCTACCCAAGCCTCTACCATTTGTATACCCCATCTTTGCCATAATGGCTGATGCCTGGGGGGAGTATTCATTAGTTAGGGTCATGCCCATGGCTTGTAACACATCTCGTCCCCATAAATTTACAGGGAGTGGCAACACATAGGGGGTAAAACATCCCTGTTTGCCTTCAGCATCCCGCCAGGTTAAGGCTGAGGCACTGATGGCAGGAGAGGACTGGTATCCAAGACCTTGTAGAGAATGAGATGAAACAACAGTGGGCCAAGACTTCGGCCACCAATGGAGTGAAATAATGCTTTTGTCTGCTCCCGAATCCATTATCCCTTCAAATTCTTTTCCATTAATTAACAATTTTATTGTAGGTCTCTCATTTAGGGGTATAGCCAGATAGGCTGAATCACTTCCAGAAGATCCCATAGCCCTTTTTTGTAAAGTGTAGGTTTCTCCATCCCCGAGGGAGGGCAGCAACACCAGTTGTGCAATTCTATCTCCCTGCTTTATAGAAAATACACCCCGAGGGCTAGAACAGAGAACTTGAATCTCCTCTTTATGATATGGGTCAACAATCCCAGGATATATAATGAGTCCCTGTAAAGTTAAGGAGCCACGGCCCAGAATAAGCCCAATGGTGGCAGGGGGCAAAGGTCCAGGGGAATGGACTGGGACCGGTTGAACATTCATTTGGGGCATGAGTAAGAAGTCGGAGGCGGCACGCAAGTCCATTCCGGAGGTTCCTCGGAAACCTCTACTTCCTCTTGATTGCTTTTCTGAAATTGGTTCCCATATTTCTGAGGGCCCTGGGACCATGGGCCCCGTGACCCGTTTTTTGATTGGGGTACCTTGGATTCTTCAATAGGGGGCAGAAGCCTCCCTTTACATCCCGGACTGACCTGCATTCGCTAGCCCTATGATAACCTTTACCACAACGATAGCAAAGCTTCGATTCTCTTGTTCTTTCAGGGGCTTGACAATCTTTCTTAAGGTGCCCCATTCTCCCACAATTAAAACAAGCTTTTCGATTAGATAAATCTCTATACCTGTGCGTTTGTAAAATGGCGGCAGCTAGTCCTGCATTGGTTAGGGGTCCCCCCAGCTCCCTGCACACTCTGAGCCAATCTTGTAAACCTTTGCTTTTGCGAGGGGCGATAGCCGCTCGACATTCCTGGGTTGCTTGTTCATAGACAAGTTGCTCAATCAGGGGCATAGCTTGTTCTGAATCACCAAAGATGCGACTGGCGGCCTCTGTCATTCTGGCCACAAAGTCTGAAAATGGCTCTTGGGGTCCTTGGACAATCTTTGTAAGGTGTCCACTGGACTCTCCCCTTTTGTGAGGGCCTTCCATGCTTTAATAGCGGCGGCCGACACCTGACCATAGACGCCCCAGATGTAGTTGGTTTGATTAAGGGCATGTTGACCCTGACCTGTCAGCATTTCAAATGTCCACTGCCTCTGATTCTCATCTTCAGCCGTGGCATTAACTCTAGCTTGTGCCTGGGCTGCATCATACCAGAGAGCCTTCCATTCCATGTATTGTCCCATGTTGGGAAGCACTGCTTTCACTGTCGTTTGCCAGTCAGTGGGAGTCATGGCAAAATTAGCAAGCCTTTCCACCTGTAATGTGGTAAAGTTAGCATTGACCCCATAATTACGAACGGATTCGGCCAATTCTTTGATTTGATTGTAATCTACGGGGGTATGTACTCTTCCGCCTTCCACATTCTCGAATACTGGAAAAGCCATTTGTATTTTTCTCCGTTCCTCTAAAGGTAAAAAGGAGTCAGTACCAGTATTCAGCCGAAGCTCATATGGCGGAGGCGCTGAGGGGCGTGAGCCCGCCGGATTTATAGGCGGTGGCCTCACATTCATTTTTGTTTTCAGTGGCCGGTGTCTATCAGGGTGATATCTTTTTTCCTCATACCGTGCCACCTCCTCCTCTAGACCACCTTCTTCGCTAGAATCCAGAGTGTCAGAATCAGAATTATCTAGCTCCAAGGCTTCTAGCTCTACTGCAGGGTATAGACTAGATTCTGGCTTTTTCTTTTTCTTAGATTTGTTAAAGGGTGAATGATAACTCCCTTCTTTCTCTCCCCTTTCTTAACTTCCTGGGAGGGCCTTTTTTCTTAGACATGTCTTTTCTTTTGCGAGCTCCCATTCTCTCACTCCGTTCAGTTTCTGACATGCTATCCTGAACTTCCTCTAAGGTTCCCTGACTTTCTATTATAGCAGGGTGACAGGCCTCATCCTCCAAGCAGTTTTTAACTAGCTTCCAAATGGCTTTGGTACCTAAGCAGAGATCTCCTTCTGCATGCTTCCTGTCTAGTTCTTTACCTAGCTTGTTCCATGAGGCCACAGTGAGGGACCCGGAACAAGCATACCATGGTGCCACTCTATCTACCTCCTTCACAAAATTTTGAAGTGTTCGTGGTGCAATTTTAAGATCTCTTTGTTTTAGCACAGTCTGTAAGGCTGTAACCACTGACTGTGACGACCCCATCGCGCTGACAGCTTATCTAAAAAACGCGCTCAACTCCGTTACCAGACTGACAGCACCAGACTGACAGCACCAGACTGACAGCACCAGACTGACAGCACCAGATGGACAGCGCCAGACGGACAGCGCCAGACGGACAGCGCCGTTCTGTCAGCACCAGCCACGATGAAGGAGAAGGACAAACAGGACTAGCACCAAAGCCTCCACTGACCCGTCCCACGGTGATGACAAACTAAGGCCAAAGTCGAGAAAAGGGTTGTTCAGGATAAAGCATACCTCTCTGAACCTACGTCCCTGCAGTTCTGAATCCGCCCCGTTTTCCGAGGGGTCTCCCGCGGCGCCGGCGATGTTGAAGAGTTCCCGGGTTTCGGCACCAGATGTCCCGCGCTACCGTCTCGCCAGCAAGAACGACGCAGAACACTCGGATCCTTCTGCAGTAAAGCTTTAATGCATCTTGAGAGATAGATGATCAGCTTCTTAGAGGGAGACCCCAAGCTAAGAAACCCAGCCCCTTATATAAGCCTAGGAGCTCCGAGTGAGACGTGTAGAGCCGGGATTGGTGGTTTGCACATCACCCCAGATGACGTCACGGGAGAGGCACAGTTTAAACGGTTAACTCCAACTGACAGCGACAGTTAACTCTAACTGACAGCGACAGTTAACTCCAACTGACAGCGACAGTTAACTCCAACTGACAGCGACAGTTAACTCCAACTGACAGTGGATGTCAGCGCCATCTTCTAACGGCAATAGCGATAGCGAGGGCGGCTCCTCACACTGTAGTGATAATATTTTTCTGTTATCATAATGTGGAAAATAATGAAATCAATAGAAATTATTTCTATTTTGAACAGAGGACAGTAACTATACAAAAGTGTAGATATTTAAAAAGATGTATGTATCAAAGAAAAACCATCTTCCTCCTGAGGAATTTTCTTGCCACACTTAATGATTCACCTTTTAAAACGTACTGGTGTATTTGTGTAAATAATATTGGCAAAGACATTTATATTGTCTTTCTTGTATTGTATGAATGCTACCTGCCTGACATGAAAAGGAAAGATTTTAAAATGTGCTTTAATGGGCAACTTACTGGAATTACCCAACTTGTCCAGATTTAAACACAAGAATGAAGGAAGGAAGAGGACAAGTAGTGACATAGCCACAGCCAAAACTTTTCTAGAACTTGAAAAGGAAACCAAAGGAAAGATTGCAATAATATCTTTTTAAGAAATAACCAGCCCTGGCTAGTGTTTTTATTGCTACATCTTGAGGCTTATTTCAGACTATTGACTTCCTGAGCTTTAAGACAATCAATTGTTGTTCTAATTCACCAAATAAAATAATATGCTAAGGTAATATACAATTAAAATGCACAATATAAGTAAAATGCCAAAATGCATGCATAAGGTGACTTTATTCATCATCTACTGTCTTTAGTGTTTACAGCCTTTGTTTTAAAATATTCCCACACTCCAAGTCATATGAAAGTGAATAAAAGCTATAAAAAGTCACAAATAGTCACAATTTCAACCTCTGTTTGCTAAACTTACAAGCAGTATTCTATAGCCTTGATGCTTCCTGGTATATATAGTTTTTTCCTTGGATTCATAACAAATAACTTGTCTTCTTCCTACACACACACACACACACACACACACACACACACACACACGAGAGAGAGAGAGAGAGAGAGAGAGAGAGAGAGAGAGAGAGAGAGAGAGAGAGAGAGTCTGAATTTCGTTGGACCACCGGCTCCCGGGTAATGACACAGAAACTTTTTATTAATTCTGAAAGCTCAGTCTAGGCTAAGAATTGTTCCCAACTAGCTCCTCAAACTTAAATTAACCTGTGAATATTACTATGTTCTGTCATATGGCTTGTTACCTCTCCTAAGTACCATAGGTCCAATTTCTTCTGTATCTGGATGGTGAATCACCAGTACCTTATATTATTTTCCCAGATTTCATATCTCTCCATGGAGTTCTGGCTATCATCTCCTACAAAGCTGATAGTCATTCAGCTGTTCATTTAATCAATTAGAAGTTCACTTAGGCAGATGAGGAAGGACAGAGACACATCTTCACAAAGTACCAAAAGATTATCCCAGCATACACACATACACACAGACACACACACAAAAAAAATTAGACACATTTTGTTTGTTTTTACTCAGTTACAGCTGCTTCCTCTTTTCTTTCTGACTTTATTTATGTGTTTTAATTCCTGTAAAATCAGGAACAAAACAAGGCTGTCTACTCTCTCCATAGCTTTTCACTATTGTACTTGAAGTTCTAGCCAGAGCCATACGACAACAAAAGGAGATCAAGGAGGGATACAAATTGGAAAGGAAGAGGTCAAACTTTCACTATTTGCAGACAATATGATAGTTTACATAAATGACCCAAAGAACTCTACCAGGGAACTCTTACAGCTGATTAACACCTTCAGCAAAGTTTCAGGCTACAAGATCAAATCAAGAAAATCAGTAGCCCTACAATATACAGATGATAAAAGGGATGAGAAAGAAATCAGAGAAACATCACCCTTTACAATTGCCACACACAACACAATATACCTTGGGGTAACGCTAACCAAACAAGTGAAAGACCTGTATCGCAAGAACTTTGCATCTTTAAATAAAGAAATTAAAGAAGCCCTCAGAAAATGGAAAGATCTCCCATGCTCTTGGATAGGTAGGATCAATGTAGTAAAAATGGCAATGCTGCCAAAAAGCAATCTACAGATTCAATGCAATCCCCATTAAAATCCCAGCACAATTCTTCACAGACCTTGAAAGGACAATAATCAAATTTGTATGGAAAAACAAAAGACCCAGGATAGCCCAAACAACCCTGTTCAACAAGGCAATGTCCAGAGGTATCACCATCCCTGACTTCAAGCTCTATTATAGAGCTATAGTCCTGAAAACAGCTTGTTATTGCCACAAAAATAGACAGGCAGACCTATGGAATCCAATTGAAAACGCTGATAGTAACCAACACATGGATGAACATCTGATCTTTGACAAAGAAGCTAAAAATATATAATGGAAAAAAGAAAGCATCTCCAACAAATAGTTCTGGCATAACTGGATGCTGGCCTGTAGAAGAATGCGGATCAATCCATGTCTATCGCCATGCACAAAACTTAAGTCTAAATGGATCAAGGACCTCAATATAAATCCAGCTACACTGAACCTCTTAGAAGAGAAAGTGGGTGGTACCCTTGCACAAATTGGTACAGGAGACAGCTTCCTGAACATAACACCAGTAGCACAGACAGTGAGAACAACAATAAATGGGACCTCCTGAAACTGAGAAGTTTCTGTAAGGCAAATGACACAGTCAGCAAGACAAAAGGCAGCCCACAGAATGGGAAAAAATATTCACTAACCCCACATCTGACAGAGGGCTGATCTCCAAAATTTACAAAGAACTCAAGAAGCAAGTCTCCAAAACAGCAAAGGATCCAATTAAAAAGTGGACTACAGCAGTCACAGAAAGAGAAACATGGCATGTACTCTCTCATATATGGATTTTAGACATAGATCTGGGGAGTGCCAGCCTACAATCCCATGGCCAGAGAGTCTGGGAAACAGAACCTTCATACAGTGGCTGATGGAAGAAGAGGCAGACTCCCACACTAAGCACTGAACTGAACTCAAGAAATCCAGTGACAGAGAGGGAGGTGTGATGACCAAAGCCATTAAGACTGGGCTGGTTTAACCAGCAGAAAAAGCTGACCTGACAAGGGTTAGCTCTTGAATCCCAGACTGATGCCTGGGAATCCAGCATGGGACTGATCAAGACTGCCTGAATGTGGATGTCAGTGAGGTGGCCTAGGTAATCTATTGAGCCTTGGGTAGTAGATCAGTATTTATCCCGGGTATACAAATGGACTTTGGACTCCCATCCAACAATGAGAGATACACTCTCACCCTGAACTCTTGAAGGAGGGTCCAGGCCCTGTCCTGGATGAAATGCCAGACTATGGAGACCCCCAGGGAGGGCCTCACCCTCCCTGGGGAAATGAGGAGACATTGAAGGGGTTGGTGGGAGGGCACGGGAGGAGAGGAGGAAAATGGAGAGGGATCTGGAATTGACATGTGAAGCAACCTTGTTTCTAATTTAAATTTAAATTTAAATTATATATATATTTATATGTGTGTGAGTGTGTGTGTGTGAGTGTGTGTGTGTGTGTTTTTCATGATCACTTAAACTGGCTTTCTTTTCTTTAGACCATCTCATTTAATTCCTCTTATTTGCATATATTTCATTGAAGAATTCCAACTGTGTATCTGGTAACATTTCTAAACTGAAATCAGGAATACAAATTAAACTGCCCATTTTATCAATATTCACTTGAATGCTGATATAGATTTTTTTGTAAAAGTAAGAGTGATAATTCTGATCTCACACATACCTTTTCTAGAAATGTATCACTTCTCCTTTCAGAGGTAATGTCAATGCTTTTTCCATTTGAACTAAAGTAGATATTTTTGCTTACCACCACAGGGGAAAGTGACCTAATTAACTCCTTAACATCTAAGGCTAGGTGATAAAAGAGAATGCATGAATATACTTTCTTTCTTTCTCTTTTGTTATGCTTGCCAGTTGAAGTAAGGCATAATATTGTGAAGAAATCTAGGAAATGTAAAATGTTGCCTGTCAGTACTTTGGCCAGGCAAGGTTCTTACTGAAAGCTAGTAACTATTAGACATGTAAGTGAAATTTTAGAACATTTCCTTAAGCTCAGTCTACCACATAATGGTGATTATCAAACTTACAGACTAGCAGGTATTTAGGTAAAATAAATATTAGTGTTTTATTTTGTGAATATTTATTTTTAATTATGTTTTTGGGTCTATGTGGACTATTTGTACTCAAGTTCAGGTGCCTATAAAGGCCAGAAGAAGACATCTGATCTCCCTGACATTGAAACTATAGGAAGTTCTCAGCACCAAACATTGATGCTGAGAACTGAACTTGTGAATTTTTACAAGAGCAGCGATCAATTTTTTATTTGTTTTACATACCAATCACAGTTACCCCTCGCTCCCTTTCTCCAGTTCCACCCTACCTTCACCACAAACCTATCCCAGCTCATGTACCAGGGTTAGATCCTGTTCCCATTGTCAGGACCTCTCAAACAAACCAAGCTACACAACTGTCACCCACATGCAGAGGGCAGAGTTAGGACCCATGCACTCTCCCCAGCTATTATTCTAGAGTCAGTGAGCTCCCATAAGCTCAGGTGGGCTATATCTGTGGATTCCCCCATCATGGTATTTACCCTCTTTGCTCATAAAATCCCTCCTCCCTCCCTTGAATTGGACTCCTGGAGCTTAGTCCAGTGCTTGTCTGTGGATCTCTGAATTTGTCTCCATCAGTTATTGGGTGAAGTTTCTATGATGAAAATTAGGGTAGTGACCAATCTTAACTGGCCTTCCCCTGTGTTTATCTTTTATATCACTATCTTTTACTGTAAAACTTTTTTCAAAAATAATTAATTGAAAATGATGAACAATATACATTTCACAGTTTCATGTAATTGAATATCAATTCTGCTTTCTACTATAAATATACCTGTTAGTCCATAACTTCCCTATTTCACAGGTTCTAAGAAAATCCCTAGAACCACAATATAATATATTATCTTAACTTCCTAGAAGAAAATTTTATATAAAATTTGTCAACACTCCCTTCTGAACATATTCAATAACCAGTATCTTACATATCTACTATTAGAACCTTTACCAGACCAGTGTTCCCTCTCAATTCTCACATTTCTAGCTGATTTCAACCTTGCCCTTCTGTTATCTGTCTTGAACACTAGGCAGAATGATAATTTTAAAAGTTAGTTCTGGATCTGTTATTTATTTGTTTAAAATCATCAATAAAAACTCCAGTTTATTTATAATAAGAAACAATTTCTCTTTTTTAAATAATAAAAATGTTCTTCATCTTGTACTGTTTCTATGTTCTTCATCTCATTCTCAAAGTAATAGTGCTCCTTTTAACTCTTCCTGAGTATGTAGACCTTGTTTATGTTATTTACATGTGTTCACAGCACTTCCTGAAATGTCCATGTGTTTTTCCACTTCCTGTTTAGTTAACTCTTCCTTGATCAAGATTTCATCCCATTCACTATTGTGGTTGTAATAACCATATATATACGTTGTCTAATTCACTCTTCAATACAGTCTGTTTTACTTTTCTATGGATTGCTTAAAAACATATATTTCCCTTATTGTTTCATACTGAGCTTTTCCCTTTTCGACTAGATTATAAATTCTATCTAGGAAGGATTTTTATACTGTATGCTACCATAACTTGAGTACTCTATATCAATGGTCATGGCTACTTTATCTCCCCTTTCATGTTTTCTTCCAAGCTGTTACTAAAATGGCATTTACCATTTGTCGCTGTCTATGGATTTTCTTATCACCCAAGTGCAAATTCCTCCTTCAACTAGAATTTTTAATCAAGTCTTCTCTGACCATCAATTTCTTTGCCCTAAGAATGAAGATTCTGGACTCTTCAGGACTTAGGTAATTAAAATGATATAAATTGCCAAATAAATCCTAGTGTCACTCACCCTGCTGATTTCTATTTTAATTATTTTATCTTAAATTCCCAGTCCAATGAAGAGACAGTTTTAGACATTTTTGTCTAATAAATTTTCTAGAACTCTTTCAGTAGAACAGTGAATATTAAACAACACGATTATTTGATGTAATGATATTGAGAACAATAACTTTTGATATAGAAAAATATAGAATAATACGCAGTTGCTGTTTTAAAATGCTAATAAGGTTATTATAAAGCTCAAAATAACTAAGTGTATTTGAAAATTTCACATGCTGTATAAACATAAAAGCTTTAATTTGTAAGAGTAGTGAAATTTGTACAGTTTGTCATATATTTAACAAAACAAGAATGTATGACTTTAAAAATTAAAATAATTTTATTTCCCTTTTTGGAAAACAGTTCTTTTGATGTGTCCTGATACACATCCATGTTTCATCTACTAAACCTAAGCTGATGAGAACCATGTTAGAAAACATAGCTGATTTCATAATTTTTGAAAATGGAAGATAGTCTGAGGGATATTGTAGAGTGTTAATACATACACTTTCTTTACTTTTAATGAAACAGAATATCTCCTTGATGTAAAACATCAATCACAGAACCTTCTGGCTGGAAGAGTTCTTTAGAGACAATGAACCTACCTCATTCCACTACTCAAGAGAAATTTGGTGCAAGTTGTACCAAAACAAAGAATATTTGAATCATCTAATCCATTAAAAACTCATGTTTCCTATAATCATGTCATTAAATTAGAATGTGTGGGTAATGGGGTTTTAGAAGTAATACACTTAAGGCTACAGTGTGTGACTTGTCTTTGGAATTATTGCTTTTTATAAATTATCACACTTATGAAGTTATCTGTGAGAATCTACACTCAGATGCTGTGTTTTGTAAGGAAATAATTTTCTTTCACTTAATAGTTTGATTATGGGCAAATTCTGCATTATTGTACCTCATTTCCCCTACCTTTAAATGAGCACATGCTATAGTTCAAATCTTAAAGAAGCATATATCAATTGTTTTGTTTCATGGGAAGGTGATAAAAACTCTAATTGACGCAGTACATTTTTGATCTTAGATTCTTTGATAATTTTATTCAAGTATGTGATGAGATATGATCCTATCTATGTCCATTTCAATCTTCAACTCTCTTTCAGATGTCTCCCTTAATGTCTCTCTCAATTTCATGCTTTTCTTAATTTCTGAAAAATAATCCACTAAATCCGATTAGCACTGCACAAGTGTTCAAAGGTATCAGGGACCCACTAGATCATGCATAAACATTTATAGTCACATCTTCAAAACCCCCAAATTTAGTCGGGCATTGGTGGTGCACACCTTTAATCCCAGCACTCAGGAAGTAGAGGCAGGTGGCTCTCTGTGAGTTCGAGGCCAGCCTGGTCTATAGAGCGAGTTCCAGGACAGCCTCCAAAACAATACAGAAAAACTCTGTCTCGCCAAAAACAAAACAAACAAACAAACAAAAAACCCAGACAACCTCCGCACCCCAAATTCTTCTTCCCCTGCAGCAATCAACTTCTAATAGCTCATTAGTAAGGAGTAAGTCTATGAGTGCTGTTACCTTATTTATGTTGAAATGTTGACAGGGTTAATCTTGTGCAGGTCTTGTGCAGATACTCACAGGTACTGTTTGTTCACAAGTGTGGTAGACAAATCAGGTATATAAGACAGCATTTTGCATCTCTCTTCCCCAGTTCTCTTCCTCTAGCACTCACATTCCTACTTCTTCTTCTGTTACATTTCCTAAGTCTTGATTGTAACTGCAGGTGTCTATGGGGGTAGGGTGGGATGAATGGTGGCACAGATATCCTGTTTATGGTTGAGCACTCAGTCTCTTTTCATTAGCATTTTGACAAACTATAAGTCTCTGCAATGACTACTGCAGGTTGTCAAAGAAAGCTTCATTTTTCTTCTAACCAAGATTGAAAGCAGAGATAAAATAATTTTTAGAAGACAAATATACACCATGATAATATACTGAAGTTTGTTTTGTTTGCCTTTGATAAGGAACATAACTATTCATATACTTGTTACTTGTACATTCTTATAGCATGTGGCTATAAGGGAAATTATAAAGTCAAATGTTATCTTTCTTTCCTTTTTTGTTATTTATCAATATGTCTTCCAAAGTTGCTACCATGTAAATCCTATAAGCAATGTGTGAGTTTGCTTTGCATCAAATCCTGAATATTATTTTCAAAAACACATTATAATTTTAAGTGCATTTGTGTACTTTCTGTTTTCTTAATTTGTGTTTTCAGTGGAAAAAGATATTTATCATTTTATAACAAATAATGTACTTTTGAGTCTGCATATGCAGCAGTATTGTAAATTATATGCCCCCACTAAGAAAAATGGATAACTCTTAAGTTCCATGACTATCACATTAGAATATGTTATAATTTATTTAATTTGCATATAGGAATTACATTCTAAGCCTAGAAACAGGAGATAGCATCTGAGTTAATAGGAAATATAAACCTAAGCAAATGAAGTTTGATTACAGATATGGCATGTCAGGATGCCTATAACCTTTAACTTCCATTAAAACAACCATTCTACAGTCATCATTTAAGCTTTCCCAGAAGTCTTCTGACTTATCAGAAAATGTTAGAATTCATTGCAAAATCAGTATTGGGCTTCATTTATCACAGACAATCCACGTTTGAAATGTTCCCTTATGGGCTCATTAAATTCATCTGCAAACTGCTTGCTGAGTCTTTTTGTTAAAATATGTACAACATTTCAAAGTAAAGTAGAACTAGTGTAAAGAGAAAAGTATAGTGAAGTCTGGGTTTCTGTAATAGGTTAAGAAATCTTTGTTTCTTTCAAGGAAAACCTTATAATTTTTGTAAGTATGCTGTAATGTTTGTATGTTAAAGCAGCAATATTCTCCAGAAAAATATGGGGTAGTTTTGACAGTAAAATTTCTTATAAGCAGACTTTCAAAGATTGACAAAATACAGTGTATACTTTTTCTAGGCTGTAACTCATTGAAGTAGCCAAGATATTACTCAGAGATAATAGTAGAAAATATCTTATTCCTCCCATTTTATGAACAGCTGCATTCTATGTAGTGACATGAGCATTGGTCCATGCGTGGATAACAAACTCCATAAAGATCAGACAGTAAATATATTTAGTTTGTGTGTAATTAGATTTGTCTCACAGCTATGAACTCTATCAACATTAGACAAAAGCTACTGAAAATAAAAGACAAGGCTACAATTAAGTAAAATAATGTTTATCAAAAGAGATGACAGATGAGATATGTCCCATGGACCTTTGTATGTTAAGTGTTGTTCTAAAATGTAACAGGGAAATACTTTCAAATTCAGAATTTCTAGATTTAAGAGCAGTTAGATTACAATGAAAACAACCATCATTTGGGTTAAGTATCATAAATAGGAGAAAAACAATTTGGTAATTATGCATAATTCTCATTCTTAAATACAGAATTTAAACATTCAAAGTCCAGTGCTTAAAATTTTTATTATCATTTTTATTTCTCAAAGAAAAGAAAACAGGCTCTAATATTCTGCGTCAAAAAATGTCACCAATATGAATATATAGTGTTCATAATAAAACATGGTAGAGATTGAGAAGGCACCAGTCAAAACAAAGAAAAGAAAAAGACCAAGGCTAATTAAATCATAAAGAAAAGTAAAAATTATACAGAATCTCATTATGTCATGGCAATGTATTCTATTAAAATTTAGTGGAAGAGTTCCAACACATGGAGGGCTCAGACTTTACAATAGTATCTATTTAGAGAGATAAGCCATGATCCTTATAACTCCCTCTCCCTTTGCTGTTTTTGAAAAAAAATCACATTTCAAAGAACAGAAGGAGACCTCAAAGGGTTGCATTGTTTAGCTTTATATATGCAGTGAGGATTAATTAGTGCAATAGTTAGCATGTACCCAGTGCCTAGTGTGTGCCAGAAATTTTCAATGTATTATCTCCAGTTTTCATGTCCTTTGATTCAAAACTGTTCTGTTTGCTACTTTTGTGAACCAGGGACATAAATTCAATCTTTCCTGAGGTATTCTTCCAGAAGGATTTCTCTATAGTCACACATTCCACAGAAATATTGTTGAATTGCTTAGAGAAAAACATCATGAAATTTTCTTTTTAATTTTTATGCATATACATGATTACCAACATGTATGTATGCACATTAAGCATTGGCTGAATCTCTTGGAACTCACACTCAGAATGTTGAGAGCCATCAAGTGGGTGCTATAATATGAAACCCAGTCCTTCAAAACAAACAACAAGTTAAGCAACAAATATTCTTAACTGCTGAGCCATCTCTCCAGCTCTGTAATTTACTCTTGAGAGAATAGTTAGTTATCAGTAGTGATTTAGAAGCTGTACTGTCACACAAATGTCTTTAAAATTATAATCTGAAGACTACTATGAAGCAGGAATATTGAGGATGAATATTCACAATGCTTAAGAAATGGAATTGGCTGTAAAATGATTTCTTCTAGATAGGTGGCCATTGCAATCAGAAAATTATGACAGCTAGAGATGCTTACACCAAGTCTCTATAAAAGTGGGTCTAGGAAATCAACAGTCAGGCATAGGTGGAGGAAGGGCTCAAGGGAGCCTTACTGCTGAGCCATTTTCTATTAATAGAGTAAAAGAGAGAACATTATTGCCATTAGTTGTGTAGCCAGTAACCTCCAAACCCATAATTACATAGATGGCTCAAGTTAAATTCAGTATGTCACCAATAAAAAATGTAAATGTGACAAAGGGATTTCCAGGGATGAGAGCTATTTGACTGTGGTGAGGTGAAAATACAAGGATAGGATTGAGAGTAATCAGAATGTACTATACACATGTATGAAAATGTCAAAGCACAGATTTAATTATTAAAGAAGTATATTCGAGCTTTGAATTTTCAAATAATTGATGATGGCAGTTTTACAAATGTTGAGAAATTAAGTTGAATGTGTCCCAGGGAAAAGATGATGGGGAATGCTTGTGACTGATGTGGTAGTAATATGAATGATAAGAAATATATAACAAAATATTGAGAAAAATAGCATTGATAAGATCAATAATAGATTTATTGGATTTTATATTTTCACTATCCATCACATATTTATATATTCATCCACCACCATATAAAGACATATTGTGGTGATATGAATAAGAATGGTTCCAATAGATTGATGGATTTGAATACTTGGTCACCAGGGAGTGGCACAATTTGAAAGGAATAAAAGATGTGGAGGTGTTAGAGGCAACGTGTCATTAGGGAAGGTGTTTGTGTTTCCAAAAGCCTAAGTCAGGCCCAGTGTGTATGTCTTCCTGTTCCCAGAGGATACAGTGATGGAACTCTCATCTACTTCTCCAGCATCATGCCTGCCTGTGTACTGCACTACGTCCTGCCCTGATGATAATGGACTAAACTTCTGAACTGTTAACCAGTCTCAGTCAAATGATTTCCTTTGTAAGAGTTGTTCATGGCATATTTTCAAAGCAACGGAACACTGACTTAGATACAGATAAATGGCAGAATTAAATCTAGAAAATTATTAGCTTTATATCTTCTTTCACATTTTATTTTGTTATTCACCTGCATTCTGTTCTTCATCACCTAATATTACCTTTTCTTAGTCTCCTTTCTAAATTATTCCCTGTACTCACACTTGCATTTGTGTAAATATATACATATGTACATTTTAAGATGGAATCCCCATATGAACAAGAGCATATTTTGTTTATTCTTTCTGAGACTGGATGCCCTTACTTAATATTGTGGATAAAGGAGAAAGGGAACAATGGAAGATAGACACAAAAAGGAGGAGAAGACGATGGAGGAAGGTGGAGGAAGAAAAATGTGAGTTAAGGAAAACAGAAGGAAATGTAAGACTAAAGGATCATTTTGGTCTACTGCCCAGCTGTGCCAACTGTTTTCTGTGTGAAATCAGGTACACGCAGCTGTAAAAGGAAGATGAAATAACTTGGTTAATTGATAGAAAGCTCTCAGAACTATGATTACCAAACAACAAAATCCCATTTGTAAGTGTGAACTGTCACTATTCTTTTAGGTAAGAAAATACACTTGTTTGAGTTTGGATGGTCCTAGATTAAGGATTGTAGAGGCCATTAATGTAACAATGACCCTATCTCTTTTTGTTTTCTCCTACATATACTTATGCGTTGAGAAGTTTCTGCTTCACAGAAGGCATTTAAATGATGACTGGAACTTTTCAAGAAATATAAATAACAGTTATACATCCATTAGTAACCAATAGGAAAATCTAGGCATAGGGAAATTTGTCAGTCACATAGCACATGGGATGGGATTTCCTGAGACATTCTAGGTAAGAAGCAAACGAAAGAGAAGATTGTGCCCTATGTAACAGTAGCATTTAAAAGTTGAAGTGAGAAATGGAAATCAGAAGAGAAGCAGGAAAATATATCTATATGATAAAGGAGTTTCTAAAATAGTAATGATCTATCATTATACTCATATATTAAGTACATCCTTCAAATATAGTGAACACACAAAATTTTCAGTAAGTTGCACTTTAAGCATTCAAGACATAGAATGCCTCTCCTTAGAAGATTGTGCCCCTATCTTCCTCTCTACTTTATATACATGGCTGCTCTTTCTTAGGAACTTCATTGTGTGTCTACTTACCGTTGCAATATTTGGATATATTTGAAGGTTGTATTCCTCCTTCTGCCATGCTGCTCATATGTTTCATAAGATGCCTAGTATCAAGCATATTTATAAAATATAATAGAATATTTCTAGGTACATCTTATAGTCAAGTATGTCCACTAGATATCAGTAGACTAAGTTGTTGCCAGAAAATGATTTTTTGAAATTAATAATAACTGAGACTGTTGGTATACATGCATGTGAACACTTGCACAAAACTGACTGGTTTGTGGTCTGAAATCAAATGGGCAGGAGACATATACTATACTAACATTTCTTTTCATTTTCTCAGCATACAGGTCTTTGGGAAAAACATTTTCCAGTTTTAATAAGCTTCCAAAATATTCAATTTACAATGCTAGCACCTGTTAAGATCTAGCATGTGAACAACTCATTTCAAATCGACAAATATTCTATCAAGAAGCACAGAAGCACATAATAGGTATATTCCTCAGTGACTTTTCAGTCTTAATATAAGCAATATTTCTTCCTTTTGTGACAAAATTATTCTCCAAGAATAACATATTCTCTTGTGGTTTCTGTTTTGAACACCATTTTCTGTGTATTCAATAGATTATGTTCCTGTGTAGCCAAAACTGATGGCTTCTTCATCTTCATATTCTCTTCATTAAAGACAGTAATTGACAGATAGTGGATTCTTGTTAAATGCTCACATGATTATTTACTTTAAGAAATTTATTATGAATATGGACTCAATGCAAAGGTACGAAATAATGTAATTACATAATTTGAAACTTAACTTGTACTAATCTGTCATCGGTAGTCTAGGAAAGAAAAAAAGCCATGATATGGTTCACTTCTACTTTATGAATAAAAGACATTGTGCTGTCTGTGCTCATTAAAAGGTGTAGGAAACAAAAGAATTATTTCTGAAAATGTATTTCAAAAACAGATGGTAAAATATGCAAGAGTTTAGCAATGTATCATGAATGTATCATAACTAATCCTCAATAACCTATGAGTTCTGTTTGATTAGCACAATAGAGGGGTGGGATTTTTGAAATGCCTCAGAGGGCTTCAAAACAATGTTGGATTAGCTTTCATTTTTAAAATCTGTTAAACAAACTGCAAGGAATAATTATCTGAATGAATCAAGATGATTTGACCATTTTTTATTTTAGAGACACTCTTATCTACATATTCATCTCCCCATGATCTCAGCCTCCCATCCTGCCATGCTTCCCACCGAACCCCTACGCACAACCCACCCACTCCCCAGGGACAGAGAGAACCTCCAGGAGGGGGATCATCAAATTTCATCACATCATTTGGGGGAGAGCCCAGGCCCTCCTTTCCATATCTGGGTGGCAATAGTATAGTATCCCTTCATAGGGAATGGGCTCCCAAAATCCACTTGTGATCTAGGAATAAACCCTGCCTCCACTGTTACAGGTTCCATAGACTTCCTTGGCCTCCGAGCCGGCATCCACATTCAGAAGACCTAATTCAGTCCAATACTGGTTCCCCTGCTTTACGACTAGGGTCTGCACACTCTCATTAGTTCAGGTCAACTGTTTCTGCGGGTATCTCCAGTTCCATCGTTGTTCATTTGCTCATCTCTCCTCTCTCTCTCCACAACTGAATTCTGGGAGAATGGCTCAGTGTTCAGCTGTGGGTGCCTGTCTTTGCTTCAATTAGCTACTCGGTCAACACTCTAGGAATGGTATACAAGGTAGTCATCAATCTCATTATAGGGGAAGGGCATCAAAGGCAGAGTCTCCACCACTGCCTAGATTCTTAGTTGGGGTCATCCCTGTGGATCCCCTACCGTTTCCTCTGTGACTGACCTCTCTCCAAACCTATGCTGACTCCCTTTATCAAGGCATCTATTTTCTTGCCCTCCTCTATTCCTCCCCTGTCCCCGTCTTCCTGTTCTATTCTGCCTTCTCCCTTCTCTGCTTTTATTGCTAAGGGGTCCTTGTCCCCTCCCCTTCTTCAGGGGACCATGTGTTTTTCTCTTGGGGTCCTCATTGTTTTCTAGCTCCTATGGAAATGTGGGTTGTAGGTTGGTAATCCTTTTCTCTTTGTCTAAAAAGCTATATATGAGTGAGTACATGCCACGATTGTCTTTTTGTGACTGGATTACCTCACTTGGGATGGTTTCTCCTAGTTGCATCCATTTGCCTGCGAATTTCAAGATTCCATTGTTTTTTTTCCCCGCTGAGTAGTACTCCATTGTGTAACTATACCACATTTTGTCTATCCATTCTTCAGTTGAAGGGCATCTATGTTGCTTCCAGGTTGTAACTATTACAAACAATGTTGCTATGAACATAGTTGAACATATGTCCTTGTTGTATGAATGTGAATCCTTTGGGTATTTGGCCAGGAGAGGAATTGCTGTATTTTGAGGTAGACTCATTATCATTTTCCTGAGAAACCACCATACTGATTTCCAAAGTGGTCTTACTAGTTTGCACTCCCACCAGCAATGGATGAGTGTTCCTCTTCCTCCACATCTTCTCCAGCATAGACTGCCATTGGTGTTTTTGATTTTAGACATTCTGGCTAGTGAAAGATGGTATCTCAGAGTTGTTTTGAGTTGCATTTCCTTGATGGTAAAGGATGTTGAACACTTTAGTGTCTTTTGGCCATTTTATATTCCTCTATTGAGAATTCTCTATTTATTTCTGCACCCCACTTTATAATTGGGTTGTTTAGTGTTTTAGTAGCTAGTTGCTTGAGTTCATTGCATATTTTGGAAATCAGCCCTCTGTTATATGTGGGGTTGGTGAAGATCTTTTCCCATTCTGTGGGCTGCCATTTTGAGTTGACCAATTTTAACTGAAATATGAAAAATGTTACTTCATAATGATTTGTGTTAAGGCTAAAGGATAATAGTTGAAGAAGGAAGATCATCAAATCAGTTAATATTTTTATTTTAACTTCAATATGTATAGCAATATATATCTCCTTTCAATTACATTTTATTGTGTATGTGCCTGGGCTTATGCATATCACAGAGTGTGATGATCAGAAATCAACTCTTGGAATTCAATTCTTTGTTTCCTTTATATGGATCCTAATAATCAAACTCAATTCATCAGGCTTTGTAGCAAGAACTTTTAGCCACTGAAAATTTTACTGAACGTATTATAAAATTTATTTGATATAAATTATATGAATTTAAAAATTATCAAATTTTTGTTAGTTCTCTGAGAACATCATAAAATTCATTTTGATCATATGTCATATTCACAATCCTTCCCCAACTTCTCACAGAAATACCCCATTCCTTCTACACACAACTTTGTGCCCTTTTTTATTTGTTTAAATAAAATAAGTACAGTTTGTGCTGTCTATATATGCTTGATTATGTAGCCTTTCACTGCATTTTTGTAAATCTACCACAGGTCACACCATTAAAGAAAACTTTCTGTCCTCCCTGTAGCAATTAGTATCCAATAGCTCCTTATTTAGGGATGGAACTTCATGACCACCTTCCTTCTCCATTTTGGGATTTTGCCTGGCTTGACCTTGCACAGGTCTTGTGCGTGTAGTCACAACTCTTGTGAGTTCCTGGTTCCAAGCATCCTGCTGTGTTGAGAAATCACTTTTGTCTGGAAGTTATCCACTTCATCTACTTCTTATAATCTTTGTGCCACCTCTTCCACAATGATCCCTGAGTATTTAGATGAAAGTGTAATATCAGATTTAGAACTGAGTATTCCACAGTCTCTCAGTCTCTGTAACTTGAGCAGTTGTGACTCTCTACTATTAATTTCCATCCACTGTAGAAAGAAGATTTGATGAGTGTTGAAAGATGAGGTTACCGGGTTGGGGAAGAGGGGAGGGAGTGGGAGATGGAATTGACATGTGAAGATAGCTTGTTTCTAATTTAAATTAAAAGATAAAATAAAAACAAGGATGAACTAATCTTATGAGAACAGTGATAAATCATTAGGAGTCAGCCCATTTAGCTGAACATTCCTATATGTATGTGGAACTATGTCTACAGAAATGGTTTGCATGTCCCTAATTACTACTGATATTAACCATATTTCCATGCACTTATATGATATTTATATTTCATCTTTATCTTATTTTCCATTCTCATTTGCTATTCTTGCTACTTAGTTCATTGACTTCCTCATAAATTCTGGAAACATGTCTTTTGTATAATATGTGACATATTTTCTGTAGCATTTCTTTTCCTTCTTTTAACAGCATTTCAGAGCAAACTTTTGATATTGTGATAAACTTTAGTTTAAAATTGGGTCCACAGATTATACTTATGGTCTCATACTAAGAAATATTTGCATATCCAGACATAGAAAAACGGTCTTTATTATAAAGATATTGTAGTTTCACATTTTCTAATTATATTTATCAATTAACATTGCATAAACTATGGGGTTAATTCTTTTGTATTAAAATTCAACTCTTTCAATACAATTTATTGAAAAAGCTGTATTTCATTTAAATGTCTTTAGAACCTTTATAGAAAATTCATTAACATATTTCAATGGACTTATACTGAATACTCCATTTTGTTTATTTTATCTATATGCTTTTCTGTAGCCAGTACCATATTTTGTTCTGTGCTGTCACTTTAGATGTTGCAAACTTCCTGGATCATTTGGGTTCTTCCTTAAAAGTATTTTGACTCTTCCATTTTCTTTTTCATTCCATATTTTTTCAGAAGTTCACATGATCTAGGAAAAGATAAATTGCCAGATGTTGAAATAAGCAGCTAATTAAGAAGTAATCAGGAAGTTCATCCAGTTGTGAACCCTGAGAGGTACATTAACAACTAGTCTGGCAGTATATAATCAATGGTACAATAGTAGTATGAATGTTATTGGAACAATCAAGAAGCTTCTGATTAAATATAAGACCCACTTTATGACAAGAAACTAATTACTTGAATAAGAAACTGTAGATAGCTAGGACATAGGCCATACAGATCTTATTACTATTATTCTGCTAAATGAACTACTAAATGACTTCTAGTGACTATGTATACCCATAGATCATTATATTTCTCAATTGTTATCTGACAAGTCACTTCTTGATGTAGAACATAGTTAACACAGAGACCCACATCTAGTCATTATGCATACAATAGTGTTCAGAATGTTGAATTCTAATTGATACATATGTGTCACACTTTTGCCTTCCAGGGCTCAGGGATAACTGTGGAAAAGATGGTAGTAAGACAGTAAGATCTGGAGGTGGTAGATGATTACAAACAAACAATGTTCCTCTGACAGAGTGATGCAATTGCATATATAACCAACATTGTGTGGCAACATGCAGAAGACATATACATCGAGTCAGATAATATTCTGATATGGAAGGAGGCAAGTGTGCATCAAATTCTATCCCTAGCAGAGGAACAAATACAGTTTTTAGCTCCAACAGAGAGATAATCAGGTTAATTTAATGGTGTAAAAACTATCAGCCTGACTAAACTCCAGGGAAGGACCCAACCCCAGGAAAATATGAACAACAACATAAAAGCAATAGAACTTGATGGGTTAAAAAACAAAAGAACATGAAGTTGGCTGGGTAGAGCACTGACATTGTATTCCATACTCTGAATTGTGGAGATAACTAGTGTGGGAAGTGTTGCAATAAAGCTAAAAATATATGGACATGTTTTACTAGGAACAACAGAAAGCAGCTCATTTATGAAATGTTTTAGTGCTCATGGAAGAAAACTGAATAAATGTGTGCCTGTCTATTGTGTGCCATTTGACATGAGTTGGTCCCTGAATGTACTATAATTGTTTGACATCAAAAAGGAGTCATAAGCAAATGCTACAACACTGAAATAAGTACAAAAATTAATGAGTACCAGAGCATTTCTACATGCTTACACATTTAGCTTTATCAAATGATGAACAAACCTAATGAGTGGACCTTCAAAATCTGAGGGGGAAGTCCTGTGTATATGTCAATAAAGAACTGTTGGCCAATAGGGAGCCAAGATAGGTGGGACTAGGAATCCAGGAGGACTCTGGGTAAGAGAAACACAGGAGAAACCCAGAAATCAAGATGTAACACCATGGGGGTAGGAAGCCCGGAAACTTCTCCGGTAAGAGACATACTTAGATTAAGAATTATGGGGTAAATACTTAAGTCAGAGCTAGCCAGTAAGAACAAGCAAGCCCAACAGCTTCATTATTAATATAGCCTCCTGTGTGTTTATTTGGGACTGATGCGGCTCTGGAACCAGGCTGGCAGGAAGGCTTCTTTTTACAAGAATCTATTTTTCCTTGTCAATAATAATTCTATTCATAAACACAAACACAAGCACACACAGATAGAGAAGGTTACAGAAAGAGAGAGATACAGAGAGAGGGAGAGAGATGAGCAAGCCAAGAGATAAAGAGGTGTTTGAGTCAAGTTTTACAATAGTCCCCTCCTTTTGCCTCAAGCTGCTGAGGAATAGCACACCTGTGGTGAAAAACATTTCTCAGATGCCATTCTCATTGTTTGCCTTCTGGTCTGTGTTTGCCTGTGCTGGCCTTTAGCATCCCTGCTTTATAAACTTCTCTTGCAGCCTCTCACTCTTCCAAGGAATATGACAGCTCATTCCTCTAGCTGAAAAACATGTTGCTCTGCCCTTAAGCCTGTGTGTCTCTACAAACTTTAATTTTCAAAAACATTTTCTTCTAAGGGATATGTATAATAATACAGCTCAGCATAGTTACCAGTCATGCCATTGTGTTAGAAGAAAAATTTCAAAAGTCAATGTCTAAATATAGAGTTGAAAAGAGGAAGTATTGACTCATCCCATCATTTACTTGCTTTGGGGCTGCAGGGAACTGCTTGACCTCTCTGTTTTCTTTGGATAAGTGAAGGCAATAATACCTGTCTTGTCTTCCAGATGTAGGTGAGTAATTATGGGTTGTGGAGTCCTTTTGAAATTCAAAAAGGAAATTGCAAAGGCTAATCACTGACAATATTCACCTAAGATTTTGAGTAATTGACACACACACAAAAAGATTGTCTGGAGGGAGAATAGAAGATCATGAATGCTAACATAGATTCATCCATAAATTCACAAAATAATTATGTCAAGGGATTAAAAGTTCCTGTCTTTCTCTCGTTGCCTCCCTCCAGGCTTTGGTTTATGTACATTCTTTTAGACTCTTTCTGATAACTCTGCTAGTTTATTCATCAATAGGTTAACTCTGGAAACAGGCATTTATGAGTCTATTGAATAGTTTACTTATATACTTGAGTCTACTACTTCCAGCTGGGATTCAAGGAGAATGAGGATTTAGATGCTCCCAACCACGTTGCCTTCATTTTCTTCTTTTGTATAGTGACAACAACTCTTACAACACAGAAGTACACTTAAAAATGACATGTATATATTTTTGAAAGCATAGACCAACCACTACATGAACAAGTTTTACTTCTTACTTTTTAGTTATTCATTTAATTATTTTGGCATAGGTGTACACTAGCGTGGGTGCACACAGACACACACACACACACACACACAGATACACACACACACACACGAAATTTATATGACTAAGGCTGATAGTTCTCCCACAAAACTCATAGACTAACAGAAACTCCAGTACCAAGCAAAAGAAACTTTCTTTCAAATAGATGTTCAGAGTAGTTCATGTGAATGGCAAAACAATATAGACAATTGATATACCCTTTGGCTGCCTCTCCAAGGTTGACAGTAAGTCCTGATTGCTGAAGACACAGCACATTTAGGATAAAGTACTGGAATGATTGCAGCAAGTTGGTTCTAACCTGAAAGGGGTCATCCACCAGAGAATAATTTGTAATCTACCAAGGGAAGGAAGTGACTTATGATCTTATCCAGATTAAAAAAAACCTATAACCACCATGATGAGCATACCAAGATATCTCTAGAAGTGCAGTAACTGACCCTCACATTTTGGTGGTAACTAACAGTCTAATTGCTATTAAAGCTTACTCAATAAGAGGAAAATCAAGGGTTTACTGAAATCCTAGAAAAACATCTGGTGATAGTAAAGTCATAAACCTTAGAAAAGAATATGTTAATATCACTTTGCTATAATATTATGATTCAATACTACATTCTAAATCTTGCTCCTATACCCATATACAAGTATAGCTACAACCTTTTCATAGAAGCCTCTCTTAATAGCAAAGACAGAACATCAAAGAAAACCACAGTGGATGCAAAAGAGAAATGAACTTATTGTGAGGAGCTACGAAAGATGTTGAAGAGACTATGGAAATATTGGAAGAACTCAAGTAACAATAATCCTGCTGTGAACACTCTCACCTAAATATAGCTCAATAAAAAGCGTTGGAAAAGTGGCAACATTAATAAAAAGGGAAAATTTCACTAGATCACACATCTAGACAAAGAACTATAAGCATCTGTTGAATGCCAGGGAAGAGAGAATTTTCCTCTCTGAAAGATGATTCCCATTATTGATTTTTAATACAGCATGATCAGCATTGAAACTATATAAACAAAAAAAACCAAAAGCTGACCCAGAAGTTCTATACATAAATTTACATACATATAATACCTACAAAAATATTCATATGAAAGAGGCTAATAATTTCATATTGGAAACATAGTAAGGATTAGAAGAAGGGTATGTGGTAGGGGCAGAAGGGAAGAAAGGGAAGGGATAAAGTGTTATAAACTTAATTTTAAATATATTCCAAAAAGAAGAAAGGAAGCTGGGTGACTGTATGCACATGGAATACTCTGAACATCTATTTGAAAGAAAGTTTCTTGTGCTTGGTACTGGGGTTTCTGTTAGCCTACGATTTTTGTGGGATAACTATCAGCCTTAGTCATATAACTTTCGTGTGTGTGTGTGTGTGTGTGTGCATTCTCGTGCTCATGTACACACGTGCTTGTGCTTGTGTATTCACATACATTTTAACGCATTATATATAGTTTTTGGTAAGTATGAAAAAATGTGATTTCTTGAATTTGCAAGTAATTTACTTATCCTTTCTCTCTCCTTTTTTTTGACCTCGGTTCCTCTTACTTTCAGGAAATATCAAGCAATAATGCTGTCACTGGGAGAAGAAGAGAGACTATGGTATTTAAGCAAGTCATGAGACAATTGGATATGTGCTTTAGATAAAAGTTTTTCTTAAAGAGAAAACTAAAGACTAACAAGCATGTTGAAATTCCTACAAATATTATCACCATTGATTCTAATTAATTGCCATACATAATTAACCATCAAATAAACTGAGTATATAAAGGGGTCTAGTCTAGTAAGTTGTGGATTTTCAAGGCACTAACACTCATAACAGGTGTAGAGAAGCTGAGATAATTCAACAGATGAGACTGTTTTGTTAAAAAGAACTGTTATTTCAGCAAACAAAGGCAAATTTAAGAAACCAAATTTCAAGAAAAGCACTAACCCTATATGGCCTTTAACATGAAATCCATAGAGGGCTCCAACTGGAATCCAAATGAAAGGAGCAATGTGTTATCACCGACAGTTCTCCATGCATTAGAGTGCATGATGGTTGATGACCATTACTTTTTCAAAACTAAAAACTCTGCTGAGTTTTGGGATAGCAGTTAGGCACTTAACTTTGATATCAGGAAAAGGAGATAAAAAATATCTCTAAAGAGCATTTTATTAAGTACATCTGTCAGTTTATGATGGCAACTTTTCTGAAAACGTATTTCATTTCTAACTCAGAAGAGTTCTTGAAACAAAGTAAAGTAAAATTACAGAACAAAAAACAGTGAACAAAATATAACACATTATACAGTGTTTAAGATTTTTATGAAAGCTTTCAAAGAGATGTGGCAATTATAGTCATTTCTTTCTCTTGTTCATGTGGCAATTGCTTTTAAAAGGAAAGTACTGCACTTTATTTGGAAGCAATTAAAATTTGAAAAAATGACCCAGAGTGAAAATATTCATACTTCTTAAAAATATTTCTTTGCTGACTCTTGTAGCCATCAGAATATAGAAAATAACATTCAAGATGGAGGTGAAGAAATGATATATATATAGTATTACATATTTTCAGATATATTTTTCAATATTGTATCACATGAGTTTTGAATAATTTTCACCCATTTCCCTGGGGAAAAGTCATCACAAGTCATGAGTGAAATCTTGAAGAAAGCTAGCCCTGGAAAGATAACACAAATTTAATGATAAGAGAATTAGAATTTAAACTTGAATTTAGCCATTTTCAGAGCATATGATTTTATCCATGATAGAACTTCAACATATATTGCAATGTCAAGTCTTTGTTATTATCTTGTCTATATCACTACTGATTTATTCCAAGACTTTTAGTTCTCTCATTATGTACAATACATGCAATAAGTGTGTTTATACATCTAAACTCTAAACCTAATTAAAGATATGTGAAATAACATGAGACTATAGAATGCATGGGAAAATTCTATCAAATAACTCCTCTATCTCTTTGTGAAATAGGTCTACCACCAAGAGTGTTTACACTTTATCTTTGAAGGCATCTTGCACAGAAAACATGGGATAATATGCTGACTTCCATGTAGTTTCCTTGGTGACCTACTTGGAGTTGAAGGTGAACAATTTTATTAAATGTAAAATGCATGATTTTTCTTGTCTGTCAATCACTATAAACACATCTCATTACTTTCCCTTATTTTCCATGTAAATGTAAATCAACTGAAGATAAATCAAATATACTAACTCTGGGCATAATATCTTTTTACAAGAATCTTATGATTTTTCTCTTTTCTTCCTTAACTTTTATTTTATAATATAACTAGAAATATCACGATATTGAAAAATAGATAGAAATTGCACCTAGTATAGAAGCACTTGGAACATTTACTAATAGACTCTGAGTTACCAATAATGCATTGGTATCCCATTATGGAAAAAAAATCAAAGCACTGTCTCTCAGTATGATTGAACCAAGAAGCAACCCTAGATTTGAATTCTCTGCTTCATCCTTCCTCTGCCTTGCATTCTCTGTCTGTCTGTTTTATGGGTCTGAATCTGTGCTTACCTGAAAGCTGACTTGTGAATCTGTTCCTATGTATCTGTGTCTGTCCCTGTGTGTCTGTCTATGTGAATGTGTATGTCCCTAACAAAGGGCTTTAAACCATTTTTATTGATCAACATAGAAAACATTACTTAGAAAGCCAAAAAGAATACTTTGCAGAAATATATAACAGATTTTTACAAGGTATTTATTATGGCTATTCTTAGGTGTGAACTTGCTTTATGATTTCAGAAAAAATAAGTTTTCATCGTGGTAGGGTAGAACAGTGTAAGAGTCAGACATGGTAATAGCAGCAGGAAGTTGAGAGATCACTTCTTCAACTGTAAACATAAAGCAGAGAAATCAAATTGGAAGTGGAGTGAGACTATAAACTCTCAAAGCCCAACCCCAGTGATATACTTATTTCAGAAAGGCATTACCTACCAAGAACCCCCACAACCAGTGCAGTCAACAATGGACTCAATGTTCAAATACGATGCTTATGCAGGTAGTCTCGAGAATTCAAAACACCACACACCATATTGAAAATCACTGTCACATATAGTGACATAAAAACATATAGTGACATAAAAACGAATATGCTCCACAGAGCATGACTGTATGTGTTAAACAGGAATGCTATTGGTCTATACAGGTCACATTTCTGTGGCTGCTTTCCATTGATTCTAGGCTCAAGTAGAAAGATTGAAGTCACATTGTCTTTTTTTTTAGTGCTGCATCTTTGAGAATGTTATACCTAATAAAAGCTAGAATCTTTGAGTATTTTTACTCAAAATGAACATTAGAAACGAAGAAACATTTTCATAGAAATGATCACTCTTTATTATTTTTATTTATTTACTTTATCATTATTATTTTAAAACATTAGTAAGCAGGATAGTCTTAATAACTTTTGCATAGATATGAATGAATATTTGAGAGGACAACTTTATACTGGATGTGTTTCTATTGACTTATGGTTTGAAAGTTTCAAGTTTATGATTGTGCGGCTCCGTATTCTTGAGGTGAATGTCATTGTAGTAAGAATAGATGATAGCAGGATTTATTCAACTCATGGAAGACAACAGCAGAATGCAAGGAAACAAGCAACAGATTCCACTTTCAAAAGTCCACCCTTAATACTTCATTTATCCAGCTGAGCCCCACTTCCTAAAAATTGTATAACTTCCAGAAATAGAAGTACCAGATGAAGAATAAATATTGAAACATACAAGCCTATGGGGTATATTTCATGTCCAAAGCGTAACAACATCATTTGCAAACAAATATGCTTTGGAATTGCCAGGAGGGCTTGAGTAACTCAAGTTTGTTGGACAATATGTGTAAAGCTGTTTACTCAGTGAATTTACTGTGGGGCTAAAACTTTGCATTTCTGACAAGCTCCCTGGTATATCTGCTGCTAATGATTTGTGGGTCACATTTTTAGAACTTCTGAATAACTAAATAATGTTTTTCTGAATAACTATTACAGGAGTGCCTTACTTTGGTACCTTTGTACCAGCTTAAACAGGAGACATCAAGCTCCATCTACCCAAGTGAAAATTCCAGAATTTATTATTACTATTTCCATAATAGAAAGGGCATGAAGAGGAACAGGGATATGTAAATTAGCAGAAGAGGATAGACAATTCATGTGTGCATGCACATATGTGTATGCTTTCATGAACATGTGTGTATGAATTAGATAGTTAAGGAGAAACTGACAAGAGCTTCACAGTGTCTACATTACATTGATTCTTAATACTACCATGCATATAACCCTTCTGTCAATAGACATGGAAGCTACTCAGTTTCCTGAAAGCCAGTCCACTGCATCACAGAAACTCTTCCATGAACAAAATCACAATATTTAAGCAACTTATTCCACTATCAATATTGAGTAAGGTGTATGTCTGATTCTCCCTTTGCCTAGCCTCGTTATACCACAATAGTAAAACATGTCATTTCCTTATGCTCTTTTTAAACGCATTCTTTCATGAAAGGTCAGAATATAAAAATAGTTTCAAATATCAATATGTGTTTAAAGTATTTCATTTCAGCAAGATACCGTCCCATGAAACTTAATTATCAAATGGTAAATTTTACACAACTAACAGTATGCAGTGTCCTCAAGGCAGGACAACTTCTCTGGGTTCTTGAACTCTTTCTTGTTGATTATGCTGGGGGTGTGGAAGAATTAATTAATTACAAATGTTTGAAGAACAACTGGACATCATGTACTCAATGGCTGGAGGCATCATGAGTATGTTCAAGTAATTATGACTTAGTGTATAACTTTTATGCCTACCAGGAATAATAAAGAAAATATTTGGGAACAGTTTTCCCATGATTTGTAGTTTTAAAATGCAAGTTATTTGCAGTGTAAAATTGACACTCACATCAGTGCATATGAAGAGGAATTGCTTAAAGTTTGTCTATGCTCCCTGACAATAACTCTTTCTCCCTTAATTGACATTCATTTATTTTATCTATAATTTAACACATATTCACATACATCACTTACTGTTTAATTGAAACACTTGTTAATTGACAAACCTATTCTTGCAAACACAGAGTTAACAGAAGCATATTTTCTTATAAATGTGTTTGGAGAAAATGTAGACACTGTTATGTTTGTATCTAATATCTGTCACTCATTTGCCCTATCATAGAATGTCAAATACTTTTTTCTACTTTTCATTTTATTTAAGACAGTTCATATTCTTATTTCATTATTAGTATTCTAGCTGTATGAGTTCTTTCAGCTGTCATTTAAAATGCATAAAGCTAAATTAAAAGTTGCAAAGACTTTGGGAATGATACTTAAGTAATCATCTGTGTGAGATGTAATTAAAACTTAATCATAACATATTTTCACTTTATTTTGCTAGGTATAAAAAACAAACTAATATTGCATCCTATGCCATTCACTTTTACTGCATTATTGTTTAAAAATAAGATTTTGCCAAGAAAGTATCTATATATATATACATATGTATGTATATATATGAAAATAACCATTCTTTTTAAATATTATCACTATAGAGTGATACATTGAGTGACACATAATCTTAAAAAGTTACTTCAAAATAAAAATATGTGTTCAGTAGTAAACTAATCCACTGTTTAAATTATTTTCTTATTTTAAAAGTAAAAATCCTTTTGTTTTGGCAGATACATGAATATTTTGAAATTTCTTTGCCAACTGTGTAATTTATTTTTAAAAGGACAAAAATGAAGCCTAACCTGTAAAATATCTATTCTATTGCCAAAAAATAGTTCTGAAGGGTAGCTTCTTAAATGACACACTGATAAGGAAACAGTAATGGCATAGTGGGAGTTGAAGCTGAAAGCCCCAGTTTGACTTCTTTGCTCCAATAAATATATAGTGTATTGTTCCAGTGCTATGCCTGCCTGTTTGCCTTCAAGCCTACTAACATAATGGTCATGAACTAAGTCTAAGAACTTCCCCCAATTAAATTCCTTAATCTATAAATTGCCTTGATTACAGTGTTTGGAACAGCAATAGTAACCATGAGACAGAAGTTAAACACTACTAGTAAAGAAGTAAAATAAATAGTATAAAATGATATTATTGGATTCCAATGGAAACATGATTGAACTTGAAGCAGTTGGGAGTAGGACTAAAATATAAACCTGGATGTAAAATGAGCAGACCCTACCAATAAGAAGCAGAGGATTGGAAGATACACTGGCTCTAAAATCTTCCAATTTCCTTCATTGTTTTCACTGCCTGAAGAGGTTCTTTTCTTACCACTATTTCTTGACTGTATTGTTAGAGCTATCAAGCAAGCCCTTAGAACATTAAGCTACAGTACAGATTTGTCAGTCTTGCTACAGAGGTTGGAGCTCTGATGGGTCCCTGAACCCCTGCAGTTGACTGGTACATATTTTAGGTGAGCTGTTTAACTGCACTTTGACTATGTGTTCACTTGTAAACACATGTGATAGATTTAACCCATCTCAGGTGATTTTGGAATAAAAACTAATAAATTTAAAGCATTATAGTTTGAAACCCAGAGTATATAATAACTGTTCTATAAATGTAAGCTCCCGTGGAGGATTTCTATGTTAAAAAATGTTTTGCTCTCTTAACACACTATTTCCTCTTCTATACATGCTCATGTTTTTCAATTCAGAATATTCCTGTTCATTACATACACTTTAAATCTCTAATTTGAGCACCAGGAGATTATTAAATCATTTAGCAAGAATGCAAAGATTGAGTAGAAGGAGCTATAAAACATCACGCTGAAAAAAGTATTTAAAGATTTATGAAAGAAGAAGTCAACTAAATATTTTGAAATGCAATAGCCTAAGAAGCTGGAAGAAAATGATATCTGATGGACATTATGAAAAACACTGGAAGAAAGCTTGAGAGGTTTCACCAGTGTACATTATTGTTCACAGAACAAATTATATAAAGACTCGATTAATCATCTATTGATGTTAGGAACTTAGAAATTTCTACAGACCATAAAAGGAACTAGTGTTATGGTGTAAATAAAAGAGATATGATGTTAAATTCAAAAATTGACTTACTCATTATTGGGGAGGGCATTTAAGGTAGCCTCTTCATTATTGCTGAGATTGCCAGCTGGTGTCATCCATGTAGATCCCTGGAAATCTCACTAGTGCCAGATCTCTGCTCAACCCTATAATGACTCCCTTTAATATGGTATCTCTCATTCTGCTCTCTTCTATTCTTCCCCCCGACTCAAACTTCCTGCTATCCCATATCCTCCTCTCCCCTCCCATTCTTCCCCTGTCTCTCTCCCAGTCCCCTCTCCCCTTCCTTCATGCTTCCAATCTTCTCAGAAGATCCTGTCCCATTCCCCTTCTCCAGGATAACATGCATATGCCATCCTAGAGCCTTCATCCAGTGGCTGATGGAAGTAGAAGTAGATACCCACAGCTAAACACTGAACTGAACTCCTGGAACCCAGTTGTGAGAGGAAGGATTGATGAGCGAAGGGCTCAAGACTGGGCTGGTGAAACCCTCAGAAGCAGCTGACCTGAACAAGGGGGCACTCATGGACCCCAGACTGATGGCTGAGAGTCCAGCATGTGACTGATCCAGACCCCCTAAATTTGGGTGCCAGTGAGGAGGCCTCGGTAATCTATGGGGCCTCAGGTAGTAGATCAGTATTTCTCCCTGGCATGCGAATGGACTTTGGGAGCCCATTCCACATGGAGGGATGCTCTCTCAGCCTGGACACATGGGGGAGGGCCAAAGCCCTGCCCTGGATGATATGACAAACTTTTCATATTCCCCATGGAGGGCCTCATCCTCTCTGGGGTGAGGAATGCGGATTGGTTGGGGAGTTGGGAGAGTTAACGGGGGGAGAAGGAGAGGAGGAAGAGGGAGCTGGGATTGACATGTGAAGCAAGCTTGTCTCTAATTTAAAATAATAAAATAAATCAGAAGTTGTTCAATATATTAATATATTAATATTAAACGTGCTGTGAAAGTAATTAAGCATCCTGTTTTCTACATTTTCAAAATATTAACGGAAATAAATTTAACTGAGTTGATGAAAAACTTATGCAGGAAACATCATGACATTGAATGAAAAAAAGAAATTGTCTTACATTGCTAAAATGAAATTATATAAACTATTTGATCAGTTTTGCAGAACTAGACTTGGATTTCAAATTTTAATGATTTTCCTGCTCCCCACACTAGCTTCTTTATAAACTTTAGAATCTATTTTTAAGATTATCAGGAATGATGTCAGAAGAGAATTCTAAATTTATGTCCATCTTCCTCATAATAACGATAATTTGGCAGCCATCCATGATGAAAATAACTTTATGGGAAAGTTAGTATTTATAGATTGGCAATTGAAAACTGCACAGAATGCAAAGACAATAGAGAACCTTATTAAGAAGGTAAGATAATGAGTAGGTATCAGAATCACTCATGGTGGTTCATTCCTTGTACCTCTTTTGAAAGTATGAAAACAAGTTTAACCTTTAAAATATCTACTACATATGTTGTATCCCATAATGAATCTTTAAAGCAAATCTAATTATGCACAGGATTAGTGATTCCCCTAAAAATTAACTTTGCGAGCAGCGTTTTCTTTATTGTGACTGCACTAAAACCAGTTTAGCTTAGAACACTGTAGATTTTTCCCTAATTGTGTTCCATGAATCCTCAGGAGCAAAAAGCTCTCAATTCCTGTCACCTCCTGCCTTTACTTCTTTCTCTGACCAGCCTTATCACTCCTGTCTCAACCTCCCTCATGTTGGGATTAATGACATGCAATCCCAGGTGCTAAAATAGCCTTTTTATAAACTGGATTATATATCACCTTTGTATTAGGACTAAATCAATTTTATGTAGTTAGTGTTGCCTTGGACTAACAGAAATCAATCTACCTCTTAATCATGAGTCCTGTGATTAAAGTTGTTTGCCACAATTGCCTGGCTAGATAGTATGGCTGCTGGGATTAAAGGTGTGCATCACCAGTGCCTGAACTCTGTAGCTTGTGGCTGGGTTTGCTTTTTGAAACCTAAGGAAAGCTTTAATAAATCATAAATAATATAGCACCACATTTTATATACCAGCCATCATAGCTGTGATGTTCCTTCATTTATTAGTTTTTATTTTATTTCTTTTCTTGGCAATTATCTCTAAAAATTTGCCACCGATGTTTATCTTTCCTTAAATTTAAATTTGAAACAAGCTTGTTTTACATGTCAATCCCAGTTCCCTCTCCCTCTCCTCCTCTCATTCCCCCACATTTCCTCTGTTCCATCCCCTTTCTGCTCCCCAGGGAGGGTGAGGACTTCCATGCAGGAACTTCAACGTCTGTCATATTATTTGGAGCAGGGCCTATGCCCTCCCCCTCTGTCTAGACTGAGTATCCCTATATGTGGAATGGGTTCACAAAGTCCATTCTTATACTAGGGATAAATACTGATCCACTACCAGAGACCCCATAGATTGTCCAGGCATCCCAACTGACACCCAGGTTCAGGGGGTCTGGGTTGGTCCTATGCTGGTTTCCCAGATATCAGTCTGGGGTCCATGAGCTCCCCCTTGTTCAGGTCAACTGTTTCTGTGGGTTTCTCCAGCCTGGTTTTGACCACTTTGCTCATTACTCCTCCCTCTCTGCCACTGGATTCCAGGAGTTAGACTCACTGTTTAGCTGTGGGTTTTTGCTTCTGCTTCCATAAGCTACTGGATGAAGCTCTAGGATGGCATATAAGGTAGTCGTCAATCTCATTATCCGGGAAGGGCATTTAAGGTACCCTCTCCACTATTTCTTTTTTTTTCAATTTTTTTTTATTTTAAATAGCTTGTTTTACATGTCAATCCCAGTTCCCTCTCCCTCCCCTCCTCC
Source organism: Mesocricetus auratus (assembly GCF_017639785.1). Taxonomy (NCBI): domain Eukaryota; kingdom Metazoa; phylum Chordata; class Mammalia; order Rodentia; family Cricetidae; genus Mesocricetus; species Mesocricetus auratus. Next base: position 109,022,165 of record NW_024429188.1, on the reverse strand, counting down.
CCCACTCCCCTTTCCTCCCACCCTCCCACCCTATTGCCAAATCCTTCCACATAGGGGATATCAGAGTCTGTCATTTTACTCTGGGTAAGGTCCAATGTTACTTGGGGTCAGACTTATAGGTCTCTGATCATTACCCTAGTGTGAGATTTCTCTTTAAACCTATAGTGGCTTCCTCTATTATAGCATCTCTTTTCTTGCTGTCCTCTATTCTTCCCCTGACTTAATCTTCCTGACCCCTTATGTCTTCCTCTTCACTCCTCTTCTACCCTTCTCTATCTCCTAACTCCCTCTCCCCTCCCAACATGCTCACAATTTGCTCAAGATATCTTGTCCCTTTTTCTTTCTCTGAGGGATAACGTATGTCTCTCTTAGGGTATTCCTCGTTTCCTAGCTTCTCTGGAGGTACGGATTATAGGTTGCTACTCCTTTGCTCTATTTCTAAAGTCCGTACATGAGTGAGTACACACCTTGTTTGTTGTTTGGTCACTGGGTTACCTCACTCAGAATGGGTTCTTCTAGTTCCATGCATTTGCCTTTGAATATCAAGATTCCATTGTCTTTTTTTTCCACTGAGCGGTATTTTTTTTTTGGTTTTATGAGACAGGGTTTCTCTGTTTTGGAGGCTGTCGGTCCAGCCTGGCCTTGAACTCACAGAGATCCGCCTGCCTCTGCCTCCTGAGTACTGGGATTAAAGGCTTGTGCCACCAATGCACGACAACTGAGCGGTATTTATTGTGTAAATGTACTACATTATTTTTATCCATTCTTCAGTTGAGGGCCTTCTAGGTTGCTTCCAGGTTCTGGCTATTACAAATAATGCTGCTACCAACATTGTTGAACAGATGTCCTTGCTGTATGAATGTGCATCTTTTAGGTATATGCCTATGAGTGGACTTGCTGGATCTTGTGGTAGACTGATTCCCAATTTCCTGAGTAACCACCATACTGATTTCCAAAGTGGCTTTAAGAGTTTGCACTCCTATCAGCAGTGGAGGAGTGTTCCCCTTTCTCCACATCTTCTCCAGCTTAAACTGCCCTTGGAGTTTTTGAATTATCCACCATTCTGACAGGAAAAAGATGGTATCTCAGACTTGTTTTGATTTTCATTTCCCTGATGGCTAAAGATGTTGTGCACTTTCTTAAGTGTCTTTCAGCCATTTTAGATTTCTATATTGAGAATTCTCTATTTAGTTTAGTAGTTCACTTTTTAATTGGATTGTTTGGTGATTTGGTGAATAGCTTCTGGCGTTCTTTGTATATTTTGGAAATCAGTCCTCTGTCAGATGATAGGTTGGTGAATCGCCATCAAAATTCCAGGATAATTTTTCAGACCTTGAAAGACCAATACTCAACTTTACATGGAAAAACAAAGAACCAGGATAGCCAAAATAACCCTGTACAATAAAGGAACTTTTGGAGGTACCACCATCCCTGACTTCAAGCTCTATTATAGAGCTATAGTCACAAAAACTGCCAGGAGCAATTGTTATATAAATTTTAAAGGCTGTCAAGATCCCATGCAAACAGCCCATTCAGCCTTCCCCCACAGGAAGATAGCTTAGAGAAAGAATATCCTGTAGGAGCTGAGTGACCTCGGGATAGAAGAACCTAGGCTCACAGGAATAGCTGATAGCAGTCTGCAGTTAGATTACTTAATAACCCTTTTCTCCACAGTTAGATTATTTATCAACTCACCTGAGGACCTCTATCCTACTAACACCTCGATTATCTTCATCTATATTCCTGCTGCTCAGCCTTGGTGGTCTGCGACTATCAACACCCCCTCAGTACATGACCAAAAATACTCCTTAGTATGTGACCAAGAACGCTCTTTGGTATATGACCAAGAACACTCCTCAGCCTGTTTACCAGGCAATGATGCCCCACCCCTGAATCCTTACCTAAACTACTATATAACAAGCTTAAGGAAAATAAAATCTCGCAGATTGATCACCATAAGAGGGCATAAGATATTAGCTTTGTAAAAGAAATAAGATTCAATGGTCTAGTTACTAAGAATACATTGTAAATTTCAAAATTGTTCTGAAAATAAAAATAAAAATAATTTGGAATGGTGGCTATGTTAAGTAGTGTGACTGAATTTCTCTGTGATATATACATACATACATACATACATATATGTATATATAATTGCACTGTACTTCCTGTGCGTATTATTTGTCATTTAAACATAAAATTAATCTAAAACATGTTTCCTGCTATTAGGTGAAAATAAATTATCATCATAAATACGTGTATCCAAATATTCTTAAAATTTACAATACATTGAATTTTATCAGTGTTATTCATTATTTTAATATTTAAATTGCTCATTCCTTAATATCATGGTAGTTTTCTATTTCCTTAATTTTTCTCTATTGGTTTTTGGTTGCTTCTTTATCCATAACTTAATTTTTATTGTATTTTCCTTACATGCTGACTTTCTGAAATACCCATCTGTTCACATCTATGTGAACAGGAAAGAAAATACAAAATGTCTTTTGCATTTAGTATATCTGCAGAAACTTCAGTGAACACAGTTACATTCCACACCAATCTCCACATGGGCTATAAGTATTTAGAAACAGAAAACAATATTAAATTAGAATTCCAGATTAATAATTGGTATATATTATCAAAGACATATCTCAACTACCCAGCATTATTTAAACTTGGAAACCAAGCTTATATCTTCTGTTATATTAGAAAACCCAACCAACTCACAGGGAGTACTTTTAAGTTTTTCTCAATCCCTGTTTGGGAGTGATAATCTGAAACCCTAGTTTTGAAGTGACAGAAACAGACTCAAAGGCCAGTGTTTACATTTCTCCTGTCCTTCACAAATAATAATCCCACACCTTTTCCTAATAATGAAAGGCTAAGCCTTGGAAAATGCATAAAATAGTGTGTCTGACCACTACTTTACTATTTTTATTGTGCTTGATGTTTATTGATGTTTTTCTCTTGCTCATCTTGGTTATTTGGAAAATGTGAATGTCCTTAATATTTTTATTTTATTTGTATATGTCTTTTTTCTTCATGTATATATGTGTACCACTTGCAAGTCTGGTTCATATGGAAGACAGAAGAGGACATTAGATTCCCTAAAACTGGAATTATGGATGGTTGTGAAATGCAATTTGAATGCTGAGAATTCAACCAGGGTCTTCTGGAAGACCAGTCAGTGCTCTTAACCAATAAACAATCTCTCCAGTACTATTTGGTTTTTATTTTTGTCTACTTTATCTTTTATTTACTGGATTACTAAAACATTGGTATTTGTGGCCATTTAGATTATTTAAATTTCCCTAATTTCTGCCTAGTAGACAGAAAAATGTTAAGTCTTGTTTTCATATGTCCCTAAGAAACCTACTTCAAGGAATTTTGTATGAAATGAAATAAATCATGACTCATTTTTTGAAATGATTTTATCTCTTCTAAATGTATATAATTGTTGTTTAAAAATAGTTAGTGCATGGAAAATGATGCTATTTTGCTTTCTTCCAATTTTTAAAATAGTTTTTCTTTCTGTAATTTTTACTATTTAAAATTATGTACTTTCATTTTATTGATATAATTTTGTGAAGGTGGAAGAAAAGATATTCTATAATACTACATAATTAATTATATAATCTGATGGCTCAGTTTATATTTAAATATTGATGTAACATCAAGATAATTACAGTTTCAGAGCATGTAATTGCTGCTTTGTTCAGATGTCCAACAAAATCAGGTTTATTCTATCCTCCAATTTCTGTGAGAGCTAATGAGCTTTTGCAGTGGATTGCTGTTTGTTACACAGAAGCCAAATCACAGTTAACATCCACAGACAACATATTCTTTAAGGTAGGACTATTTCTGTGAATCATGCTTAATGTACTCTGTTTCTGACAACAAAACTACTGCTTAATAACTTTATGTTCCCTCTTCTGCTTATTTCTTGATTCCTTGTGCTGTGAAAGGGTTTGTTTGTCAACCACTTGCACAAGAATTTCTATTACGCAGTCTACTTAAAGAGAAACCCAACTGAGGACCCATTTATAGTGCCATTGTACTATTGATCTGAGGATGAATCTGTGAAAATAATTTCAAACTTTCGAGGCACATTTTAGGGACAGGGACCCTGAAAGCAGAAGCTCTGTACTTGTCCACAGCAAGGATCCAAAAGTATTTCTGGTTTTTGATGATGAATGTTTAGTTATGTCAAAAAGCATATCTCACTTTTTATGTCTCTATTAAATGAATAACCTTGTCTAGAAGGTCTACACTACAGTGTGACTGAAACTTCAGTCCAAACAGGACTCTCTTCAGGTGAACAGTTCTAAAATTGGATCTTGGGATTTTCACTGTAGAAATGGGTTGCATCTACTCCTCATCTTCACATCTCCTTAATGACTTTAGGACCTTAAAGCTTGAGAGAACAATACGTAGCTAGACAGGAATGAGTAAGCCTATCTAACATATCAAGCATGGGCCTCTCCCTCATGTATAACTCTAGATCTCATTTGTCTTGCTTTGTCTTAATACTAGAAAGGCAAACATATCATTTGTCACTCATAGTTAGACATGCTGATTAAAGTTAAAGCAACACTTCTGTACCAAAGTGGAGAAGTGACATTCTGATCTCCTACAAAGGATAAAACATGGTATACTCATAATCCAGGTGATCCCATAAATTACCTGGCCAAGAGACCTCACAATTACTGATCTACCTAAACACATGCTAAATAGCCAAGAGGTGTAATTTTTCTCTTAGTATCATAATGTATTTATCCTTTCCAGATATTCATCTTATGGGTATTTTTCTGTGGTACCTGATTAAGCAAAACTTCTCCTTTTCCCTTGTTCTATAGCATTTTCTCTCATATAAGGACCAAAATCTTAGCATGCTTTCCTCAACACTTTGCTTAGTGTTTTTTGTAGCATTCCCTCCTGTTCTATTTAGCTGTTTGCCAAACTCCATTGCTGCACTTTCCTGTTTTCTTGGACCCTAGCTCCAAAAGTATGCCTTTCCTTTTTCATTCTTCTGCATGCCCCTCCATACCCTTGGCAGTTTATCTGCTCTTTGTTTTCTTCTCAAACTTCAAGTAAACTGTCCTCAAGCTTCCTTGCAAGTCAGTTTCTAAATTACTTTATCAAATAAACTAAAGACCTAAAATGGGCCACCAGATAGTAACAGAGAAAACCATCTAGGTATGTGCTATTATCCCCATGGTAAAGGAAACAGCTATGAATTTCATGGAGGTTTTGGTACTAAAAGTAGAACTGGTCATAAATCAACAAGCAGTAATCTTAGAAGAGAATGTGAATAATAAAAGATTATTACTACTCTTAAAAGGACTAAACACTCAAGTATTAAAGTAGACATTTTTTGTTACTCGTCTAATTGGTAGGCATATTTGAATCACACTTATACATAAAAGAAAAATAGTTTGATGTTTTTAATTCAATTATATGTGTATGTTCCTATTTCTGAGTTTTCATATTTCTGATTTGAAAGTCTATTTTACCAACTCCACATGATTTGATCTCTGTAATTCTGGTTTACACTTCTTTGAATTTATGTATAAATTTTATAATCAGATTGTTGAGAATTATTTAGAAATGCTTGATAAAATTGTATTGACATTGCACATTAAGAAAACATCTAATCAGAGATAAATTAAATTCTTTGGTTATTTTTGTTCTTATTGAGCATTTCTCAGTATGCAGAGTTGGTTAATGCTTGTAAAAATGAACACCTGAATTAATTGTATCTTTATTATTACAGTGTTGTTTTATATGCATTTTTTAGCTTTTTAAAGTTTTATTTTTATTTTTTATTGTAGGATTTTGTGTCTACATGATGTCATATAGATATGAATTCAGTTATCCAAAGAGGTCAGAAGAGAGTTTTCAACCCCTGAAGAGTTATGAGGCAAGTGTGAGCCAGAAGTGGGTGTTGGCAAGTGAACTTGGTGGCTCTACAAAAGCAGTACATGCTATTAACCACTGAGCTATTTCTCCAGCTCTTAGTTTTCTATTTTTATTTCTTTATTTCTTTACTGCTAAAGATGACTGAACACAGAGTCTTGTACATGAGAGGCAGGCTGTTCCGTTTAACTACACCTCCATGCTTCCCTAATTATCATTAAAAGATAATTACTGTTAACCATTGCTGGAGAATAAGAATCACAGTAGATTTGCACATTTTCCTCATACTAAAAGCATAAGGATATGCTAAGTCTCTGCTTACTTCAGAATTTCCCAATTCTTACCTCAATTAGTTTAATTTAGTAGTGTTATTGTCTTTTACATTTTGCTTTTCCATTCCATTCTTATAGCTTCAATTTCTCCATTGAAACTGCCCGCTTTTTACTTTAGACCTTTAAGTATGTTAATTATGACAATATAAAATTCTCTGTCAAAATATATGCTTCAAGTTTTAATAATTTATTGCTCTTCTGATATTTTGAGTTTCCTTTATTTTTGAGAAACACTCTCACATAACAGAATAAAAATAGGATTAAATTGCTTTTCTGTTTTTAATGCCTAAAAATAGGAAATGTGTTCTCTTAGGATTAGTTTTTATTGTTAGTACTTGAAATAATATACATAAGAATTTGGGGTGAGCCAGGTGGTGGTAGCACAAGCCTTTAATCCCAGCACTCAGGAGGCAGAAGCAGGTGGATCTCTGTGAGTTCAAGGCCGAGCTGGACCCATAGCCTCCAAAACAATACAGAGAAACCCTGTCTTGTAAAAACCCCAAAAAGAAAAACCAAGAATTTGGGGTGAAATATTTCCATTCTTATAGCACCACGGATTTGTATTATGTTTAGCAAAAGTCATGTTTGATGTGGGGATTATCTTGCCAGAGGGTTTAGTTTTCAATATTTAATTCAAACTTTAATTTGTAACTTTTGTTTTTTGTTTTGACTTTTTTATTTTAAAGTAACTTGTTTCTTAGTATTTACCTTGGAAATCTGGAAGGCATTGAATTTTTTTTAGTTTTGTATTGGTTTGCTCCTAAGTATCAGTCTGGTGTAGGCACATATTTCTCTTGGGTCTTGATTTTAGACTTTGATTACTCGAGAACAGGGATTGGAAAATGTGTTTTATAACATGTAAATACTTGCCGGTTTTGTAAGGCATGGATTTTCTGTGGCAAGTTCTCAGTTCTTTAATAACCACTGCCAATGAGAAATTACATACAACATTGTGCACAAATACAGATGGCTAACTGGATTACAGCCAAGGAAATTACTTTGCCTACTCTTACATTAGGGTATGCTTTTTGTACCTAAGGTTTAGATTTCATGGTGTCTGAACACAGTCTCTAGTTACCAGTAATGATTATCCTTTGTATGTAGGTCTGAAATCATTACCATCCACACTATTCTACTTTTTCACTATCTGTTCCACTAACAACCTTCTTGTAGAATTTCTCTTATAAACCACAGAGAAACTCATTCACTAAATTCAAAGGTCATCTTTTGGCTGAAATATCATCAGAGAGACTTATGGACCTCTTCAAGTCTACACTTCTGTCTTACATAGCCTTTTTCTTTCTCATTTTCTTTCATCTAAATTCTCATTTTTTATCTCTTGTGGTTTCTCTAATTTTATTGGAATGTTTTCATTAAAAACAGTACTGGGTATCACACAGGCATTTTCAAACAAGTAAATCATGTGGTATAACCATGATCTCCTAGTTTCTTTATGCTCCTTTTAATCTTCTCCCTTCTGTTAGTCACTTAATTCCTTTGGCTTCTAATTTCATACCTTGCATAAAATTATCTAGAGGCACTAAGTGAACTGTCCTTCAATTGTCAACTTGACACAGCTTACAGTCAAATGAGAGGGGACCCTTAATTGAAGTATTGTCTTGATGAAATTGGCACATATGCATATTTGTGGGGGAGTATCTTGATTATTTATAAACATGGGAAATGCTAGCTCACTGTGAGTGGTACCATCTCTAGGCATGTGATCCTCCTTTGAATAAGAAAGTTAGGTAAGTATGAGCCTGTAAGGGAGACAGGTTTTTGTTACCTGCATATTTAGGTGAACTCTATCTTCTATGCCTGTGTATGACTATGAATGCATATGAGTTGAATCAGATGCATCATGGAAAGAAATATGAGCATTAGAGAAAATACTATGTAACTGGATACTATCAATTTAAAAAATAGTATCCAATTCCTTTTCCTTCTGAACTCCATAACAGGAAACTCCAAAACTTTACCAATGCTCTGGGTCCTCTAACTAAAGAAGCTTTCTGTATACTTGAAGTATTTATCTCTACTGTCACTTTGGTTCTGAAAATAGTATTCCTGCTGCCTTGCGATTGGGATGTGCTATCTCAATACCCTGAAAAAACACAAAGAAGCTGGCAGCACCTGGTCCATAGGAGCCCCTGGGAAACAAGCTGATAACTCAGCATTGCTCTTTATTTTTAGGATTACTTTGGGAATTCTGGTTTGTTGCTGTGTTTTCATAGTTTCTTTGTCATTGATCTATGTGAATTTTAGTATTTCTTTATGTTTTTTCTTTTTTTCTATTTCTATGAAGACTGTTAACTAGAATTTTGGAGGGGATTTCATTGAGCATATCATGGTTTTTGGTACCATAGCCACGGTTACAATACTTTTTTCTTTTGGATATCAATCTAAAATCACATATCTCACTGCAGTAGTTATAAGGGAGCCAAATATGAGTCACCTGAGAACATGTATGTAGACTACTCCCAAACCTTGTTCCAACATGAGTACTTTCTACTGAGGTTTTTATAGTAGTAGTAAAGTAGTAAGTCAGTGGAAACATGACATAGGTGATGTTTTCAGAAGTGGCAAAATGTCTCCAGCATGCCTCGGATATTATTTGATAAGGTTCTTAGCCTTTGGGTTGATGAGTGCTAGGAAATTTGTCTGCATAATTTAAATGTAAAACCTTATCCTCTACAAATGAGGATCCTTTTATTTTTCCTTTCCTATCTGCATTCTAACAATCTCCTTCAGTTGTCCTATTTCTCTAAATCTTCAAGTACTATATTGAGCAAATCTTTGTGGGCATGCTTGCATTGTTTCTGATTTTAGTGGACATGCATTGAGTTTCTCTCCATTTTGGATGATGTTGGTGACAGACTTTATGTAAATTGCCTTTATTATGGTGAAATATGTCCTTTGTATCCCTAGGCTCTCAAAGATATTTTCTCAAGCTCTGATAATTTATTTGTTACTCTTAAAGACTTAATTATGACTGGATTTAGACTTCGAAGTAGAAATTCTCAGTGAAAAACTATGCCTCTTTGCAATCTGTCCCTGGCAATTTTCTTTGGCTTTCTTCATTTTTTTGAACAAAATTTTGTGTTTCTATAGTTTCTTCATTACTTTTCTAAGTGCATCGTTTCTTAAGAGTAATATGTTGGCATTTGTACTTCAGGACATTTGGAATAAGAGCACACAGCACGGGGCTAACCCAGACCCCCTGAATATGGGTGTCAGTGCGGAGGCCTAGGCAATCTATGGGACCTAGGAAAGTGGATCAGTATTTATCCCTAGTGTACAAATGTACTTTGGTAGCCCAGTCCACGTGGATGGATGCTTTCTCAGCCTGGATACATGGGGGAGGACCTAGGCCCTGCCCAGAATGATATGACAGATTTTGAAGATCCTCATGGAAAGAAAGCCTTACCCTCTCTGGGAATCCCAGGGGGATAAGGTGGGGGGTTGGGGAAGTTGGTGGAGGGCTGTGGAGGAGGAGAAGGAGAGGGAGCTAGGATTGACATGTGAGCTAGCTTGTTTCTAATTTAAATTTAAAAATGGAAAAAGAAAAAGACGTTCACAAAAAATCCAACAAACAAACAAAAGAAAAAACAACACACTGAATCTTGGGTGCTTTGGTCTAGATGGTCTTCTTTATTTGAGGACTTTCTGAAAACATATTAGAGAGACTGAAAGCCTTTTAGATTCTCCTGCCTCTTTCAAGCCCCAACTGTACAGGTGTACAGGCAAAGTGGTGACGATTAGTCCAGGTATATCCTTCTCTCTTAGTTGTTATTTTTATGCATTTATTTTTTTTTAATTTTCACAGTAACCAATTTGAGAACACTCATATTGGAATGCACAGACTTTCACTCTCTTCTCCAGTTCTCCTTCTATAACAAGAATGCCTGTTAATTAGTAGAGAGCACACTGTACTGTGGGTAAAGGCACCTTGCTTCATTGGAAAATCTTATTATCACAACTGATTCACATCACATAGCCAGTAGCTAGTCCTATACCCATATACAGCTCACAGAAAGAATGAAGACTAAGTTCAATGCCAACTTCAGTGATTTTCTGAGAGCCAGTTACTAGGAAGGAGATATTCAACTTCATCTTTACATAAGTGATTGCTTAGAAGGAACCACAAAAAAGAGTTGTCCATGGCATTTATTATAAAGTAATGTTGAATTTTGTCAAAGGCCTTTAATGTTCATCTTGTAAAACCATGAGTATTTTGCATTTTAGTTCATTTAAATGGAGGGTTTGTTAATTCATTTATGCAAGTTGAACCATCTCTGATCCTCTAGAATGAAGCTAACTTGATCAGGGTGGATAATATATTTTGATGCATTTCTGAATTCAGTTTGCAAGCAATTTGTTAAGAACTTTTGCGTCTCTCTTTGTAAATTATACTGATGTGTTATTTTTAAATTTTCTTTCTTTTTCTAGTTTTATTTTATGTTCCAACTAAAGTTCTCCCTCCCATCCCTTCTCTGGCCCTATCTTGCTTTTCTCACAGTCAACTTCCTATCCATTACTCCCAACAGGTAAGGGTTCCCATGGGGAGTTCACGAAGTCTGGCTCATTAAATTGGGGCAGGACCAAGAAACACCCCCCTGTGTTAACACTGAGAACAGCACCCCTCATAAGGAATAGGCTCGAGATATGTAATTTTCTTTCTTTCATTCTTTATTTTTGGGGGTGAGTAGGGTCCTTGTGTAGTTTTAGTATCAGGGTAATAAAGGCATCATGAAAACAGTTAGGGAATAATGTTTCTTCAGTTTCTATTTCAGAAAAATTGATGAAGGCAGAGTTATAACTGTTTACAAAAGAGTACGAGCCGTATGTTTTGCCATGCCAAGACATTATCCACAGAGAAGCAGGACACATCTCTAGGGCAGGACCAGACTTTAGGGATTGTTACATGAAGTCCACCATATCACTGACATTTCTCAAGATGAAGGTGTAAACACAGAGGGGAGGTGTAACTTCTCTGACAGGAGAGCTGGTATTCTAAGGGAGATCCCCCTCTGGTCATCAGACTGTTGAAATGATGAACCCCAAAGGAAAAATTACCTAGGACTGAAGCCTCACTGTTAGCCAGAGGTGGAAGAGACTTCACAATCTCTGAGAGCATCTGCCTGGCTTTGGCTTTTGTTTAATTTTTCCTGTAAAGTCAAACACTGCTTGAGAAAAGGTGAGGGGAAATCTGGGCCCACTGTTTCCCATTTGGGCCACATTGCAATAAACCCATTTTCCTAGGTAAAAATAAATTGATGAATATTGGCATTATTTATTCTTTGAAATTCTGACAGAATTCTATGCCAAATTCATTTGGCCCTGGACTTTGTTTGGTTAGGAGACTTTTTATTATATGCTTCTATATCAATAGGAGTTATGATATGTTTAAATTAAACTCACATCTTTTGATAACAATAAATACTATATAAATTCATCTATTTTCTTTAGTTATTGCTGTTTGATGGAATAAAAATTTTAAAGTTTGCTCTTATGATTCTCCAGATCTCTTCTTTGTCTGTTGTAATGTTTTCTTTTACAGCTCACATCTTATTAATTGGTTCTTCTTGAACCATTCTTAAAGAATCAACTCTTTGTTTCATTGATTCTTCATAATTTTTTATATTTCATTGATTGTATCCCTCAGTTTGTATAGTTCTTCATATCTCATCTTTGGGTATTATTTCTTCCTCTGTTTATGCAGCTTTAAAGTGAGTCATTAGGTTGTTAATATGGAATAACTCAAGGTTATTCTTCCTTTGTATAGGCACTTAGTAATGTGCACTTGCCTCTTATAATGTGTCCCATATATATAGGTATGTTTCCTTTTCATTTTTATTAATTTTATAGTCTGTCAATTCTTTCTTGAATTCTGTATTCACTGATTTATATTAAGTTGTGAATTGTTAGGCTTTTTTGTGTTTGTATACTTTCTGCTATTACTATTATTTTTTGACATCCAACTTTATTCCAAGGTGGTTGTAGCTGGGTGCCATTTTAGTTTTTGTCGTGCCCACCTTGACCAGCAAGGAAGACGCAACACCCAGACTCTTCTTTAAGCAGTTTATTCTTAAGGGTGCGGCACTTTGCAGCTCTCTACATTTCCCCCCTTTTTTGTTTTAAATGCAACAGGCAAGAGTAGAGGTCTGATCTCTGACATGACAGGGCCATTGTACTGATTTCTCATTTGGTGTCATCCACCCAACGAGCATCAGACCCGTCTGATACCCTTTTTTTCAGAGGTGGGACTTTTTTGGGTACCAACCCGCATGCAATCAGACATGCTCTTCTCCGGGTCACTGTTAGCTGACACAGAGTGCAGTGCTTTGCCTCGCATCCTGAGCACATTTAATCAGCTCTTAATGTAGCCAACCATGCCTGGGGGGGACAGTCCTGTTTCAATAGCGGTAAAGGCCTGAATGATCATGGCTGCATTGCATCTTTGTGTGACTCTAATCTTACATAGAAACCACAAGCAAACCAGGGAGACCAACACCAAGAGACCTGTTAATGCTCCTATACCCGCCCACTCCTTAAGATGGTTCATTGCAGAAGTCAGCCAGGACGATAATCCCGATACAAAGGAAAGGTCCACTCTGGTGGAATTCACATGGACCACTGCCAGTTTCAACTCCTTCAAAGTATCTTCAAATTTAAGTGACCAATTCTGTAAAAGAAAACTGGACAAGTACTTAGACAAATTTGTAGCTTTTGTAAAATTGGCATACTGAACAGATGACATGCGCAAGCCAAAATGCTCGAATCACTAGGTGTCCTTGCTGATCTTGGAACACAGGGAAAGCAAGCCGCAATTCCATATGTACTTGCTTCCATGTCCCTGGACAAAAGGACCATTCAGTGCATGAGCCCTGAGTAGGCTGTTCTGCTTCTGGGTATGGTGGTGGAGCAGTAGGTCTGCAACAGCCCCGCACTGGCTGTAATAGATTCTAATTAGGGCTTTAACTGGCTAAAATATGCCTAGGTTGTGTGAGGCAGCAGGAGAAAGCTGAGTAGCATTAGTAAGGTAGCGATTCACAGACTCAAGCTAAGTGCTTCCATAGAGACTGGATTTGATGAAGGATTGAATGTGGGTGATAAGGATGGATGAGGTCCCTACCATTCTGGGGACCTGAGAGATGGCCAGAAGACCACGGTTCAACTCCTAGCACCCACATGAATGTTTCTTATATGAAGTTGACTGCTTCACTAATCGCAGTGGGAAAAGACATGCCAAAGCCCGCAGTGAGGGAGGGGAAAGCAGAACATTGATCTCAGCTGGCCTGTGCTTCTGCTTGTACAGTTACCTTTAATGGAAGACACCATTGAACAACAGTGGAGGCTTCTGGGTACAGAGAAAAGTACTGCAATGAGCAAATTGGCTACACCTGGCTGCATGGTTTGAGCCAACCCATCTGAGCCTGCCCAGCAATAAGCCAAGTGAAGAAACACCTGAGTAACCCTTACATTAAACCTGGAAAAACTCATTTCTGACACACGGTACAGGGTTTTTATAGTGAAAAAGCTCCCCCCTAGTATCCAAATCTCTGGCACTTTCATGTAATTTAAGCTGGAAAATATACCAAAGCCTGGATCGTTCCTCGGTCCCATGCAAAATCAAAATCTTCGTACCATGGGGATCATGACAAAAACTCAGAAACCTGTATAAGTCCTTATTTTCCGGTTCTGTAAGACTGCTTCATCTTAGTTGTTTCAATTGTTGGAACACCTGGTCCACTGCTTCCGGGGGTCTTGGTTCATCAAACCATAGAAGCCTGGAAGGAATCCTCAAGGCATTTTTAAAAGATATAAGTTGAATTAATTCAGCTGCATTTATAATTAAGTGTACTTTAGCAGTTGTTCCTTTCTTAGCAATCAAAAAACTGAAAAACACAATAGCGTACAGTATCCAAACTTTCTGTGTATTTTTCATCTTTACGTGGCTTATTTATTTATCTATTATTACTGTATTTCTTTTACTTTTATTTTTTCTCTGAGACAGGGTTTCTCTTTGGAAATCTGCCTGCCTCTGCCTCTGCAGCAAATCCTACTGGTATGCACCACCACAACCGGCTTCTCTACTTATTTACCACTTTGCTGTTTCTTTTTCTCTTTCAATCTTAGCAGCTCATTCAAAGCCAAAAAATTGGGTGCGAATGAGAAGCGCCCATAGCTAAACTAACAATGTTTCTTTTGAGCTTTTACTTTTGGTTCGCTGCTCTGCGAATCGTTTGTCCTGCTCTCTCTTTACCTACAGAGAAGATTAAACCAACCCGCTCTTGTTGTGGTCCCTTTTTTTTTAGCCCTCTTTTGTTGCGGTCCTTTAATTGTCCCACCTTACCTTGGGAACTTACCAGCGCACACTGCTCTGACTGCAAAAAGTTCTGAGTCTGTTGGAAAGGCTCCCCGTACGGGCCACCATTTGTCGCGCCCACCTCGACCAGCAAGGAAGACTCAAAGCCCAGACTCTTCTTTAAGCAGTTTATTCAGGAACCTTAAACAATCTTCTCCCGGGGAGCGCCAGGGAGCCCCAACCCACAGCTTAAAAGCACTTGGGCGGCCAACCCCAGTAAGCCACCTGGAACATGCAGATAGGTCCATGTACGCGGAAGCAAGCCTGATATCCAGCCTTAACCAAATACAGGTGTTTATCATAGAGAGCACCTGCTATCGGGCTAGCAGAAGGCAGAAGCCAGCACCATCTTAAGGGTGCGGCACTTTGCAGCTCTCTACAAGTTTTCTTATATCTGTTGAGCCTTGTTTTGTATCTTAATATATAGTCAGTTTGGGATACAGTGAGCTGCTGAGAATAAAGTTTATTTTTTTAGTATTTAGGTGTAATGTTCTGTAGTTATTTGCTAGGTCATTTTAATTTATCATATTAGTCAATGGCAGAATTTCTCCTTTTACTTATTGTCTGATCTATTGGTGAGAGTAGGGTATTGGAGTTGTTCATCCTCACTCTGTGAGCATCAATATGTGATTTTAGTGGTAGTAGTGTTTCTATCATGAACTTGGATGTCCTTGTGTTGATGCACAAATGTTTAGAATTGTAGTATCCTCTCGGTTGTTTTTTCCCCTAATGAGTGTGTAATGTCCTTCCTTCCCTATCTTTTCTGATTAATTTTGCTTTGAAATCTGTCAGTTTGTAGATTTTAAAATGTATTTGCTTAGTAAGCAGAAAGATGTTAGGCCAAATATACAGGCAGTATTAAAAGGCTACTTGTGGGCCTAAAGATAGAGCAGCTCTCTAAAATCACAGAAGTTATACTTACTCAACTTTGTATAATCTGTAACACAGTTTCAGCTTTATTTATGTTATTTTTAATATTTTTTGCTTTCTTGTTATTTATTATTTGTGTGTATCTCTATCCAATTCATTTCCCTCTCTTCATATCCACTGGAACCCCCTAAAAATAGAATAAAACTTAAGGGAACAAAAACAAACAGAAAAAAGGAAAAAGTCTCATCATGGAAGGTGTAGTGTGACACAGCTTCTCCAATACACCCTTTTGTCCGTACAATTTTAATTGCATGTGTTTATTGCAAAGCAACATTGGTCCAGTTCTAGGTCTCTGGATTCTGCTACACTATTGATCTTGGGCCTTCAGTGGGACTCCTTTTGGACTTCCTGTTTTTTGCCTCATATTGTGCAGATCCTGTACTCTGCATCTGTGGGACCAACCCATTCATGTGTTCCTGCAGATCATAGATGGATGGAAGTTGAGATGGGCCAACTTCCTTGCTTCAGAGCCTGAGTAGTTGCAGGGGTGATCATTCTGCCAGCTCTTCCTACTCCTCTCCACCAAGGTGAGCACTCCAGCATTGCCCAAGCTAGTTCTCCCCTTGCAGCAATGAGCATGGGGCAATTCTCCTGTTTTCAAGACCACAGGGAGAGACATCCAACACCTGGACCATCAGAGTCAACTCTACTGTGTTGCCCAGGTGAGTTGCAGGGGCCACTCGCCAAAGTGCTACAGCTAGTGAGGGCAGAGACAGCTCTCCCACTCTGATGACCTCAGTGTAAACTCTCCCAACTGCCACAACAGCAAGGGGGCAGGGTAGAGGGAAGGTGTCTCTCCTCCCCACACCATCGTATGGCAGATGAGGGGTGGAGCCAGATCTCCCATGCTCATGTTCTTGGTGTAGGCTCACCCATGTTTCTCTTCCTAACCTTTACCCTTTCACTCCCCACCCCAGTAGCTTTGCTGTGCTACCCAGACAAAGTGCAGAGTGCACTTTTACAAACGTTGGAGCTGATAAAGGGGGGGTCAGTTCCCTTGCCAGCTGGATGTGTTATGGGCTAGTGAGGAAGGCATTTTTCCCTTGCTTCCTCCACCACACTGCAGATGAGGGAAGCAATAGCAGTTATGACCCTCTCATGCCCTCAGGGTTGGCTCACCTGTGCCCTTCTCTACTGTGCTGATAGGTGAGGCAAGCAGGGTCTGTTCTCTGGAGTGTGCTGCAGTTGCGGGGGGGGGATTGGGTCAGGTCACCTACCTGCTGCAGGTGGATGGTCAAGGGTAGGAGGGCCTAATTCCCTCACCTTACCCATGTCACTACATGACATAAGAGAGGGATGCTATCTGCTTTCCTATTCTCACACCCTCAGGGCTAGCTCCTTCATGCCCTTGTGAACAAGGTCAGCTCTATTGTGCTCCCCAGATGGAATGAAGGATCCTCTCTCCTCATTGTTTCATTTTGTGACAGGATAGTCCAGTTCTCTGTACTGTTACAGCAGCAGTGGAGGCCCAGAAATCACCTTGGCCATGGGTGAATTAAGCCACCCATTTAAGTTCATTCTTCACCTCTTTTGACTCCTCATATATGCCTTTGTTCACAGGACATGAACATTTCTGTCTCTTTCTCTCTCCTATATGACACCATTCATTTGCTAACCATAACAGTGCCCTATGTGCCTGGAGC
This sequence comes from Mesocricetus auratus, assembly GCF_017639785.1. Lineage (NCBI taxonomy): Eukaryota > Metazoa > Chordata > Mammalia > Rodentia > Cricetidae > Mesocricetus > Mesocricetus auratus. Next base: position 109,004,979 of record NW_024429188.1, on the reverse strand, counting down.
TGCAAGGTCCTGGGTGCTCCTTTGTTTTCTCCTTGGCATCTGGGAAAACTGCCCCAGGCCTGCATGTGAGTTTCCTTGTCCCACACAGTACCTTATGGCTCTAGGCAGAACCATGCTTGCTCATCACAGAGATCATAATAGTGTCCATAACTGTGCCTCTGGAGTCAGGCTGGTTGGTGCTGAGGTTCCTGGAGTCCTCTTGAGCACCGTGGCAGCAAAGCCCCATTTTAAAAACTTTTATTCTGGTCATTTTACTTGGCACAATCTGTGAACACTGGTTTCATCAGTGCCTTCCCCCTTTTTTTTTTTTTGCAGTGCCTTAAAGTTTCCAATGAGATCTTTTATCTCTTAGGTGCAGTTTATTCCTAGGTATTTTATCAGTTCTGTGAGAGTTTTGCACAACAGGCTCAATAGGAAGCACAGATAAATAAACAATAGGAACTCTAATTTGATGGAAAAAATCATTCATACAACATTTTGCAATATAACATCAGAAAAAATATACTGGACTTCTGTCATAGCTCAGGAGCAATGAGTGTACTCCAAAATTAATATTAGTGAAGGATAAATGAAGAGAGCTATTAGGAGGGAATCCTGGTAATTTAAAACTATCTGTGCATCTTACAGATGACAATGAAGATCAAGTGAGAACTTGGATTGCATACTCTCTCCTTTCTAGGGTCAAATCAGAAGCAAAAAACAGCTAAAATCAAGGTGAAGATAAGATCCACTATAAATCTGACTGCATATAATTCAATTCAGAGTTCCTTTGAAACTTTGTTGATCTGCAAGTCATACTTGACCTGTAATATTTTTTGGAAGCAAAGATTTGTCAGCCTCTGTCTGATTCACAGCAACTAAATTCAGTTTTACCTATCATCTTGAAGTCAGTATTCCAACAATCACAGGCAATAATAGCATTTGCTTCCTTTCATTGATTTTTTTCAAACTGAAAGCAGAACCTTTTTTTGACTGGCATATGCTATTGTACCTTGCTGCAATTCTCCTTAGTCCCCTCCATTACCCTGTTATGCTCCTCAAATGCCTAATTACCTTCTAGATACTGCTATGACAGCTAATAAAAGGATTTTTCCATCTCAGACTGCCGTGGTTCTCCAACAGATACATGTTCCTTCACTGATATGTCAGTTTTACAGTTTTTCACTCTACTGCTTGTGGTCTCTACTACTGGACTGTTCATTTTTCTCTTTTACGACTTAGTAGCATTTTAGCTGAACTTATCTCAGAAATAGTATTCAGTCAATGTGACACACTGAGACAAATTTTGGTGTTATCTTTACAAATGCACTTTAATTTGTGTTGAGCAAGAATGCTGTATATGCTTAAACTATAATAAAGTGGTATGGTGTGTGTGTGTGTGTGTGTGTGTGTGTGTGTGTGTGTATCACAAATGAGCAGACTCTATTAAATCATAAAACAGTGAAATCAAACATTGAAAATGGAGCTTTGAACTATCAGGATAGGTTGTCTTCTTAATGTCCCGATATCAGCATATTGAACACTGCTAGTCTGATTTGGATGCTCAACTTATTTTTAATTTTTTTATGTGGAGTATATAAGTGTGGGTGTGTGGGTGTGTGTGTGTGTGTGTGTAAACAGGAGTTTCACATATTGATCACACCCCTTCATTATTCTGCACCTTCAGTTTAGATGATAGACTAGACAAAGAAAAAGAGAAAATTAATTCATTTGGAATAAATCTGTGGAAATTTTACATAGTGTATAGTGGAGAAGGAAAAAGATTTTAAAATATCAGGCTAAATGATAGAATATCCAGAAAGTATCTAACTGCAATTAAAAAAGGAAAACATACAAGCAATATCTTGAATTTTCCAGAGCTTGTGAAATAGATAAAGGTAAAGAATCAATATGCACAGAGTAGACTGAGTAGAACTAATTGAAAGCAATTTACAACTAGTCATTTGTCAGTGAAATGAGACATAATAGTCAAAGAAAGGAAGCAAAAGAAGACATATGACTTACCAAGGAATTAAAATAGACTGACAACAAAGCTTTTAGCAGGAAAAGTGTATTATAAAATACCATGGAATACTATTGGAAAAGCATTTAGAAAAAAAATTATCTCTCAAGTAGATACATGTCAAACATTGTATTTAGATTACATCATTATTTATATAATGTTCTAAATGACCTTGTATAATTAGTATCTTTCAATATTATATAGTGATTGAGTAAATAATTTCCCCAAGAAATTGTTCTAATAATAGAGTTGAAGTTAAATCTACATCTTTGTTATTCCCATGAAAGCCTGTTTGGTTGAAGCTTTGCTATTTTCCATCATACAGTTCCAGTATAATTGATTTTATTTTGAGTAGGAATTAACCTCACAGGATTATTACTAATAATAGTTACCCATTATTATAACATTATATTTTTCTTAATATGAGTATAAAATTTAGTGACGGGACTTGGATATGAAATTGTGAAAAACAAATGGAATGTTGTTATGAGGTGATGTAATAAAAGAATGACTTAGACCAGGCTGGAGAAACCCACAGAAATAGCTGATCTGAACAAGGGGGAGCTCATGGACCCCAGACTAATAGCTGGGAAGCAAGCCTAGGACTGATCTAGACCTCTAGACCCCCTGAACATGATGCAAGTTTGGAGGTCTGGGCAATCTATGGGGCCTCTGGCAGTGGATCAGTATTTATCCCTAGTACACTAGTGGACTTTAGAAGCCCACTCCTCATAGAGGGATACTCACTTAGCCTAGCCACATGAGGGAGGGTCTTGGCTCTGCTCCAAATGATATGATAGACTTTGAAGATGAAGGCCTCACCCTCCCTGTGGAGCAGAAAGAGGATGAGATAGGGGAGTCAGTGGGGGGTAGAGGAGGAGGGGAGGGAGAGGGAACTGGAATAGACGTGTAAAACAAGCTTGTTTATAATTTAAATAAGAAAGAAATGAAAAGAAGATGTAATGAAAGAAGCACATGGCTAAAATTGTGTCCATACTCCGTAGAGTAGTTTAGATAATAGATACTCTATAGTAAGAAGAAATAACAAAAAGAAGTCTTTGAAGGATAGATGAGGTAGTCACTTACTGATAAGTCACTGCAAACTATTAGTCATTATGAAATGTCATAATCTTGTCATGCTTCTAGTTGAGTAGTGTAGCTATTAAATTTTGCATAACCTAGTGATGTGAAAGGATTATAGTTAAGGAAAATAACTAAAATTTTCTGTTGATAAAAGATATAAGAGATTGTTGAACTAAGGTTTCTTCAGTTGTTAAAGTTACAGAGAGATAGGAATGTCATTGAAACACATGGGTGATGGATATAGAGCTAGATATAATGGAAGGAGATACTAATATTGTATACTTTCTACCATAAAAACTGGTCAAGATGATGGTTCCTGTGATTTCTTATATTTGCACATTGTGTCATTTTGTGGTGTATGAAAAAAAGAGTCACACTAATTCTCTGCAATTGTGAAATAAACAAAATTGATGGTTTGCTCTGTTTGCTTGTGAGATTAGAAGATAAAATACAGTGTAAACTCTAAAATTGTTCATTCTTTTATTGGAACCTGTAAAAACATACTGTTATTACCTTCCTACATTCACTCATCTTTTGTGTACCCATGCAAACAATCACATATAAATGGGTTCTTTATATAAAGGAAAGAAACTCATTGTAAATGTACTCCTAAATAGTTCACGAAAATTCTGATCAGAATATACGACACAGCAGTAGCAGCACTATACAGCCTAAAGTCAGAGGGCAATTATGTTTCCCTAATTATCTTGATGTCCATAATGAAAAAACAATTATCCTTTGATTTTTTTTGGGAAAGTCATATTTTAGAGTCAGTTTATCTAAATGCAGCCATATATTCCTTTTGGCATATAGCCATCAAAAGATAGTTTGGAGTACATACATTTGTGGGTAATGGGGAATCACTGAATGTAGCTTATATTAGCAGTTGTCTTCAGAAAATATTTAAAGTTATAGGAAACTTCTCTGAAAACTTTTTTATTTGCTACTAAAATAGTTTTAAATTAGAATTTATCTTGAAGGTAAGGGAACATGATTTGCAACCGACTGCACAGTCTTATAATTCATTTAGTTTTGAATATAAAATAACTGTTTGTACTCATAAAGTCTTAGTTCCAGAGTGTAATTTAATATTACTACATGGGGCAGAATTATATCTATGTGGGTTTATCACAAAAACTGAAGAAAAGTATTCATCTTATTGGTTATGTGGTCTAGAATAACTCCATCAAAGCTTTTAAAATTTATAAGTACAAAAGTAAATACAAACATTTATTAAGAAAAAATCACACAAATATAATATCCCAGATGCTGAGATGGATTTACTATTTCAACAGCCATTGAATAGAACATTAAGATCATTATACACTTACCTGATTTGTGAACCGAAATCTCCAATGTTTAATTATTTCTAATTATTTCGTGCATTATCAACCAAGATAATACTGCTTTTTTGTTTTTGTTTTTTAGACAAAGTTTCTTTGTGCAACTTTGTAGAACAGTCTGGTCTCTTCCTACCGAGTGCTGGGATAAAGGCCTCTGTAACCACTGCCTGACACAAGAACCCAAGATAATATTTCTAAGACCAATTTTGCTCTAAAAGTCTAAGAATACTATGTGGAGTTTTTGAAATATTTTTTTCATCAATATTTTTTAGAATTGTGAGAATTATTTTGCTTTATTTTATTTGGATAGAACAGAAGAGCCGCCCACACAGGAAAGAGATCAGCTCCTCCAAGACCCCAACCCAGCGAGCCCAGCTTCAGGTGAGATTGGGTCCCCGGCTGGGACCACCCGCCCATCACCCATCCCCCTCCATCTTCGGGGCCGCTCCCGGCTTCCAGAAGAGCCGCCCACACAGGAAAGAGATCAGCTCCTCCAAGACCCCAACCCAGCAAGCCCAGCTTCAGGTGAGATTGGGTCCCCGGCTGGGACCACCCGCCCATCACCCATCCCCTCCATCTTCGGGGCCGCTCCCGTCTTCCAGAAGAGCCGCCCACACAGGAAAGAGATCAGCTCCTCCAAGACCCCAACCCAGCGAGCCCGGCTTCAGGTGAGATTGGGTCCCCGGCTGGGACCACCCGCCCATCACCCATCCCCCTCCATCTTCGGGGCCGCTCCCGGCTTCCAGAAGAGCCGCCCACACAGGAAAGAGATCAGCTCCTCCAAGACCCCAACCCAGCGAGCCCAGCTTCAGGTGAGATTGGGTCTCTGGCTGGGACCACCCGCCCATCACCCATCCCCCTCCATCTTCGGGGCCGCTCCCGGCTTCCAGAAGAGCCGCCCACACAGGAAAGAGATCAGCTCCTCCAAGACCCCAACCCAGCGAGCCCAGCTTCAGAAGAGCCACCCACACAGGAAAGAGATCAGCCCCTCCAAGACCCCAACCCCAGCGAGGCCAGCTTCAGCTTCAGCTGCAGTAAAGAAGGAGACCAGTGGAGACAGAAAGCCCCCACCAGCACCCACTGGAAGAAGAGATGGGAAGAAGACAGAATAAGAGAACAGAAATGAGCTAAACATTTCCTTCCCACATTTTCAAGTTTCAGCTTCCATTATCAACTAGAGTAGATCCATTTGCCTGGCCCTATTTAGGTAGAATTTTCTTGACTACTAATTTTTTAAAATCTGAATAAATGATCTCCGGTTAAACTTTTACTAATACTTATATTGAACATTTAAACATTAAAAGCAACACAGTGTTTTTCTTTCAAAATTTCATGTAATTTGTTCATGGTCATATTTACCCTCTTCGTCCAACTTCTTCCACAACCCCAACCACTTTCCACTTACTTTTTTTCAAAGAAGACACTATCTCAAAGATGATGTCTTGGTCCTCTGGCTCCTACATATTTTCTGCCTAAAATCTTTCTGTGATACCTTGTCCTTAGGTGTAAGTGTTATGCTGTGTAAATGTATTACCTGAGGGATGGGCAACCCACAGTCAGTTGATATCTGCATTTTCAACAGTTGTGTTTTTCTGTAATGGTCTGTCTTCTGAGAAAGAAGATTCTTTAATGAGGAATGCAAATTACTCTTTCATGTGGGCATAAGGATACCCATTTAGAATGAGTTTCATATTAGGAAATTAGTTGAAGTAGGTTCTTCTTTAGGTTCCAAGATCTCACTAGCCACAGTTTGTTTATTAACACATATCTGGTAATGGAGTCAGAGGAAATGTTCTTGTTTTACTTTTATGAAAGGTTACCCTGTCTTTCCTTATATACTAAAGTACAGCAATTACTTTTTGACTTCTCTATATACTTTGCCTAGTGTATTAGTACATGATAGATGTCACTAAATAACTTATAGTTATACCTTAAGCATTGAAATTATATATATCTTTATGTCATGTGTTGCTTAACATTAAGGACAGGTTATGATAACCCATAACCAAATTAAGTATACTTTTGCCATTGTGTGTAGAAAAATAGTGTAGGTCAATCACTCCACATAGCTTCATGGAGTAATTAAGAGTCAGGGGAAACAGGAAATGCATGATATAGCACAGTATTTTGAAGTGAAAAGTTTTTCTTAGTTTTGAATTTATTTATTTATTTAATTATTTTAGACAGAGTTGCTCTAGGAAATCTTGGCTGGCCTTGAATTCAGAGATTCACATGTCTTTGCCTCCCAAATGCTGTGATAAAAGGAATACACCACCACTGCTCAGGTAAAAGAAAAGTTTCTATAAGTAGAAGGTGTGCAAAAATGTATAATACAATAAATACATAAATCAGTAGCATATCCACTAATTGTCATCATGAAGTATTGTGCAGTATATATAAAAGTAGTCATTGCTACTTTATCAAATACAACTTTGTAGAAAGATTTGCTCCATATTAACATCACTATGAACAACTGAGTATTACATTGTACAAAGATATCAAATGGAAATAACTTCTTTAAGGGATGGAAATTTTCAGCTCCATTATGAACTTAAGAGACTATTCTTGTATATGTGGTTCATTGATGACCAAAGTGCTGTTATGTGACTATGACTATCTCTGAATATTTTTGGTAGTATATACAATTTATAAATAGGTATGTTAATTTGTTGCTAAACTTCAGGATTTGTATTTCTTACCAATAACATTGGTGGTGATGTAAAATAATCATATTTCCTTTATTACATTCATACTGAGACTTACATTGCTCTCTTTCTAGTCACAAAAAAGAGTTTGCATACAAACCTGATAAAATAGGTAGCACAACATTGTGCAATGATGTACTTCTAGCATTTTTTATCTAATCCTTTATGCATATAATTTATGTCTGAACTTTTAATCAGCTTTACTCTATTGTTGTGTGCTGGCTAATTTCATGTGGACATGATTTAGGCTAGTTGTCTGAGAGGAGGGAACCTCAATTGAGAAAATGTCTCCATGTGCTAGCTTATACTTCTAATTTTTGAGGAAGTTCCAGACTGATCTCAAAAGTTGCTAAACTGATTCACACATACACTGATAATGTGCAAAGATTATCCTTTCGATCACTTAAATTTTTGATTGTGATCATGTTGATTCAGCTAAGGTGAAGTCTCAGAGTTCTAATTTCCATTTTCTATTGCCTAAAGTTGTTAAAATTTTTTTAGATATTTACTAGCCATTATTGAAATTTTTTGTTTTGAAAACACTTAGCGCACTTCCATAGCCTAATTTTTAAATGAGTTGTTTAAATTCTATTCTTAGTCTTAGTCGGAGAAACTTCTTTTTTTCTGTTTTTTTTTTTTTGAGACAGGGTTTCTCTGTGGCTTTGGAGGCTGTCCTGTAAATAGCTCTTTTAGACCAGGCTAGTCTCAAACTCACAGAAGTTTGCCTGCCTCTGCCTCTTGAGTACTGGGATTATAGGTGTGTGCCACCATCGCCTGACCGGAGAAGCTTCTAATTGCAGTGAAAGGTAGTAAATGCCATGATTCATGGCTGCTCAAGATGCTCAGAACATTTGATTGAGACATATCTACTACCATCTTTAAGGCTTAGGGAACATTGCAAAGGAGATAATGGAAGGAAGATGAAAATTAGAAGATAAGCAAAAGAACTTCAAAATATCATGTTCCTCACATGACACAAACATTACAATAATGAAACTATACTGGTTGCAGCATCTGAATTGGTCCTGCACAACACCCGACTTATCAAAAGTCAGTCATGGGTAAAGTAGGATTCATGGCGCCCTAGCTTTCTCTAGAGAACTATTGACTACTGATGTATACTTAGAGAAGGAAGCCATTGCCTTCAGCTGTTTGCCTACTGGTGAGTTCAGTAGACTCCAGTGGATACTTATACATATATGTACACACAGATAGGCCCGGTTAAATTAAATGAATCATAAAACAAAAAAAACATCATTATAGAAAAAGGATTTTTGAGGAAGCTGTGTGGTTCACACAGGTTGGAGATATGTAAGGATGGGTAGGGAATTGGAGTAATAAAAATGCATTGCATACGTGTATAAAACAGTCAAAGAAGACATTCAATTAATCAGAAACAGGAAGACAGGAAAAAACAAACAAATAAACCTACTAAGGGTATGATCACAAGTACTTAAAAAAAAGGAAAGACAAAGAATTAATTGCGAACTACTCCAGATAGTCTTTGTTCCATTGCCTTTGTCAAAAAGAAATTTCTGCATTGTTTCTCATGAATATTTGCCAGTTTTCTTAATAAATTAATAAATTAATGCGTTGTTTTGTGGATTTTTGTACAAACATTTTCTCTTTGTCATAGATGGCACTTGAATTGAGGGGAGAAGTACAAATTAAATAGGTGATGAGGAATAAATTAGATGTATATTTTAACACTGGTAAATGAACTTTACCTTATTTACCAGCATCTGGGGATGTTCAGTGCTAGTATTTTGTAATCAACGTTAGAGGAATTATAGAATATTACAGCTGCAAGAATCATCACAGTTCATGTATCAATTTATCCCTACTCTTCAGATTAGAAAACTGAAGTCCACAGAGCAAAAGTTACTTATTCAAGGACACAAGGCAAGTTAGAACTTCTCATAGTGAACTTCCAGTGAATTGTATTCTAGAAGCTCTCCTCCTTCTTAAAACACTGGCAATAAAAAAATAAGTGTTTTTGTTTCGCACTCTAAATATCCATTTTAATAGCCTCTATTCATAATATATGTATACGATCAGTCTTCAACCATTGATAATATATTCAGGAATATATTCAAATGTGATCTATATTTAGATGAGCAAAGCTTATGTTATTTTATAATGGGATATTTTTGACTAATTTTATGTTAAAAGGCAAACACTAAAATACCCCAAATCCAATATGGTGTGTTCTGGTACAGTATACTAGGGGAAGCATAGCTTAATACATTACAAAAAGACACACATCCTGTGATTAAATTTCCTATGATATTATGAAATTGTATTTTATAACATATTAGGAAAATACAATTTCAAATTAGTATTTTAGAATGTGAAAAAGTAATAATAAACAAATTTATTAACCATGGAGAAGAATCTAGGAAATATTTATAAATCACATTTTAATCTTAAAACAAAACTTGGGATTTAAAATTAGATTTTAATCCAGTGCTCCGCTTTTCAAACAGCATGAAATGTAGCAAGTCTTCTCTATTATGTATATGTTAAAATAACTAAGCTTTCCAAAATACAACTTCTTCAAAGATGATCTGTGTTCCTCGTGATCTATAGAAAGCAATATGAGTTTGGCAACGAACCTTCTGCTTCTGTTGTGGGGAACACTTTGAGGAGTATTAGAATTAGCTCTTCTTTGAGCTAATTCTGGTAGAATTCTGCAATTACCTTGGTACCCAAGCCACACAAAGACACAACTAAGAAAGAGAACAACAGACTAACAGCCCTCATGAATATTGATGCAAAAATACTCAAAAAATACTAGCAAATCAAATCCAATAACACATCTGAAAAATCATCCAACGTGATCAATTAGGCTTTATACCAGGGATGCAGGGGTGGTTCAACATAAGAAAATACATCAATGTAATTCACCATATAAGCAAACTGTAAAAGAAAAACCACATGATTATGTCAATTAGTGCTGAAAAAGCCTTGGAAAAATCCAATACCCCTTGATGATAAAGGTTCTGGAGAGATCAGGGATAACAGGAACATACCTGAATATTTTAAAAGCAATATACAGGAAAACAACAGCAAATATCAAACTAAATGGAAAGAAACTCAACATAGGAATTACTCTAAAATCAGGAACAAGACAAGGCTGTCCACTCTCTCCATAACTCATCAGTATTGTACTTGAAGTTCTATCTAGTGCAGTAAGACAACAAAAGGAGATCAACGAGATATAAATTGGAAAGGAAGAAGTCAAAATTTCACTATTTGTGGATTATATGATAGTTTACATAAGTGACCTGAAATACTCTACAAGGGAAATCCTACAGCTGATAAACAACTTCAGCAAAGTTGCAGGATACAAGATTAACTCAAAAATATCAGTAGCCCTATTATATACAGACCATAAATGGACTGAGGAAGACATCAGAGAAACATCACCCTTTACAATAGCCAGAAACAACAAAAAATATCTTGGGGTAACACTAACCAAACAAGTCAAAGACCTGTTATAGTAAGAACTTTGAGTCTTTAAAGAAAGAAATTAAAGAAGATACTAGAAAATGTAAAGATCTCCCATGCTCTTGGATAGGAAGGATCAACATAGTAAAATTTGCAATCTTGTCAAAAGCAATCTATCGATTCAGTGCAATCCCCATCAAAATATTGGCACAATTCTTCACAGACCTTGAAAGAACAATAATCAAATTTATCTGGAAAAACAAAAGACACAGTATATCCACAACAACACTGTACAATAAACCATCACGGTCTCTGATTTCAAGTACTATTATAGAATTTTATTCCTGAAAACATCTTGGTATTGGCACAAAAATTGACAAGTAGACCAATGGAATCAAATTGAAAACCCTGATATTAACCCACACACCTACAAACACTTAATTTTTGGCAAAAAGCTAAAATTATACAATGGAAAAAGGAAAGCATTTTAACAAATGGTGCTGGCATAACTGGATGCTGGCATGTAGAAAAATGCAGATAGATCCATATAGATCACCATGCACAAAACTTAAGTCCAAATGCATCAAGGCCTCAACATAAATCCAGCCACACTGAACTTCTTAGAAGATAAAGTGGGAAGTACCTTTGAATGAAATGGTGCAGAAGTATGCTTCCTGAACATAACACCAGTAGCACAGACACTGAGATCAACAATTAATAAATGGGACTTCCTGAAACTCAGAACCTTCTGTAAAACAAAAGACACAGACAGCAGGACAAAATGGCAAACCACAGAATGGGAAAAGGTATTCACTAACCTCACATCTGACAGAGGGCTGATCTCAAAAATTTTCAAAAAACACAAAAAGCAAGCCTCCAAAACACCAAGGAATACAATTAAAAAGTAGGGTACAGATCTAGAGAATTCTCAATAGAAAGTGATCCACATTCTTACCCGTTAGGGAAATGTAAATCAAAAAAACTCTGAGATATAATCTTACTCTTGTCAGAATGGCTAAAATCAAAACATCAATGACTGTTTATGCTAGAGAGGATATGGAGAGAGGGGAACACTCCTCTACTGTTGGTGGGAGTGCCAACTTGTACAGCCACTTTGGAAATCAGTAGGGAAATGCCTCAGGAAAATGGGAATCAATCTACCACAAGATCCAGCAATTCCACTCTTAGGCATATAGCCAAAGGATGCACATTCATACCGCAAGAGTATCTGTTTCACTGTATTCATACTGGTATTATTTGTAATAGCCAGAACCTGGAATCTACATAGATGTCCCTCAACTGAACAATGGATAGAGAAAATTGCGGTACATTTACACAATGGAGTACTGCTCAGCAGAAAAAAACAATGGAATTTTGAAATTTGCAGGCAATTAGAAGACACTAGAAGAAACCTTTGTGAGTCAGGCAACTTATTCACAAAAAATACAAACATGGTATGTACTCACTCATATATGGATTTTAGACATTTAGCAGGGGAGTGCCAGCCTACAATCCCACCTTTAGAGAGTCTGGGATTCAGGGAGGAACCTAAGAGAGATATGCATGGTAACCCAGAGAAAGGGAATGTGACTGGATCTCCTTAGTGCACTTGGAGCATGGGGGCATGACTCGGGGAGCTGGGCTAAAGTGAGGGGAAGAAAAGAATGGGAAAGTAGGACATGGGGGAGTAGGAATTTTGAGTCGGAGGAAGAATAGAGAAGAGCAGAATGGGGGATACCATAATGGAGGGAGCCATTATAGGTTTGAGGAGAGATATGGCACTAATGAGATTTCCAATGATCTGCAAGGATGACACCAACTGGCAATCTAATCAATAGTGAAGAGGCAACCTTAAATGCCCTTCCTTGATACTGAGATTGACGACTTCCTTGTATGCCATTCTAGAGTCCTCTTCCAGTTAACTGATGGAAGCAGAGGCAGACACCCACAGCTAAACACTGAACTAATCTCCTGGAAACCAGTAGCAGAGAGGGAGGAGTAATGAGCAAGTGCCATGACCAAGTGGGTGAAAAACACAGAAACAGCTGATCTGAGCAAGTATCCTAGGCTGATGACTGAGAGACCAGCATTGAACTGATCCAGACCCCCTGAACATGGGAGTCATTGAGGAGGCCTCGGGTACTAGATCAGTATTTATCCCCGGCACCTGAATGGGCATTGTTAGCCCATTCCACATGGATGATGCTCTCTCAGCCTGGGCACATGGGGAAGGCCCTAGGTCCTACCCCGGATGATATGACACACTTTGAAGATCCCCCGAAGGTCCTCACTCTCCCTGGGGAGTCGAGTGGGGATTCGATGAGGGGCTAGAGAGCGGCTGGGGGTAAGGAGGAAGGGAAGGAGAGGGAGCTGGGATTGTCATGTGCAGTAAGCTTGTTTCTAATTTAAATAAATAAAAATAGTAAAATAATATGAAAAATTAAAGTATAAAAAGGAAGATGAAAACTATGCTATTCCTTCCACTTATCTATATCATACTATTTTGATCTTGTCTTTCATACAATGCGTTTTTATGAAGCAAGTTAAATAAAACCCTGTTCCTAATTTACAAACATGTGGCCATCTAGATTTTAAGCTTTGCTTGGGTAAGCACTTGGTAATTTTCTCTTCTTTCTTTTCCTTCTGGGTATTAGTTTTCTCAAAAAGTCTTTCTGTCAGCTTCTTTCAGGTAGTCTTTCTGGCATTCTGGAACAGGTTGCATCATCTCTTATGAGTTATGGCACATCATGTAAAGAGATTTTGCTCTAGCCTAAGCCCATCAATGGTCTGATTCTGACTTCGCAGTGGATATATAAATAGAGATTACAGGGTGACCTTGCACTACAAAACCATTACATATATTTTGAGCAATCTTTTGGAAGAAAATCTGAAGATTCTCCAGAACTACTTTTCCTTTAATTTTATTTAAGTAGTTGCAATTTTAGATGAATAGATTGGCAATGAAGACAGGGCAACAACAAAAAACCCCAGCTTCCTCCTATAACAGTTAATAGAAAATTATTGCTTTTAAAGAAAATTGCCTCCTTTGCTCTGCTTTAAAATTGCAGTCTTTGTTTACAGTGAATTTTACCCTTAATGCTGTATAGCTTTATTTTTTTGCTCCCCTCCACATTGATTTCAAAGCATAACACAAAATATTAAAGGAAATGATGTTCACATTAGAAAAATTTCTATTACTCATAGGCTAAATTAGAATTCTATGGCTTTGGTAAGCTCCACAGGTGATGAAAAAGGCAAAGGTTAACATGATACTTTTAGCAAAGTCAATAGTAATTTTCAGAGGAATACATATAAAGAAAGTTAAATATGCTTTTATCTTCCAGTGTGCATGAAGGCAGCTGATTATATTGGTATACAGTCAAAGTGGATCATATTCAGAGTAAAGTAACCGAACGGAGTACATTTGAAATCATGTCAAAATAAGTGCTTGAAATGACTAAAATGGTTTTCTCTGTAGACCTGATGGTATAATTAGGATCATTTAACTATTCAGTGTGTGGATGTTAAAGAAACTCCCAGAATAACAGCACCAGGACCATTTGGGAAGTTAGGAGTGATGTTGCTTTCTCACAGAATGCACATATTTACTGTGCAACTGATCAAATGGCTAACTCTTATCTCTGAATGTATTCTGCCCCCTTGGAAAATAAGCTCAATAGCATATAACTGTCGTGCAAATGAACATCAAGCTTGTAGTCCCTAGAAGACTGTCTATTATTAAGTGAGGAATAGTTGATTTTGATCAGGCTCTTAATGAAAATGTTACATAATATTTATTTTTATTTATTTACTTATTTATTAATGTTTGTGACAAGATTTCATGTATCCCAAGCTGGTTTGAACTCTCTGTTTACTCAGAGATGACAATATTCCAATCCTCATACCCCTATCTTCCAAGTGCTAGGATTACAGGTATATATCACATTTACTTCTGAAGACCCTCCTTTATTTTTGTGGTGCCTGCGCCACAAGCAAGTCCATGGTATCAGGAAAAGAATGACGAGACATCCAGGTGCTTGTACTAAGAGAATGCATGTGTTGCTTTTATTGCCAGGAAAGAGAGAGAGAGAGAGACAAAGAGAGAGACAGAGAGAGACACAAAGAGAGAGACAGAGAGAGAGACACAGAGTCAGAGAAAGAGACACAGAGACAGAGACAGAGAAAGAGAGAGAGAATGTGTGTGTGTGTGTGTGTGTGTGTGTGTGTCTTTATTGAAAGTGCCGAGAGATCTTTCTCTTGTAGGAGGGAGGAGTCTTATATATACAGGCTTACAGCACAGTGGAAAAACCCCAGGTGGAAGAGAATGTGTTTTCATCGTGCTAGATGTTGATGTCAGTGGGGCAATGCGGGGGCAGTAAGCCAGTACTAGAAAACAGGATGCACCTTTGGTTATCAGCTGACAAACAACTCAGAGACCCTGTGGGGGCTAGGCCCCAACATATTTGTACTCATTTTCAAACTTATTTGAAATATTTCTACCTACATCAAAAAGTATATGAATAGCATGGTCGAGTTGAGTTTTATTAAGTAACAAAAGAGGAACAGGACATGAATTTGGGGGAAGTAGGGGAGATGAGATGGATCTAGGAGTCTTTGGAATTGACATGATCAAATATAACTGTACTACATGCTATTACAGTCTTTATTTCCCCAATTTGCAGTGATCCCTGAGCCTTGCGAAGGAAGTGAGATATAGATACATGTGGCTGGGGATTTCTCAGACTTTTACTTTTGCTCTTTTATTGGCTGTGGAGTCCTACACAAACCACCATCTATTTCACGAAGAGATCCCTCTAATGATACCTGGGAGCTGCACTTACTTATCAGTAGAGAGATACAGATTTATAGGATAGTTTGATTATTTGTTCCCTTAGCAAAGTAATAGTATCAGTTTGAGTCCTGGGACCTAAAACCACTTCAAGCGTGTGTGACTGATCATATTTGAAGTATGAGACATGTATTTTATTCCTGTTGAGGAGGCCTGGAACCAATAAAATTGTGGCTAGTTTCCCCATAAAGTTTGTACCATTATTGTATCAACTGGCATGACTTTTCTTACCTGTAATTATTGCCCTTTACAAGGTTCATAGCTGACTATGGATGGGTTTTTCCACAGCACATTGCACAGCACTATCCAGTATAATGAATGCTGGCTAGTAAAAAGGTAGCTTCCTTGTCTACATCAACTTAAATTCTTTCATGTCCTGGAATGAATACATATGATATCTTCAGCAATAGGGTTTTGAAATCAAGTAACAGTGGGCAGCCAAGATGAATGATAACAGCGTCTATTGCTTGATGGATTCATATAATACCTTTAGCCTCCCACATTTGGCACCGAGATTTTGATTTGTCCACAAATGGTTTCTAGGATAACCAAAAGCAATTAGCCTAACTTGGAGAGCTCCAATTAAATTATTTTCTATGGCACGTGTGTGCATGCATGTATGCTTGCCTGTGTGTGTGTTTCCACACACATGCATGCATGTGTATTATATATTATATATTATATATTAGCTACAGAATATGCATTTAGTTGGAGGAATTCTAGAATCCAAGCAGAAGGGTAGACTTGGTAGTCAAATTCTTGCTTATATAAATTTTGACTCACTACCAATCTTAAATCCGTGTCTCTTTTCTTTGTGCTTGGTCAGACTTTGGCTAATTGTGCTTTATTAAGCCAAGAAATAGATTATGGCTAGAAGAAAAGGGAACTTGACCATTATTCATTCAACTTATTTGAGGCCAACACCTCAAACTACTAGTATGTTTTTAATATGTGTTTGGATATTGTAGATATCATAATTTTCAGTATGGCCAGTGAGTGTATTTGATTGACCAAATGGTATGATTATCAATATTTCCTCCATTCTTGAGATAATGATGTCTGATTTATGAGCTATTGTATGACTCTATTAGATAAGCTCCATATGAGAAAAAATTTGACTTCTATGACAAGTTTTTGTATTCCTTTTCAGATCCCTTATTCTAATGCTTTCTATTTTTACTAAAATGTTAAATTTCTCAACTATGTTATTAATGTTATCATCATTATTAAATGAGATAAAATTACATGGTCATGTTGCCATGAGTACTCATCCAGAGAACAGTGACCATGACCCAAATCAATTTTACTTCTAAATCTGTGCACTATTTATTTAGTCATTGAGGTACAGTTAGATTTATTAGGAAGAAATTTTCTTATAGATTTAATTACAGTCATTAAAGTAAGTGTGGAGAGACCTCTAAAGGAACCACAGTAGTACAAGCAATTGAGTGGATACTGGCTTCTTAAGAGTGTCACCCCCAAATGGATTTAAAACCTCTATGATTGAATTTTATCCAACTATTCACTTAGTCTCTAATATTTTCTCCCTCTTTACTCAAGTAATATTTACAAACTCTCTTTAAGTTGATGTTGCATCTAGTGTCCTTCAGGAAGGTACTCACTTGTCTCTGTAATCCTAGTTACATTTCTTCAAATCCCAGAGTACGTTTTCTGAGCGGCTATTATCACATATAAAATCACTGATTTGGGTTTGAACTCATTCTATCTCTCTGAATCCTTGATAAGATGTCAAGGTCCGCCCAAGACATGGAAGCTAAGCACCTTAAAATTTATATTTTCAAGGGTAATTTGTGCATATAAAACTGTAAATGCTTTTCCGTGAATAAAATCATTTTGATATATACTTGATAATCTTCATTTGTATGTGATATATGACTACTACACTCATGTTTTATGTTGAAAATGATATTCCTAAACGTTCTTGATTTTCCAATGTTTTAAACTAAAACTGTGTATTTGTTAAATAACCAAAGAAGAAAAGTCAAAACATATTGTATTAGAAAAAGGAATAAAATCTGTAGTTGCTCCATCATTCAGCACAGACACCGGGGTTAAATTAAGCAATATTATACACTCGATCTGCCTTTTACTTGTGGGTCACATAGGAAAAGTCACTAAATTAATCTGCCTTCCATTTGGAAAACGTATGTACAAATCCCTATTCTTTGTGCTCACTTGGATCAGTCAGATGACTTTGTTAATGAATTATAGTTTTTCATGAACTAAATACATCTCAATTATTATTGTTTCACTAGAACATTGACATTTATATATAGTATTACCAAACCATTGATACAGCAAACAAAAATGTATACAGTTTTCCCCCATTTCTCTATAGAAATAGGACATTCAAGAGAACAAAGAACAGAATAAGAGTGAATTTGTAAAGCGGCAAACAAATGAAATAGTTCAATTTTATGATAAATTTGTTCTAGATGTTCAGAAATAATGAAAATTATGCAATTTGCTGTAGTATGGTTTGCCCAATTAGTTCCATAATACCTTATATGCTGAAGTACTAGTCCATAGCACAACAGAGCATTTGCACATATACACTCACAGTGATTGTAATAACAAGCCAGAGCAAATCCCAACATGGGGAGGGAGATAAGTACACAGTCCTACCTCTAGTTACAGAGTTATTGATAACTTATAGTTCTGGGACTAAAGGCATGTGATACCAAGTGCTGGTATCAGAGCTGAGAGCTCTGTTCCTTGTTTAGGACTGTATCAATTTCATGTAGCTCAGTGTGACCTTGAGCTAACAGAGACCTGTCTTCCTCTGTCTTCTGAGTCCTGGATTTAAAGGTGGATACCACCACGACCTGGTCTCTATGGCTGTGGCTAACATTGTGTTTTGATCTCCAGTTGCTTTCTTAAATCATAAACAATATGTCACCACACATATGTGATGTGTAAATCATAAACAGTATGCCACCATACATATATAATACATAATTATATATATATATATATAGAGAGAGAGAGGAATATTACATAGCCATACAAATACACTATTATTTTTGATAATATGAATGTATCCATAAGGCATTATATTAAGTGAATTAAGGCAGACAAAATATTGCATAATTATACTTACATGTGAAAGTAAAAATCCAGCTGAGAGACTGTTGGGATAGAGGACATGCTTATCAGTGTCAGATAACAGGAACAGGTTTGCAGAACTATTGCATGGAAGTGTAAAAAATAAAAAATATCATACATTTTAGAACAACCATGAATTTCCAATATATCACAATGGAAATGAAGTGAAATGATGGATAACTATTGTGAGTTACTAAGTCACATAGATCAAAACATCACATTTTAATTAATAACTGTAAGTAATAATTGTTTGACTCTATAAATGCCAGATATTACAATGGATTTTCACCCTTTTCTAACCTGTTCACATCTTTATCCACACTGTTTCTGGGAAAAACATGAAGAACACAGACTTACATCATATGGTATTTGTTATTCCAATGCTGTGCTCTAACTACTTATGCTTTCAAATTCCAGTGAGGCACGATGAGATAATCAGGATAAGGACAACAGCTAAGAAAGACTGATTTGTTGGGTGAGTCGCATTTAGTGGAATGATGTGTGTGTGTGATGTGAGCACAATATACTGTTTCTGGTTCAGAAACTTTCAAAGAAATACAGCTTGAAAACACACACACACACACACACACACACACACACACACACACACACACACTACCCCCAGAAAATCCCCTAGTGTTAGAATGTGATAGGCATCTTGAAGCCCTGCATCAAATCTCAGTTTGAGGAGTCAGGCATGTTTACTGTTTAGTATTTGAGTATCTCTAGAGAGTTCCCCTCAAAATACAATTAGCTCAGTTTCTTCCTCTGATAAGAGTGTGGGATAATATATACTTCTCAGGGGACTCCTAAGAGTGAGGTAGTATATGGGAGACCATCTGGTATATACATAATATGGGATTTTAAAATTTTATTTTATTCAAGTGGGTGGACTCTTGGGAATACATACTGAATACTGCAGTTGGTCTGCAAGCAACCCTTACTCGCAAGGCAAATAAATGTGTGTGTGTGTGTGTGTGTGTGTGTGTGTGTGTGTGTGTGTTGGCTCTAGAAATAAGGGTTGGAAAGATTTACAGATGGAAACTGTCAAAAAAATTTATTTAAAAATATTTTAATTGTGAGCCGGGCGGTGGTGGCACACGCCTTTAATCCCAGCACTAGGGAGGTAGAGGCAGGCAGATCTCTGTGAGTTCGAGGCTGGGCTGGACCGATAGCCTCCAAAACAATACAGAGAAACCCTGTCTCTTAAAACCAACAAAAAATATTTTAATTGTGCATACAAACCCCAAGTCCCTCTCCCTCCCTTTCTCCCACTCCCACGTACCTCCCTTTCCACTCACCATTCACTCCTAAGAGGGGGTAAACAATTCCTTGGGGAGACAACCAATTATAGGATACCAAATTGAGTCAGGACCAAGATCCTCCCCTCATATCAAGAAATCCCACCATAGGTAATAGGCTCCAAATGCCAGTTCATGCTCCTGGGATAGGTCCTGGCACCACTGCCAGCTGCCATCCACACCAGATCAAGCCACACAACTGTCACTTACATTCTGAGGGCCCAATTTGGTCCCATGCAGGTTCCCCAGTTGTCAGTCTATAATCAGTGAGCTCCCAATAGCTCGGTTCAGCTGTCTCTGTGGTTTTCCCCATTTTTGTTCTTGACCCTTCTGGCTCCATCTTCTCTCTCTTCAACTGAGTTGCAGGAGCTCAGCTCAGTGCTTGGCTGTGGATGACTACATCTGCTTCCATCAGTTACTCGGTGTGTATGATAACAATTAGGGTAGTCACTAATCTGATTAAAAGGGAAGATACATTCAGACAACCTCTCCACTATTTCTAAGAGTCTTATCTGAGGCCAACCTTATGGATTCCTATTAGTGGAATGATGGAAAGGGAAAGCAATGAAAGAGATATCTTGATAGAGGGAGTCATTATGGAGTTAGGGAGAAACCTTGTGCTAGAGAAATTCTCAGGAAACTGTCAAAATTTTAGAATTTGAATATACTTCTCAGGAGCTAATTAATATAAAATATAACTTGTCTTAGCAAATGACCTTAAGAAGAGTAGATTTAAGATGAGCTGTAATTAACACAGTTATTTAGAATTTAATGATATATAGTTCAAGCCTAAATTTACTACTTGTACCAATCTTCTATATGTGAGCACAAAGTGACAAATGAGCCATTATCAAGCATTAGGGAGAAAAATATATTATTTTCCATATGAGCCTACTACATCATGCTTTATAACAGAGAGCTTTACAATGTATTATGCATAAGACTAAAGAAGATAAAATTACATTAAAAATAACAAGAGTCAATTACTAAAATGACATATATTTAGCCATATCTTTGACAGAAATCTTGAATGTTAATCATTGAGAATGTCAGATAATTTAGAGAAAACATGTGAGGAACTCTTCTAAATCTCTGAGCTTGAAATCAGTTGGCATCAAACAGTTAACACTATATATAAAAACACACTGCTTGAACCCTGTCACATGGCATCTTTCTCTCATGAAACATTTTTCTTTAATTACAATGAATACAATATTTCTATATATTTATGAGGTACAATATGATGTTTCACTATACCTATATATTTTAATATGGGAAACAGATTGCTTCAAATATTTCTTCTTTTATCATGGTGAAACTACTTAAAACACTTTCTTCTAGCCCTTTGAAACATATATAATATAGTCATATACAGTCAACCTTCTTTATAATAGTGTGCCAAAATTTTGCTTTTCTTTGAGTTGTTTTCCTATCTAGAAAATATAAATTGAGGACAATAATTGGTAATTTTTTCTCTTTCTAAAGCTATGCTCCATCCTAGATAATATTTCAAGGTTCAGAAATTTCCTGTGCTATGCGGAATGATTGGGGGATGCTTTCCTTTATTTTCAATTGCAAAGAAAAAGATTATGTGTAAAGATACTGTATTACAAAAAACAAGGGATAAAAGAAAACTTTTATTTAAATGATTCCAAGAAGGTAGTATATATGACTTTATGGCCTAGATGAATATTTTACATATCTTTGAGAAACAACTGTGCCATAGCAAGTTATATAAGGGCATGGTAGTTATTTTTCAAATTTCTACCTGAATATATACGACCATAACTGAGGTAATCTATAAACTATTTGCACTGTGTAGCAATAAATCATTGTCTAATTTCTCGAATTGCAATTTATTTCTGTTATCACATGGAAGTATCAGAAAGAACAATGAACTAGTTTTGAAAATGTATCTGATTTACCTAACATACTTACCTAGTTTAGCTGCAGTGTACACTATCTGTAATGCCCCCAATTGTTTATATGGCTGTCTGTCTGAGAGCTGTTGCTTGCTGCCACTACCCAGCAGGGCCAAAAGGAAAAGGAGTGCATATTTATAGTCAAGAGGAAGACTGAAATGCAAAGAACATTTTATGATGAGTGCATATCATCCTATTGTATAGCCATAAATACCCTTCAGTGCATATTTGTAATCATCGTGTCACCTATCTCTCTTTAATACATCTGATCGGACTAATCAATAAAGTGCATTAATTCCTAATGCCAATTTAACCAGTAGTTGTTCAGAAATATCTAGAAAATCCATACTGAATGTATAAAATGCTGAGGATAACTGTTGAATGCCCAGAAAGAAGTGGGACATCTTAATCATCATCCCCAGACTGAGGAAACATTACAGGAGAGGGGAAACGAAGAATATAAAAGTTGGAGGAAGGAATGGAGTACTGTGAAACACTATCTTGGGCAAGATACACCTGCTGCATCCTTCAACTCTCAGAAGCTGTGATGATCTTCAGATGACCTGTACAAATTGAGTGCATCAGTGTTTATAAATGAATGGCAATTTTCATGAGACCCCAGTTCTACCTGAGAACTGAGACATTATATCTTCATGGGTATATGACCACTAATAAATTTTCTATTTTCCAGTCAATTGGCCAACAAACCATATTTACACATGAGATCATATTTAAATTCAGTGATTTAAAAGAAGTTTAACTGTAAGAGTTTATTGTTTTTAAAGATGTTAAAGTAGAGTGTGGGCATGTTGAGATGTATGGTTTTAGTGGAAGATGGTTTTGGATGAAAAAGAATAAAGGAGATAAAAAAGAACAAAAAATTCTGTATGTACATGTATGAAATTGTAAAACACTAACAAGGTAAATTAAATAAAACCCATCTGAATTCATGATCGATTATTTTCAACTTTCAGATTCTGAGTATATGCATCTTGGCTTTGATTCATAACTTTTTGCTCCTTGTTCGTGACACTGCTGCTACGATACTCACAAAGTAGTTAATCTGTTATTTCTTAGCAGTAAAATACTTCCAAAACAGGATAAATTCCTTTCTGACAAAAAGAAAACACAGTCTAAGAAAATAAAAATCTTTAGAAAAAAAGGGAAAAATACAATTGGACCAAAAGAGTGGAAGAATTGATTTTATGGTACCTCACATTCTTTATATCTACAAAATACTCTATCACATGGTCTACGTGAAAACAAGACAAATGCATTTTCTCCTTTATTTGATGGAGAAAAATCATACAAGAATGCTATATAAACTATTATACATCTGAATTAGGAAATATCTAAAGATAAATCAGGTTTCATTGATGTTGAGAGGCATGTATTATGAAATTACATATCAAATAAAAGTTTCACAAAGATCTTAAGACTCAACTCTCAGTCCCCAAGGCTGTCAAATGAAATGTTTTCCTGTTAGTCCACGCTATATATTAGCAAAGTGTTTTCATACAAGATCTACATCCCTGATGATGTTGATATTTCAACATAAACAACTGTTTGGTTTCACTTTGTGGCTTATATTTTGGGATGTGTGTGTGTGGGTGTGTGTGTGTTTATGTGTATGTGTGTGTGTGTGTGTGTGAGAGAGAGAGAGAGAGAGAGAGAGAGAGCTTCTACAAGTTTAAATTGGCTTCTCTAAATATCTGTGTCAAGAATTAACATTTTATGCATTGTGAAATTTTTATTTTTACCTTCTTTTAAAGTGTAAAACTATTGAATTTGCCTGTTTTAAATTATGTAAGAAAAACACAATGAATCAAAGAACTTTTCCAGATTACCTTCCCCTTGTATATTTTATTACTTATTGTTTAGTATTACTCCAAAATAAACTCTCCTGAGCATACTCATTGCTTTCAGAGATTATTTAAATTCAAAATCCAAGCAAGAAACACTCAAGTTACATAGCTACTCTGTAGTAACTGTCCAGTAACCTGCATATGTTTTCTAGTAAAATAACAAAAAATGTCCTTTGTTCTATCTAACCTTAAGAAAAATAATTGATGTATAATCACACCATTAAATCTAATTCAAAACAACACTGTGTAAATCAGAGAAAGAATTATACTTTCACAAAGCCTGTCTTAGAGTGTTATTTTTTTGTTTGCTCTAGGGAATTATTTTATTCATTCTTTAGTACATTTTTATTCCTTAGATGATGAGTTATGTCATTTTGTTACATCTTAAAAGTTAACTCTGTAATCTTGAAAAAGTTTGTAAAAATATCCTAAAGTGGGGAAGAAAGAATCACAACTCAGGACACTGTTATTTCCTATTCCTTGTGTATGCCATGTGCATATTTATACATGTATATTTGTAGCAGATTATGGAATGAAATTCCTTACTTTACAGTGGATTTAATGCCTAGTATCTACAAGTAATGATCCTACATTCTTGAATACATATTCGGTATCTACTTGGAGTTATAATTCTTTATATTGTCCCACCCCAGATAGTTTATCTGAATTTTAGACATATATGCCAAATAACTACATAAGCATTGTCTAATACAGTTGACAATGAATATGTACTTACTTATAAATATTATCCTTTCTCAGAACTGCTTAGGTTCCTATGGCAATCTATCTATGGGGCATACATGGTTTTCAACTTTTATGTTAGCATATCTAATGGTTTTATATTTCTTAAGGTTTTGTTTAATCATCTTGATTGTTGAGTTATCAAGTGTGAACCCTCTAATAGGCTATGCAATACCGAGTAGTAAGCCTGAAAATATATAACATAAAAGTAACACTAAACAGGCTGAACACATTGTATTTGTATATATGTACATATATACATGTATTTCAGACTTGTATATCTGCCTGTCTGTCTTTGAGAAAATCTACCTTTATGCACCTATGTAAAAACAATCAGTAGTACATGACTCATATATCACTCATAATTCAAATTTCACATTTTAGAACGTGTGATGTTGAAAGTCACTTTATCTCTAACCCTGCTGTAAATTTGATCTATCCTTATTTGCTCATCTTCTTAATAAATGACATTTTCATTAACACAGTCTCCTCCTAAGTAGACTCCCAAATCCCCAATCCTTGTATTTAAGAATTTCTGGGATCATACATTCTTGATAAGAATAGGTTTATGTAGGTCATTGGGGAACAGGAAGGTTGAGTGGGGGGTAGAATAGAGGGAAGAAGGAATCATAGGTTAGAAGACAGATCAGGCAACAGTGTGACCTCCAGTGATCTAAAGGGATGACACCAACTGGCAAGCTAAGCAATAGTGTAGAGACCACCTCGAATGTCCATTCCTGATAATGAACTAGATGTCCATAACCATCCTGGAGCCTTCATCCAGTGACTGACGGAAGCAGAGGCAAACACCCACAGTTAGACACTGAACTGAACCCATGGAACCCAGTGACAGAGAGAGACAAGCGATGAGCAAATTGGCAAAGAATGGGCTGGCAAAACCAGCAGAGACAGCTGATCTGAACAGGGGAGAGCTCTTGGATCCCAGACTGACAGTGGGGAGGCCAGCATGGGACTGATCCAGAACCCCTGAGTGTGAGAGTCAGTGAGGAGGCCTGGGCAACCTATGGGGCCCTGGGCGGTGGATCAGTGTCTATCCCTGGAATACAAACAGTCATCGTGTGCCTATAGCACAAAGAGAGATGCTCTCTCAGCCTGGACTCTTAGGGGAGTGCCTGGACCCTGCCCTGAGTTAAATAACAGACTATAGATATCCCCTATGTGGAAGGAAGTGGCGATAGGGTGGGAGGCTGGGTGGGATTGTGGGTGGTGCAGGAGGAGGGGAGGGAGAGGGAACTGGGATTGACATGTAAAACAAGCTATTTAAAATTAAAATAATAATAAAAAGGAATAGGTTTATGACTTGCTTATAACAAGAGAGACATGGGCAAACAATGAAGGGATGTATTCTTGATGATAATGACATACTGAATAAGGCTATACGTTGTTTACTTAGTTCACTTAGGAAATTATCCTTACTATTTACAGCAGAAAGACCTTTAAGGACAGGTACTGTGTGCAGTTTCTACTAGAGAGGTTCTTAACCTTCCTAGTGCTATGATCCTTTCATACAGTTCATCATGTTGTAGTGACATCTAACCATAAAATTATTTCATTGCTACTTCATAACTCTAATGAATATTTACATTATGTTTAAAAGGGTAAAAATATTGTAATGTAAATATCTGGTAAGCAAGATGTTGAAAAGAATTTCTCTGACATGTAGAGAGGAATTTGACATCAGGACAAATTATTGGAGAACTAAGTTACATCATGGATAAATCGATCTATAAGTGGTTTCACATTTGAATCTTAAAAGAATTCAAATTAAAATAAACAGATTATAAGGCAGGATAAAACCAAGGAGAACTATAATCATTCAATTCTGGAGAATTTAAGGGATTTAATAGTTTTAAATATCAAGTAGAGAAAAATGAGTAAATATGACAGGACAAACAAATATGATATGACTGTCCATCACAAGTGAGCACAATACTAAATACATGGTAGGGCACCAAATGAACACTGATCTTATTGTAGGAGTCTTAATTAGGGTTACCATATCTGTGATAAAACACCATAACTAAAACAATTTAGTAAGGAAAGGATTTATTTGGCTTACAGTTCCATATTGTAGTCATCACTGAAGGAAGTCAGGGCAGGAACTCACACAGGGCAGGAACCTAGAGGGAGGAACTGGTGAAGAGGTCATGGAAAGGTGTGGCCTACTGGCTTGGTCCCCATTGCTTGCTCAACCTGCTTTTTTATAGAACCAAAGACCACCATCCACAATTGGCTGGCCCCTCGCCTATCATTTTGTATTTAAGAAAATGTTCTACAACAGTACGTGGTGGAGGAATTTTCTGAATCGAGGTTCCTTCCTTCCAGATAACTTTAGCTTATGTCAAGTTGACATAAAACTCGCCATAACACTAGGCATTGACTTCATAAACGTTGCGTGTTCATAGCCATTTGGAAGGAAACTCCATGGTTCTTCTCAAACAGGTAAGGTTTGAATGATCCTTCTATTTGACAACTACTTTGCTGTGGTAATAGATTGTATCCATCTGAAGGTTATGCATTAGCTTTATTGGAACAGTAGCTCTTTTGCCACTTATAAGTATGGAATGTTCCTAAGGCAGTTCATAGTTGTTCATGAAAGAAATGGCTTAGCTGAAGTTAGAAATTTTCAATTTGACCCTTGGTTTTCATTCTCTGTCTGTTGGTGACCTTATCAATAGTTTGGAGAGATGTTTTGAATGTTTGCAGGATCATATCTAAGGCAAAGTACTGCTTTCAAAACCCATTAAATATGTTTTAAGCACCTTTCAGAGGGTAGTTTAGGAATAGAATCTGAGTATAATCTCAAGACTAAAGGTAGTACTTTAAACAATTTTTTCTTATTCATGTGTACAATATTATTCTCCTGAACTTTAAGTTGGGAAGAAGGGGATGACGTGAACATATTTTTAAGTAATTAACATCTTAGAAGAAATTTTAATAACAAATAATAGAATAAACATATTAAACAGCATGGAACTATCTTAAATTTCGGGGTTCAGATTAAAATTTAATTTCTAAAATTCTTAGCATTGCCATTGACAAGTTCCTTTTTTATTCTGCCTTAATCTAAAGTGTTTTTGTGCTGCTACTAGGCTGATACTACATTTTGAAACACAAGTTTCATTGTATACAACATTCAAGTTTCACTTGTAAGAAAGATGGAGTATTTATATTAGCATTAGTCTTATTTCTATTTGTAAAGACTAGCAAGCAAAACAGATGATATTTAGCTTGTCATAATAGTAATCATTAAGGTTTTCATTTGAATCTTATTTTTCAAGTAGAGTTCCACCTAATTGTACTAAATAGCCTATCAAATGATCTGTTTTTACTTGGCTCTCTTTCTTACCATGAAGAAACTATTAAGAACCCACCTCACACTTCCACAGATAGAGAGTCTGGGAAACAGGAAAGAACCTAAAAGATATGCATATATGCATAGTACCCAAGAGAAGAGGATGGAGACAAGATCCTCTGAATGGATGGGGAACACGGCGAGGGTTGGGGGGGAGTGGGACCTGGGAAGAAGAGAGGGGGTGAAGAGGAAGGGAGTTGGTCATAGGGGAACAGGAAGTTGAGGGGGTGGGGGTAGAATAGGGGGAAGAGGGAATCATAGGTTCGAAGACAGATCAGGCACCAGAGTGACCTCTAGTGATCTAAAGGGATAACACCAATTGGCAAGCTAAGCAATAGTGGAGGGACCACCTCGAATGCCCATCCCTGATAATGAACTTGATGTCTATAACCATCCGGGAGCCTTCATCCTGCGACTGATGGAAGCAGAGGCAAACACACAACTAAGCACTGAACTGAACCCAAGGAACCCAGTGACAGAGAGAGAGAGGAGTGATGAGCAAATTGGCAAAGAATGGGCTGGCAAAACCAGCAGAGACAGCTGATCTGAACAGGGGAGTGCTCTTGGACCCCAGACCGACAGTGGGGAGGCCAGCATGGGACTGATCTGGACCCCCCCAAATGTGAGTGTCAGTGAGAAGGCCTGGGCAACCTATGGGGCCCTGAGCTGTGGATCAGTGTCTATCCCTGGTATACAAACTGTCTTCGTGTGCCTATAGCACAAAGAGAGATGCTCTCTCAGCCTGGACTCTTAGGGGAGTGCCTGGACCCTACCAAGAGTAAAATGACAGACTCTAGATATCCCCTATGGGGAAGGATTTGGCAATAGGGTGAGAGGGGGGAAGGGGGGTGCGGGAGGAGGGGAGGGAGAGGGAACTGGGATTGACATGTAAAACAAGCTATTTAAAATTAAAATAAAAAAAATTAAAAAAGAACCCACCTAATTTTTATTGAAAACATATCCATTTATTTATTGTACAATGTAACCTGATTATAATTTCCTCTCCCTCCACTTCTCCCAGTATCTCCTCATATCTACTCTCCCCCCAGATCCACCCCCTTTCTGTCTCTCATTAGAAAAGAACAGGTTTCTTAGAGATAAGAATCAAATATGACAGTATAAAATAAAATAATGCATAAGTTTTCATATCGAAGTTGGGCATGTCAACACAATGGACGAAAAAGAATCCCAAGACCGTGCATAAGAGTCAGAGATCCACCTGTTCACATACACAAAAGTTCCACAAAAATACTAAGTTAATAACTATAATGCATTCACAGAGGGACTGATGCAGACCTGGTAGGCCCTGGCCTGCTGCTTCAGTCTCTGTAGCCTTGCTTGGTTGACTCAGAGGACCTTTTTATCCTGCTGTCCTCCATCCCCTCTGGCTTTTATAACCCTTCAGCCTCTACTTCCACTGGATTAACTGAATTCTGAACAGAGGGACTTGATGGAGACTTCCAATCTGGATTCTTTCTCAACTTAATGTCTATCTGTGGGTCTCTGCATCTGTTCTTATCTGCTCTGACAATGACTGCATAAGTCATTTGATTATGAGTATGGCAGAATATCATTAGAATCACTTTATTGTTTTGTTTTTTCTTCCTTTGTTATTTGACCATTTATGTTTGTTTTCATACTAGGTCTCTGGGCTCTCTAGTCTCTGGTTCTTGGTTACCCAAACAGTGTCTAGTATGAGGTCCTCCTCCTGGAGTGAATTTTAATCAGACCTTGTTTGGTTGCTCCCACAAGTTCTGTACCACCATTTCCCTAGCATATTTTTAAAACATTCTTTTTATTTATTATTTATGTCATTCATATCATACTTCCTGATTCCACACATTCCCCCATAAATAAAAATAAATAAATTTTAAGAGAAAAATGGAAAAAAGAAGAAAGAGAAAATCTCATCATGGAAGAAGCAGTGTGATATAATGAGTCATGCATCAAACCCATTCATTGATACACTTTTACATACAGGCAGGCATTTATCAAAAAGTATCATCAGTCTGGATTGAGAACCCCTGGTCCCTGCTGTGCAATCGATGCTGGGCCATCACTGGGACTCTTCCTGGATACCCTTTTACTGTCCTGTGTTGTGGAGATCTTGAAGCTCTGGGTACACAGGACTGATACCACTCCCATTCCAGTCCTCCAGCATATCATAGCTGGAGTACATGTTAGGGTGGACCAATATATAATTCTGGTTTGGGGCCTGGATAGTTGGATGATTGATCTGCCTCCCCTGTATTCATCACTAGACTGAGCTCTCTGGCATTGTCCTGGCTAGTTCACCTGTTACAATGAAGATGAAATGCTGGGCCAGTACTCCCACTTTCTAGTTCTGAGGGTCCATTCTATCACATCTACACCTTCAGGGCAAGCCCTACTGTATTGCCCAGACAAGTTTAGGAGTCACTCTCCCAAGTGCTGCAGTTGATGAGGGGCAGGGTGAATCATGAACAACTCACACACATAGTTAGGCTAAGACAAAGTCAGTGCAAGAATTCTTGAGGATGAGCAAGTTAGGTGTGTGGGAAGAGTCAGGTGCACTGAGTTTTATGAGCCTGGGGAAGTATTACAGGAAGAAAAAATCTGCAGTGCTTAGAGACAAGGAAGACATAAAGCAAAGGGAAAATCATTTATATCAAGGCTAGGGAAAGCATTTTCTAGGTGTAGATCCAGTTAATAAGAGGAACTTTAAGTCAGTGTAATTAGCTACCTTGAGTGCCCCTACTGATCTAAGCAATTTATCTTTTTCATGTTTTATGGTACAAAGCTGCAGATTTCGTTAGTGCTTTGGTATTAAATCAGAGATAGGATATGATGTAATTCTCGGCTGATAGAATTAATCTGAAGGAGGCACTGTATTAAGATACAGATAGAAATGAGACTTCTAGTTTTTAAATCATTACCAGAAAAAAAGTCATTTTAACAGTATATCAAAATGATTTTGGGGTAGAAGTAAGGGGAGAACAGAGTGGTGAGGAGCAAAGACAAAGCACCTCTAGAAACAAGACATAAAGAAACCTACTGTTATGTACAATGAAAACATGCTGCATTTTATTTGAAATAGAAAGTGCTTGTAATAGATAACAGGAATTTGAGAACAGCTAAGTTATTCATTATTTGCAAGCCACATCAACCAATAAACTAAGAAGCTCTACTAGAACAGTGATTTGAAAACTGTTTCCTAAAGAAGCTTCTTCTAGGGTTCTGCTGGAGTTAGAGAGTGATGAAAGGGAAAGGGAGGCCATACCTTTGCCAAGCACATCTATCTTCCATTCAGTGTTGCTGCTCCTTGTAAGACTGCATTTGAAGGAAGTTTGCATCATGGCAACCATATAAAAATTATTGTACTGAAATATTGCAGATCAAACGCTATAAGACAAATATAAAGTTTTAATAAAGTAAACCTTTAAAGTACTGTTTTAGGACTATGGCTGCAGCAGGGTCACGAAACATCACACAACCAGGTCTCTAGTGCTGACTGTCTTTCTAACTGCATAGAAGTTCCCTGGCATGTAGAGAATTTAGACTTGCATCCTTAATCTAGATAGGTGATTGTCTTAGCTGTGTGTTAAGTAGAATCAAATTATTTTTTATCAAAATTTCTTTGCCACACTTACATATTGTTTATATTTTTCAATGTGCATCTAAATGGACACAGGGGTATAATTTAAAACATACTCCAAGCAGTAAATTTTAATGAAATAAAACATTACATTGTCCTTTTTAATGTATGAAATAATATCTCCATATAAATAAAGTTGGATACACTCTATTATGGTCCATTAAAATTACATGAATAACATTTAAACTGCCAAATATTTGAAATTTTTCCCTCCTGTTATAAACCATAATACCTTTCCTTATAGGAATTTTAAGTCATGTGATATATTTTCTTATTAAGCTCTTTATTGAGCATCAAATTGTATTTATTTCATAAAAACTTATAATTTATATTTAAATATATATTATATATTTAAAAACATTCAGTATATATAATTCCTTTTAAGATAAATATGGAGTTCTATTTTACATTATTTAACAACATACAGTTGGATATAAAATGAATTATACATTTGAATAAAAATATGCAAAGAAATTAACTCATGAGAAATGCATTTTTTTTTGGTTTTATGAGACAGGGTTTCTCTGTAATGTTTTGGAGGGTGAAATGCATTTTTAATAAATTGGAAATAAATAGTTGTTTCAATAAGTCTAGATTCCTTAAGGAAACTATAATTTGCTTTAGGATTAAGTTCGCTAGTCATTCAGGTACTTCATTTAAGATTCACATGTGCACTTTGGACAATTTGTATGCTTCTTTGTGCTTTATAAGGTTGGATAGCTTTTTATTTATTAATGCCTCTCAGTTCTTCAACCTACTTCATATATATGACAAAGGTTCATTATCTGTTACATCACTTAGGGTTCCCTTTCATGTGGTTAACAGAAAATACAGAAGTCTCAAGAAATATAAGGAACACATAACCCAGTGAAAATCTGATTCACATTCTCAACAATTACTTGTTGGGGAAGTCCTGTGTATATGTTAATAAATTACTGCTGGTCAATAGGAATCTAGATAGGTGGGGCTAGGAGTCCAGGAGGATTCTGGGAAGGAGAAACACAAGAGAGTCGAGATGTAACGCCATTGGGGTAGGAAGCCCGGAAACCTCTCCGGTAAGAAACATACTTAGATTAACAATTATGGGGTAATTACTTAAAGCAGAGCTAGCCAGGAAGAAACAAGCAAGGCCAACAGCTTCATAATTAATATAGCCTCCTGTGTGTTTATTTGGGACTGATGCGGATCTGGAACCAGGCGGGCGGGAAGGCTTCTCTCAAGGAAAACGCTTCTCTTAACAAAATGGTGATCAGGAGTGGGATGATGAATTTCCACGTAGAATGACAAAAGCTTTAAAGGAATTTGAAGAACGGAGAGAAGCACAGATTTTTGGTAGCAGCATTTTTCTCAGGTGTGCTCTGTTTTGCTAGCGACAAGCCGAGATTCATGCGGCTCGCTTACTGGAGTCTTCCTGACTCGGGATAAAAAGAAAAAGAAAAAGAAAAAGAAAAAAAAACCAACAACGTTCTTTTAAGAGACTCTGCTAACTATTGAAAGGTGTGTACGTACAGCTGGAAGTGGCAGCTTTTGCTGGATGTCAGCATGGACTGAGGCGGTAAGCTGAAGTCACACTTACACCCGCCATCTTGAAACAGCAGTTTAAAACAGGCGCGGTTTTACAGATAAGACACGTGGTCAGAAAAACATAAAGATTTACAGTAAAGTCAGACTTGGATGAACAAACCTCTAAAGGTTTACAGTGTGTTTAAAAATATACGTGAGATTGAGAGAGAAAATGAAACGGCAAAGTGGTATATAAATACAAAAGCCGGCGTTGTGGCGCACACCAGTAGGATTTACTCCAGAGGCAGAGGCAGGCGGATTTCCAAAGAGAAACCCTGTCTCAAAGAAAAATAAATAAAATTAAAATAAATAAAGTAATAATATATAAATAAATAAGCCACGTAAAGATGGAAAATACACAGAGAGTCTGGATACTGTATGCTATTGTGTTTTTCAGTTTTTTCATTGCTAAGGAAGGAACAGCTGCTAAAGTACACTTGATTATAAATGCTGCTGAATTAATTCAACTTATATCTTTTGAAAATGCCTTGACCTCAAAATTTAAATATAAGGATATGTTACTCGGAAAAGGAGTTTTAATTTATGTTTCCACAGAACATAAAAAGCTGAAGATTTCTTCCAGACTTCTGTGGTTTGACGAACCAAGACCCCCGGAAGCAGTGGACCAGGTGTTCCAACTATTGAGACAGCTAAGATGATACAGCTTTACAGACCCCAAAAATACGGACTTATACAGGTTTCTGAGTTTTGTCATGATCCCCATGGTATGAACAGCGCCCCCTTCCAGCAGGAAGCAGTTTGGAATGAGCGACTTCCCAATTCCCATCTTGTTTATAAATCTTTGTTTTCATTTAAATGGGATTGTTTATAATTGGTTAATGATCACAGCCGATCTCTTGTTAATGGTAAAAAGGGGAATTATGTTATGGGTATTGTTTTTCTTTATTGATATGAATTCAAGATCAATTTTGTGATATGTATATTTCTCCTCTTGATTAAGTATTGTGCTTATACTGATCTTTTAAAATGTAATGCATAATTGAATACAGACTATAGATAGTTACTTATAATAGTCAGAATTTATAGTTAGGTTTTCTATATATACAGAAATATATTTGAGATAGATAGTCTTCAAACCTTTCAAAGACCTTCAGAAAATGGCATTTAAAATGGTTTGGGGTTTTTCTTGACAATGAGAAATGTCTGCTCCTGGCAGCACCAATTACGTCTGAGAGGAAGATGGGCATCGAAGAAACTTGTTATGGAGTTTGCTTTCAACATGGCAAGATTAGCCATTTGGGCAAGAAACTGCTCTTGCCTGTACTGCTTGACTGTTGTTGTATAATCTGGACATGCAGGACCCACAGGAAAGTGACTGCTGAACTCAGTCTTACAGGGTTCCTGCTTCATGAAAGAGTCTAGGAGATGTTCTGCAGGACACAGAGAAATGACTGACAGACTGCCAATGCAGATGGACAGTTTGAAATTTCCTGCTTTGCTTAGAAATCTTCCAGACACATTGTGGCCTATGGTCTGAAGATGGATGCCCCAACGTTACAGAAGAACTTCGGGTGACTGTCCAGGCAGTAAGATACCTCTGTCAATCCTAGTGTTTATATATTATCCTTCTGTGGTCTTTGATGGAGTTGAAGACAGATAGTTATAATTATAGTTTTCCTTAGTGATGATAAAAGATAAGCTACATATAGGACTTTGGACTCACAAGGATGGGATGGATGATATTTTCTTTACATCTTGCTAAATGTTAATAGACAAAATGTTGTAACTGTGTTCTTACTTGATAACTGTTCTGTCATATACAATTTGACTATGTTAAAGTTAAGACCTTTCTTTTTGTTTAAACAAAAAAGAGGAGATGTTGGGGAAGTCCTGTGTATATGTTAATAAATTACTGCTGGCCAATAGGAATCTAGATAGGTGGGGCCAGGAGTCCAGGAGGATTCTGGGAAGGAGAAACACAAGAGAGTCGAGATGTAACGCCATTGGCGTAGGAAGCCCGGAAACCTCTCCGGTAAGAAACATACTTAGATTAACAATTATGGGGTAATTACTTAAAGCAGAGCTAGCCAGGAAGAAACAAGCAAGGCCAACAGCTTCATAATTAATATAGCCTCCTGTGTGTTTATTTGGAACTGATGCGGATCTGGAACCAGGCGGGCGGGAAGGCTTCTCTCAAGGAAAAAGCTTCTCTTAACAATTACTAACATAATTTCAGTGTGTATTGTCTTTAATGCTTTATAGGTTTTCTGTCCTCTATATACTACCCTATGTTGTGACATGAGGGAAAATTTTAAAATAGAGTCTTTATTTTGTAAAGTAGAAGGTTAAGTGTTAAAAGAGAGATTAGAATAGAGAATCAGCCTGCAGCCAATACTCAAGGTATATCCAGGCATACTAATTTTAGAAAGATGACAGCTAGAAGTAGGTAAACTAGGAATAGATTTTTATGGAGCAAACCCAATCCAGTGCCTGAAGTCTTCAAGGATATCTATACTGTGACTGCACAACTGCACTTGAAAATATCCCACGTGTGTTCTCATTTTATAAACCTGTAGCAGCAATGGATTATTTTATTATAGATCTACCTTAAATTGAATTTCTAATGGATAAGCAAGAAGAGAAGCAAGTGTTTTCACCTTTTATTTGCATCATATTAAACACTGGTAGATATCGACATTCCTTAAATCAGTTATTGTCCTTCCCATGTGTATCTGATTGAAAACTCAACTTGAAAATTGAGTTTTCCAGTTTACTTGTAAATATATCCAAAGCAAATCAACCCTGTTTCATGCCTCTTGCCTACTGATAAATTGAATTGACTTGAGCAGAAATACATTAAATTGTTATACTAGAAGAATATAGGAAGAAAGGAGAAGTGGCATGATAATTGCCATAGATACTTTGTATCAACCCTGCTATTAGTTTTCCTGTCACTAATAAAACTGAGAGGCAAGCTGATTAGAGTAAATACAATGACTTATTTTATGTCCTAATTGCACTGTTCTAGTTTAGATGAGAAGCATGACTCCACTACATGGATTCTGTGCAGGGCTATTTAGGTAATTAACTCCAACAGTGACACAATTTTGAGATAACAAGGAATATGCAATTTTCACCCAAGGGCTCCAAACATGTGGCTTCCTTGATTCAAAGACTCTATATTCCAGAGGTGAGAACTATCTGATTCATGGATGCATTTGGGCACCTTCTATTTCCCCTCCCCAGATCTTTCACTGTCCACATAACAGTACAGTAACACAGTCATATGAGGTGATCAGTGTTTACTGACAGAATCAAATGGTTATTATTGGAATAATCATTCAGCATGAGAACTTAAAGTTCTTGGGTTCTGACAAATGTGTTGTGATATTCTGATGAAAGAAGGAATGGAACAGAGAATTGAAAAAAGAATAATGACCGTACTACTTATGTATGTGTGTGTATATAATGTCTACGTGCTAACATCAATATTTTTATGAAAAGGCAAAGAGGCGAGAAAATTAATGTATAAATTTTTACACCTTAACAACCAGACCCTAATGGTTTCATATGTGACCACCAGTAACTTGAGAAGTTTCAGATAAATAATCTGTGCCTATTACTACTCACAAATACCACCTTACCCCAAATAGTCTTAAGAAGACAATTTTTTCTTCACATTTTATTGTTTAGCAACACAGTAAGATATTTGCTTATCTATACAGATATCAACTTCACAGAATGGCTCATGCATAGAAACAAGTAATTTCCTTTTATCTGTTATAAAAGAGTTTCCAGTCTCTATCTCTGTTTCTCCTTATAGTGCATTTCCTTTAGTCTTTTCTGTGTCTATTCATGTCAGTTAAATATTTCAAGTTTGGATTGTAACCTGCAAGTCTGGGACCACAATAAATGACTATGCTTCCCGAAGGAAATACAGAGAGTCTACACACATATATGTAAATGAACTTATTACTTTGTAGATGCAAATGGTCCTAATCATTTACAAAATATATAAACTTGAAACAACATTCACATGCTTTTGGATATGTGCAAAAACATGCATATAAAATATGTGCGTGTATAAATATTAAAGTACATACACCATCAATAAAAGAATATTCGTAGAATAAGAGTATGTTTTTACTTGAAACCTTAACTTATTATAATTATGTCTAAGGCTATGCCTGATTCAGAATGCAGTCTAAACTAAATAAACACAATATTACAAAGATAGATATAAAACCGAACCAAGTGTATGTAGGAACAATTTGAACATCTACAGTGCTGTGGCACTAGAGGCATACCATACAATTCTTTCAATTCACATCAGCCTGGTGTTTTAATGAGATACCTTCATGATATCAGCTTCACCACTTACTATCATTGGCATCTTTGACAATGTCAGTAACCTTTATTAATCTTCATTTGTGGAAAGGGAGTTGTAAGTGTTATTTAAATATTATGTACATGGTGTCTCTCTGTCTCTCTCTCCCTTTCTCTCTGAATCTGTCCCTCCCTCCCTTCCATCCCTCCTTTCCTCCCTCCCTCCTCCTCTCTCTGTATGTGTATGTATGTGCATAAGCTACAAGGTGCATGATATACATGGACTGTGATCTTGCACATGATTTTATAGATATAAGCATATGAGTCAATGCTCATGCAATTGATTTTTTGCTGTGAAAATATGAAAGAGATTTTCCTATGTTCAGTAACTGGATGATGGCATGTAGACGACTGCAGATAGATCCATATATATTGCCATGCACAAAACTTAAGTCCAAATGGATCGAAGACCTCAACATAAATCCAGCCACAATAAACCTCTTAGAAGAGAAAGTGGGAGGGACCCTTGAAAGAATTGGTACAGGAAACCAATTCCTGAGCAAACACCAGTAGCACAGACACAATTAATAAATGGTACCTCCTGAAACTGAGAAGCTTCTGTAAGGCAAAGGACACAGTCAACAAGACAAAGCAACAACCCACAGATTGGGAAAAGATCTTCAACAACACCACATCTGACAGAGGAATAATTTCCAAAATACACAAAGAACTCAAGAAGCTAGTCACCAAACACCAAAACACCAAATTATTCAATTAAAAAGTAGGGAACAGAATTAGATAGAGAATTCTCATTACAGGATCTAAAATGGCTGAAAGACACTTAAGAAAATGCTCAACATCCTTAGCCATCAGGGAAATGCAAATCAAAACAACTCTAAGATACAATCTTGCTCATGTCAGAATGGTTAAAATCAAAAACACTGAAGACAATTTATGCTGGAGAGGATGCAGAGAGAGGGGAACACTCCTCCACTGCTGGTGGGAGTGCCAACTCGTACACCCACTTTGAATATCAGTATGGAGATTCTTCAGGAATATGTGAATCAATCTACCACAAAACCCAGAAATTCCACACTTAAGCATATATCCAAAAGAAGAAAATTCATACAAAAAGGACATCTGCTCCACTATGTTCATAGCAGCATTATTTGTAATAGCCAGAATCTGGAAGCAAACTAGATGCCCCTCAACTGAAGAGTGGTAAGAGAAAATATGGTACATTTATACAATGGAGTACTACTCAGCAGAAAAAAACGATGGAATCTTGAAATTCGCAGGTAAATAGATGGCACTACAAGAAACCATCCTGAGTGAGGTAACCCAGTAACAAAAGACAGACGACAGACATATATGTACTCACTCATATATGGATTTTAGACATGGATCAGGATAGTACCAGTGTGCACTTCCACTGACAGAGAGTCTGGAAAACAGGAAAGAAACTAAGAGAGATATGCACGGTACCCAAGAGAAGAGGAATGATGCAAGATCTTCTGAACACATTGGGAACACGGCAAGGAGTAGTGGGGGAGTGGGAGCTGGGAAGAAGAGAGGGGAAGAAGAGGAAGAGAGAGTAGGTCATGGGGGAACAGGAAGGTTGAGTGGAGGGTAGAATCAGGGGAAGAGGGAGTCATAGGTTAGAACACAGATCTGGCAACAGTGAGACCTCTAGTGATCTAAAGGGATGACACCAACTGGCAAGCTAAGCGATAGTGGAGAGACCACCTTAGATGCCCATTCCTGATAATTAAATTGTTGTCTATAGCCACCCTAGAACCTTCATCCAATGACTGATGGAAGCAGAGGCAAGCACCCACAAGTAGACACTGAACTGAACCCATGGAACCCAGTGACAGAGAGACAGGAGCGATGAAAAATTGGCAAAGAATGGACTGGCAAAACCAGCAGAGACAGCTCATATGAACAAGAGGTAGCTCTTGGACCCAGAAAGACATCTGGGAGGCCAGCATGGGACTGATCCAGACCCCCTGAATGTGAGAGTCAGTGAGGAGGCCTGGGCAACCTATGGGGCCCTGGGCAGTATATCAGTGTTTATACCTGGCATACAAACAGACTTCGAGTGTCCATAACACAAAGAGGGAAGTTCCTTCAGCCTGGACTCTTAGGGGAGTGCCTGAACCATGTCCTGAGTGTAATGATAGACTCTAGATATCCCCTATGAGGAAGAAAGTGGGGATAGGATGGGAGGCTGGGGGTATAGTGTGGGGGGTGCCGGTGGATGGGAGGGAGAGGGAACTGGGATTGACATGTGAAGCAAGTTATTTAAAATTAAAGTAAGAATATAAATAAAATAATTAATAAATAGTGTCTTGAGGGGCAAAATTTATGACCCTATCTTAGACATAAAACTGCTCAGAATCCTGTTTTATTTTAGTTGCTAATATAGAAAGACTCCTGGGTTGGAAGGCTTATATAAGTCTACCTCAACTTCATATTGTTTCTTTTAGGAATGGAGCTTATTTTGAGTTTAACAGAGTCGGGTTTAGAAAGAGAATGAAAACAGGAAGTACCAGTGGTAAAATGAAGACTTTTCACTCCTCCACAAGGAAAGATTTTTCACTCCTCCATAAGGAAAAGTGGCTCCTTAGCCAAACTCACCTAGGTAATCACCTCTCAAAGGGTTAATGCAGTGTTCCAAGTTATGATGTAATATGAGTTCCACTTTGCTTGACTTGGTGAAATATACTTCCATCTGCTATGGCCAAACCAGCATGAGCACAAAATAAATTCATAGACCGTTTCCATTCTAAGGTTATGAAGAAAACTTTCGTCCCCAGTATCTGGAACAGTTTGTCTCCAGTTTCTGGAACAGTTTATAAGGATTGAGAAATGTGATTTTGTTGAAGAAAGTGTTTCACTGGGCAGCATCTTCAAAGTTTCAAAAGCGCATGCCATTCCCATTTAGCTTTATATACCTTCTACTTATGGATAAGGATGTAAGCTAATAACACACTAGAACTTTAAGCTTCCAATAGATCTTTTTCTGTAAGTTGCCATGATATTCATGACTCTTTGCATCATTAGAAATGCAACTAAGAATTCATGAAGTGAAGTAGCTGCTTTACAGCAAAGCACACCATCATTCTTTCAAAGTGTCAGTCTAGAGAAAAGGAAAATGTCTACCAGTTATATCTAATACATGGCTTGTATCTAGAGCATATAAAGAAGTAAAAGTAAGAAAAAGCATAAAAAACAAAATAACCTACTTTTAAAAAGGGAACACAGTACTTAATAGAATTTCAAAGAATAAACACAATTGGCTAACAAAATTGAAAAAAGAGTTTGAAAATTTCAAAATGGTCAACATTAATAAAACATATGACAGTGACTCCCAATGAGTCTCCCCTCCCGGTAGTAACCTATGCATCCCAGACTTCTGGTCTTCTATTCCACCAAAGTTACCAGTGGAGCAGGTAATCCAGGACCTGTACCCAGGCCTGCCTTCCAGTGCCTGGGGACTGATACAGATTCTCCCCTCCCAGCAGGAGCCTAGGCACCCCAGTTTCCTAGTCTTCTTCTCCACCCACTGGACCAGTGCCTCCAGAATTCCAGTGAGCCTTCCCTCCCAGTGTGAGCCTATGCACCGCAGTTTCCTGGTCTTCTTCTCCAACCACGAGACCAGGCATTTCTGGGTGTATTTCTGGGCTGGTGCTCCAGTACCTGGAGACTGCCACTGAGTCTCTGCTCCAGGTGGGAGCCTAAGCACCCCAAATTTCCGGTCTTCTTCTCCACCCTGGGTAGCAGGACTAGGAACAGGAAGAGGAGAACTACCAGAGTATTGGACTTGCTTGCACCTACCGAAAGGGACCTCTGGTCCCCTAACCACCAGGCCACTAAGAGGCTATTTTTGCACTCATTAGAAAAGGGATGGGAAAGCAACAATACAAAAAACACTCAGCAACAGAAAAACAAATGTGACTTTGCCAGATTCTAGAGACTCCACACCAACTAGACTCCAACATTTCAATACAAATGAAACAGAAGAGAATGACTTTAAAACAACTTCTTGAAAATGATATAGGCCCTCAAAGAGGATACAGGAAAATTCCTCAAAGAAATAGAAGAAAAAGCAAAACACAAAATGCAAGAAATGGAAGAAAAAGCAAACTAAAAAATACAAGAAGAGGAATAAAAAAACCAAAAAAATTCAAATAATGCAACAACTAGATGAAAAGAAAGCAAAAATCGGAAGAAACATTTCAAACAGTACAAGGGAGGAAGACTGAAAGAGAGACAATAAAAAAATCTGAAGGAATGCTGCAAATAGAAAAGCTTGGCAAACAGTCAGGTAATACAGATGCAAGTATAACCAATAGAATAGAAGATATGGAAGAGAGAATCTCACGTATTGAATATACACTAGGAGAAATTGATTCATCCACCAAAAATCTTAAGTCCAATTAATCCCTAACACAAGACATGCAGGAAATATGGGATACTATGAAAAGACCAAGCCTAAGAATAATAGGTATAGAAGAAGGTGAAGAAAACCACCTCAAAGGGGCAGAACATAAATTCAGCAATATCATTGAAAAAAACTTTCCCAACCTAAAGAAAGACATGCCAATTAAGGTACAAGAAGCTTACAGAACTACAAATAGAGTGGATCACAAAAAAAGTCCCGTTGTCACATAATAATCAAGACCACAAATATACAGAATAAAGAAAGAATATTAAGAGCAGTTAACGAAAAAGGCCAAGTAACATATGAAGGCAAACCTATCAGAATTACACCTGATTTGTCCATGGAATCTCTGAAAGCCAGAAGGTACTGGATAGATATTCTACCAACACTAAAAGGCCATGGATACTATCCCAGACTGCTATACCTGGCAAAGCTCTCAATCACTATAGATGGAGAAAACAAGATATTCCATGACAAAACTAGATTCAAGCAATACGTATCCACTAACCAAGCCCTACAGAAACTTCTGGAACAAAAACTCAAACCCAAGGAATTTAACTACAACCAGAAAAACATAGGCATTAGATATTCCCACTTTGCCAACAGCCAAAAGAACAAAGGGGTGGAATTCCACACTTAATTCCACCACCACCAACCATTGCAAATCAAAGAAGAATGAACAATTGATGGTCATTAATATCCCTCAATATTAATGGCCTTAATTCACCAATAAAAAGACACAGGCTAAGAGAATGGATTCCAAGACAGAACCCTTCCTTCTGCTGCATATAAAAATCACACCTCACACTCAAAGACAGACATTACCTGAGAGTTAAAGGTTGGGAAAAGATTTTCCAATCAATTGGACCCAAGAAACAAGTGGGGGTACCAAGCCTAATATCTAATAAATTAGACTTTAAAATGAAATCAATCAAAAGACATGAAGGAAGTCATTACATACTCACCACATCTGACAGAGGGCTGATCTCCAAAACTACAAAGAACTCAAGAAGCAAGTCTCCAAAACACCAAAGTATCCAATTAAAAACTGGGCTAAAGAACTAACTAGAAAATTATCAATAGAGTAGTCTAAAATGGCTGAGAGGCACTTGAGAAAGTGCTCAATATCCTTAGCCATCCGGGAAATTCAAATCAAAACATGTTTGAGATACAATATCACTCCTGTCAGAATGGCTAAAATCAAAAACACTGACGACATTTATGCTGGAGAGGATGTGGTGAAAGGGGGACACTCCTCCACTGCTGGTGGGAGTTCCAAATTGTACATCCACTTTGGAAATCAATAAGGAGATTCCTCAGAAAAATGGGAATAAACCTACCACAAGACCCAGCAAACCACTCTTAGGCACATATCCAAAAGATGCCCATTCAGAGAACAAGGCTGTCTGTTCCCCTATGTTCATAGCAACATTATTTGTAATAGCCAGAACTTGTAAGAAACCTAGATGCCCCTCTCCTGAAGATTGGATAGAGAAAATGTGGTGTATTTACACAATGGAGTACTTTTCAGCAGAATAAAAAAAAACAATGAAATCCTGAAATTTGCAGGCAAATGGATGACACAAGAAGAAACCATCCTGAGCGAAGTAACCCAGTCACAAAAAGAGAAACGTGCCATGTACTCTTTCATATATGGATATAGACATAGATCTGGGGAGTTCCAGCCTACAATTCCAGGGCCAGAGAGTTTGGGAAACAGAACCTTCATTCAGTGGCTGATGTAAGAAGAGGCAGACTCCCATGCTAAGCACTGAGCTGAACTCAAGAAATCCAGTGACAGAGAGGGAGGTGTGATGACCAAAAGGGTTAAATCTGGGCTGATGTAACCCCTAGAAACAGCTGACCAGACAAGGGTTAGCTCTTGAACCCCATACTGATGCCTGGGAATCCACCATGGGACTGATCACGACCCCCTGAATGTGGGTGTCAGTGAGGAGTCCTAGGTAATCTATTGAG
This sequence comes from Mesocricetus auratus, assembly GCF_017639785.1. Classification (NCBI taxonomy): domain Eukaryota; kingdom Metazoa; phylum Chordata; class Mammalia; order Rodentia; family Cricetidae; genus Mesocricetus; species Mesocricetus auratus. Next base: position 108,961,308 of record NW_024429188.1, on the reverse strand, counting down.
CCTTGGGTAGTAGATCAGTATTTATCCCGGGCATACAAATGGACTTTGGACTCCCATCCAACAATGAGAGATGCACTCTCACCCTGGACTCTTGGGGGAGGGTCTAGGCCCTACCCTGGATGAAATGACAGATGATGTACACCCCCATGGTGTTCCTTACCATCCCTGGGGAAAAGAGGAGGTTTGGGGGCTGGTGGGAGGGCACGGGAGGAGGGGAGCTCAGCTGAGAGGGACCTGGAACTCCACCAGGTGATTCATAG